>NC_079195.1:133468242-134068242 GCF_029499605.1 Hyla sarda | reverse complement strand
TAATACCATTGGTTCTTATAACCTTATGACAGTGGACTATACATATCCTATTTCTACAGTATTCAATTGCTCTAATATCCATGTGTTATACACCCTGTACTAAGCACAATTGTATATTGTTTATTTTATTTATGGCATAGCTGCCTTCTCTTTGGCCATATGCTACCTTAAGGGCCTCATCCGAGGACAGGAATCTATATCACCAGACTGTCTTGCAGACAGATATCCCAACTTGGTGCTTTTCTCGCTCCTTTCCATGTACCCCAGATTCCTGGCCACCTGTGGCACATACATGCGAATATGCTTTATTATTTGATTATTTTTGGTCATTTTGTAATTTTGTTTGTATGTTTGACTAACTTACAAATATCTGATGAAGATCCTCTTGTGGATCAAAAAGTTATACTTATTATCTGTTGGATTGCTGAATATGCGGAATAAATGTACACTTGCTTAACTACACATGATTGCCGAGTTTATCTATAGGATATATTGAGGAGTGGGATCCTACACAAGCATCCTGTATACAAGAGAGTGCTATATTATTAATTTTACTTGGATATTCCCTATATGTGCAACTCCTGAGGTATGAATAGTAATACCCTTTGCTTTAGCGCCAAAGACATGGCAGATATACTATCTAAAACCACATTATCAAGCGACTTTCTATCTATCTCAGCACATGAATACAGAACATGTGATTTTGAACAGGAGACCAGACAACTCACAAATTTAGAACTCCCCTGTGTGACACTCACAGAGTACCTCCGGGTACAACGGATACTAAAAGGTTTAAGAGTTCGTCTTCACCCAACCATGTTCCATGATAACACAGAATACTGTGAGATTTTTTAAAGGAGTGCCGAGTCTATCTAATGTACTATCAATGTTACGTCATCAAAACAGAAATTGACTGTATGTTTTGTGGACATAACACCATTTTTCTGTTTTGTTACTCTACTTTCTTTTATTTGTAATCAGCTGCTGAGAAAGGCTCAGACGAGCTGCAACACGTTCACCACTGCTAGCTGAAGAAAGCATACTAAAATACATTACCATGTCCCGTGAGCTTTTCCTTTTCCACATTGATTCTGCTTATATCCCATGAGCAAGGGACCCTGAGGCTGAAGTGCAGACGGCTTCCTTCATGTTCTTTCTTCTTCTCCACCCTTGTCCAATCATTCTTTTACTAGACATCTTTTTTGTTAGTGACTTTTTTGTTATTGGGATGATTCGTCACCAGCTAGTCAAGTGGCGGAAAAACTGCAAAACAAATTTTACTCTCCCTCAGGAAGAAAGTGGCACACAAAGGCCAGTCAAGTTTCATTCTCTTCTTACTAAGAACTAGTAGTTTCTTCTTACTAACATACATTTGGAATATTTGTAAGAAGTAGGAGCCCCTACAACTGTCCAATGAAATGCTAGTTGATCTTGTAAATGTAATTTTTAACTCTATGGTATGTATATCATTAAGATTTTCAGTATGGTAGAAATATGTTAAATATGTCAAAAAGTAGACATTTTATGGGAGCTAAACAAAACCTGAATTAATTTGAATTTAGGTACCAAAAGGGCAACTTTATATATTTATGTAAATTAAGCAAGACAAACCATTTCACATTATAGAATATTAAAATTCCTTCCCACAATTCTATGTTCAGATATATTTGGCTGCTAGTCTTTACTATTATGGCTCCTGTCCCACAGCCTAGCATCCGGAATACACTCCTGTGTCATCCTCAAGACTTCCAGAGAGATGTACTTAGCAACTGAAAATATGGCTTAAATAAAAGAAAATGTTATTAGATTTATTAAATCACAGATGGAGGCAGGATTAAATCCGCCACACAGGTTAAAGCCTTTGAAGTGAGAAGCCTGGTGCTGAAAAATGAGAATAGAACTGCCAATTCAAATCCATTTGTTTTCCTGGAGTGGCTGTCTTGTCTTGAGTAACTAAACCTTAATAAGAAACCAGAAACAAAATCTATTTTCTTAAGTTTTGAAATTCCCTATGAAAAAAGGATATAACATAGCTCATGAATTTAAAATGAAAATAGCATTAGGCTGTATTCACACAATATTCTGACCTTCTTATGCACAGATACAATTTAAAAAGCTCAAATCGCCTGAAATCGTATCTGTGCATGGATAGGTACGGACAGATACAGAGCCATTAACTATTATCGGGCTGCAGACCCAATCGTAGTCAGCTAGTGACTATGAGGTCTGCCATCGTGGTCTGCCGCGATTTTCAGTCCGAGTCAAAATTCGGATCCCCTGAGAAAATGACCAGATTGTAATCACTAGCTGACTACAATCGGGTCCGCAGCCCCATAATAGTTCATGGCTCTGTATCTGTCCATACCTATCCATGCACAGATACGATTTCAGGCGATTTAAGCTTTCGAAATCGGATCTGTGCATCGGAAGGTCAGATCGTGGTGTGAATGCAGCCTTATCTATTGCAGTTTTGAATTAAAACATGGAAGCTTTCCAGTCTGTCTGCATATTTTCTACTGGTAAGACTGTACAGAACTATCTTATAAAGTTTAATTTATTATCCAAATATTGCCCTAGAATGCATACCTCCAATACATTTGGCTTAAGACAGTGCCTTATGTTCTTTTATTTTGTACAGTAGGTTTTCCAACTCTGTAAACTTTATCTAAGGATGGTAAAGATATGTGTTCTGTAGATGCTCCTTTTTAGTGCATGTAAAGGGGTTATTCTTCTTATTCAGGCCTCATTTCTTTGAAAGACCACTTCCTGTTTGTCTTCACTTTGGGATGGGTTTTAAAACTTGGCTCCATTGACTTCAATGGAACTGAGCTGCAGAAACACACCCAAACTAGAGAAAGACAGGGAGTGGTCTTTGAAAGACATTATCTATTTTTTTTTTATTTATTCCTGGATAACCCCTTTAATAGAGGGTTATAAATTGTATCTTGTGCAAATGATACATGGAACAATACAACAAAAGTCCTTATGGAAAGAATACAATTAACTTTCTATACATTGGAACAGCCCTTTTCCCTATACGCATGACACCCAGATCATAGAATGGTCATAAAAGAATACAGGCTCAATACCTTCCCCTGGTGAGCTATCCAAATGGGAGTGGGGGATTAAAATCTAACCCAGCCCATGATAAGACTTGTGTGCAGTATAGTCCCTGGTGAAAGGATTGAGGGCCCTTCGTGCATTTGAACCCTATATTGACTCACTCCATCCACATCACCCACCAAGAGTCAATTTATCTGAGGACATGTCCAGAGAGGTATCCATGGGGCAATTGTCATCCCCACATGCAAAGGACTCCAGGTTAAAAAAAGGTGCACCTAAAAATTTCCGCCTGACTCTGGCTGAAAAAATAAATGTTAGCAATGACAAATAGCTTTTTGGAATGACAGTTTAAGAATAAGAAATCGGCCCCAGGGTTCGAACATCATGGACAATGTGGGGGAAATGCCTACGAATAACTGTCGACTTTTTAAATTTAATAATCCGCAACTGAACTCTAATATCATGTAGAGTATTAGTGAATACAGCAGGAGGGCATCCAGCAGGGCCATTTTAGCCATTTACTTAAAAAAAAAAAAAAAGATCAATAAGTGCACAAAATATATGGATTTTATCAGTGATCTAGTAAATATCTTACTCACGGCCAAATCATTATCAGAATGTATACACCAAAGTAAATCAAATGGATCCATATCAGTTTCAAGTACTTCATACTTCTGCTTTATTTGGCATTTCCTTCAAGCTTATATCACCATTGAAATTAACTTAAGTTCCTACCCTCACTAGGGAGGTGTTTTTAGCCCTGGCATGCCATATGCATACCATGTAAGGTATCCTTTTTCTATAGATCCTGGCGGGCTCCAAGACCTTTGTCCAGGACAGGAAATCTTCTTACATGGTGGGAGGGGGTGAGAAAGGAGCAGAGTAGCATGTGGGATGGGGCTTTGTCAAATAGTAATTTTATGCTGCATACATATTGTGATGATTCGCTCTTGCAAATAGGTGCGGTTCCAGAGTAGAGGCAAGGAAACAGTACTTTAAAATGAAAGTTCAGTGTTTTATTCACTCTTGGCATACAGCAAACAGTCTTTAAATGCAGAACCAAGGAAAACATATGAAAAGTCCACCTGTATTCCTTAGGTGTTTGTTCACATCGTAATCCATGCCATGTGGCATCAAGCAAGTCTTTTCCAGGTCTCCAGGCAGACTGTTCACCAGCTTCCAACCTTGGAGCAAACACAGGGAAGAACTCCATATTCAGCTCTCTCTGGGAATGTGAGCTGTAACTAGCAAATCCCCCTCAGCTGGTGAAACAGTCCTGGATTGTGGGAATGACCCCCACCCTGCACTTGATCATTCCCAGTAAGAGCCGTCCCGGATTTGCCTTCCAGCCATACTAAGGCCACAGTGTCAGACTGCATGCCAGCACAGACACTGAATAATACTGTCTCTTACTTCACCAAAGCCAGGAGCCTTGGTGACACATATCGCCCATCCACCACAATGCCTTTCACCTTATCACATACCCCCCCCCCTTTGTTCAAGCCCAAGGGGGTGAAAACCTGTGCAACAGTGGACTCGCGATTGGGCATCAGTGTTGCCTAGCAAACGACCCGCTCTGTGGTCAACCTAGAACTTGAAATTCTGTAGTGACAGAAACCACCTGGTGACCCTGGCATTTTTGTCCTTGGCCTGGCACATCCACTTAAGGGGGAAATAAAGCATCACAAGATGAAGCTTCCTGCCCAACAGATAATAGCGGAGAGTCGAGTGCCCACTTAATGGCCAGGCACTCTCCAGTATACTATACCTGGTCTCTGCCGGGTCAGTTTTCGGCTAAGAAAGACAACAGGATTCTCTTCCCCGTTGACTTCCTAGGAGAGTACAGCACCGAGACCTACCTCAGAAGCATCGGTCTGTACCACAAATTCCCTTTCGAAGTTGGGAAAATGTCTGCTCTGCCTGTTCATTCCAACGGACCATGACGGACTTGTGTCCCTTCAGGAGGTCTGATAAGAGCGTAGCCACTGTAGCAAAATGGGGGATTGATCTCATATACAGTATTAATCCACCATTCCTAGGAATGACTTCACCTGTCGGATCCAGTTTAGGATAGCCTCTATTTTGTTTTCCTGGGGTTTGACAACTCCATGCCCAATGACGTACCCCAGGTATTTGGTCTCTTACAATCCTATGGCACACTTTTTGGGGTTAGCAGTTAACCCAGCCTTCCTAAGGGAGTCTACCACTGCCTGTACTTTAGAAAGGTGACTGTACTGTGAATGATGATATCATCCAGATAAGCTGAGGCATACCGAAGATGTAGCCGCAGTACAATATTCATTAACCTTTGAAATGTAGCAGGAGCACCATGAAAACCAAAGGGTAACACCTTATACTGAAACAAACCTTCTGGTGTGACAAAGGCTGTTTTCTCTTTGGCAGCCTCCGTCAAGGGCACCTGCAAGTACCCTTTGGTGAGGTCCAAAACAGAAAACTACCGAGCCTGTCCTAGCTTTTCAATAAGCTCGTCAACTCGGGGCATGGGATATGCATCAAACTTGGACACCTCATTAAGTTTGCGGAAATTGTTAAAGAACCGCAAAGTCCCATTTGGCTTGGGTATTAGGACAATCGTACTGCCCCACTCACTCTTTGATTCCTCAATGACATCCAGTTTCAACATCTGCTGTACTTCTTCCGAGATAGCTTGTCGCCGTGACTCAGGTACCCGGTATGGTTTCAACCGTATTTTTACCTGGAGTTCAGTGACAATGTCAATGGCGGATGACAGAAGTACATCCAGGAAGGTCTGAGAACACATCGGTGTTCCTACTGACAAACTCCCTGGCCTTCTGAGTCTGTGCAGAGGAAAGGCTGTCAGCAATTTTCACTGTGGCAACTGTTTCCCTTGCACCAGACTGAGGGATGGGAAATCCCACCCCTAACAAACCTGAGGGGGGCTGTCATCCACACTAGTCTCCATGTCTTTCCAAGGTTTCAACAAGTTTACATGGTGCACATGATCTGGCTTCCTTTGACCGGGCTGGTGTACCCTGTACCTCACCTTCCCTACCTTTTCGATCACTTCATAGGGACCCTGCCACCTAGCCGGAAATTTACTATCGACTGTTGGTACCAGAACCAGAATCTGATCTCCCGAGTTAAAATTCCGAACCCATGTCTGGTGATTATAGACTCAGCTTTAAGCTTGCTGAATTGCCTCCATATGTTCCCTAACCAAGGGCAACACTGTTTCCATCCGTTCCTGCAACTGAGTGACATACTCAACTACACTTTTGTGCGGCGTGGGCTGTTGTTCCCACGCCTCTTTAGCTGTGTCTAACAGACCATGTGGATGTCTGCCATATAGCAGTTCAAAGTTCGAGAACCCAGTAGAAGCCTGGGGCACTTCTCGCACTGCAAACATGAGATAGGGCAGCAAAAGATCCAAATTTTTCCCATCTCTAGCTACCACCGGCTTCAACATATTTTTTAACGTTTGGTTAAACCTTTCTACCAGGCCATCCGTCTGCGGGTGGTAGACGGAGGTCCGTAGCTGTTTCACCTGCAGTAACTTACTGAGTTCTTTCATTACTTTTGACATAAATGGGGTGACCTGGTCAGTCAATTCCTCTTTAGGTAAGCCCACTCGGGAAAAGAACTCCATTATCTCCTTAGCTATAAGTTTGGCCGAGGTATGTCGCAGAGGCAGCATCTCGGGATACCGAGTCGCATAGTCCAGGACTACCAGGATGTGTTGGTGCCCCCTAGCGGATTTTGGCAATGGACCAACCAGATGCATAGTGATCCGCTCAAATGGGACCTCGATAATCGGAAGAGGGAGCAGGGGACTACGGTAATGTGGCTAGGGGCTAGTGATTTGGCAGGTTGGGCAAAATTCACAATACCTTTAGACCTCTTTATACACACTGGGCCCCCCTGGAACATGCTGATGGGCTAACTCTAACACCAGCCTCCGATATGCTTTAGGCACCAGCAATTGTTCCACATTCTCACCCCTAATTTGGTTTACCCGGTAGAACATCCCTTGGTGGATCACAAAACAGTCTCAGCTCCCTGTTGTTGTGGTGCACCTTCAACAATTAAAACATTTTCCCAGGCCCAAGATAGAGTCGGGTCCTGGTGCTGTGCTGTACCAAAATTTTCTCCTGTAACATTAAGGTCTGCCAACTCTGGCCCTGATGGCAGATCCTCCACATCTCCTACCATTACCCTCAGTGGAGACAACACCTCCCCCTCCTCCACCCTAACTGCCGTTGTTTCTGACTCGGGTTCCCATGGTTCTGGGGTCACCCCTGAGTAGGGCCAGTCTATTGGGGACACCCCTGCCTCGCAGGTCTGGGGAACTCTTGTCTGGGGCCACAGAGACAAACCCTGAAAAGTATCTCCCAACTATTAACTCATACGGCAACTTCATGGCAACGGCCACCTCATGAGCCAAGCACCAAGGCAGTTGGATAGTCTTTTAAGTCCTCGTGTATGCACGGTACTCCAGCCTGTCGCCCCATGTACTCAGTGGGTGGCACCAGGTTGGACCTCACTATGCTACCTGAATCAATCAAGGCCACCACAACAGTATTTTCCACCCTTACCTAGCAGAGATGATCAGAGTCCGTTGCCCTGGGAACACCTGTGGCACACAGTCTCTGGGCATACAGGGACGGGTGGAGTGCATAGTTGGTGTCCATAAGTTCTTCCCGCTGGGGACAATTAGCCCTAACATGTCCCCGTTGTTGACATTCCCAAAACAAAACAAAAAAAGCCGGGCCTTTGGGAAACACCTCCCGGGAACTTTTAGGGCTTTCTAGCCACCTGGGCAAGGGTGGGGACCTCCTGGGTTTCACTGTCCCCTCTCGCAGTTTCATGGTGGCCTCAAACTTCTCCACCAGGTCCACCATCCCAAGGGCTTTGTCAGGGGTTACCTGGCCAATCCAGCTTTGGGGGGAATGTGGCAAAGCCCTCCAGAATACATCAGCAAGGAGACGGTCTAGAATAGCGTGGGGACTTAGCACCTCTGGCTGTAGCCATTGTAATACTGTGGCCTAGCAGGCTCAGTGTATTCCCACTGATAAACCGTCTGGGCCCGGACCAACTCATTCACCCCCAGTCTTGCCAAGATCTCACCTTTGACAACCTCGTAGTCAACAGCCTGGTCTTTGGGCAAGTCGAAGTAGGCCAACAGGAACTGAGCGATGACCTCGACTTTCTCGAAGACCGCCAGGTAGATCTCATCGTCATCCAAGGGGGTCATCTTGGGGATTGTCAACTGTACAGCTTTCCGGGTGTCAGGGGCATTCCAGGTCATCACTGCCATTTGTAGCGCCTTACATGCTGCAGTAACAGCTGGTTGGTTTCCTGCTGGTGCTTGTTGGCCTCCATGAGTCCTTTTATAACGGCCTCCATTTTGCAACACTCCGGTCACTGGAACACTTAACTCCAATGGGTTATTTCAAGCTCAGCTCTTGACAACAGTGTGCTGCAGCACAATTGCTGACCTCACTGCATTGACCACATCCTCCACCAAATATGATGACTCACTCTTACAAATAGGTGCGGTTGCAGTATAGAGGCAAGGAAACAGTACTTTTCAAATCAAAGTTCAGTGTTTTATTCACACTTGGCACACAGCAAACAGTCTTTAAATGCAGAACCAAGGAAAACTTAACAAAAGTCCACCTGTATTCCTTAGGTGTTTGTTCATTCCTGGATCCATGCCATGCGACATCACGCAAGTTATTTCCAGGCCTCTAGGCAGACTGTTCACCAGCTTCCAACTTTGGAGCAAACACAGGGAAGAACTCCACTGCAACTAGCAAATCCCCCTCAGCTAATGAAACAGGCTGCCTTTAAGGCCAAAAAAAGGCGGCCTGGATTGGGGGGAATGACCCTTACCCTGTATTGGTCATTCCCAATAAGAGCCATCCCGGATTGGCCTTCCAGCCATACTACGACCACAGTGTCAGACTGCATCGCAGCACAAACACTGAATAATACCGGCTCTTACTTCACCAAAGCCAGGAGCCTTGGTGACACATATTGCCCATCCACCACGATGCCTTTTCACAATATAATAAAAAATGCCTTTTACAACAATGTAAAAAAGTCCAGGTTGAGCGTCACCTCGCACCTAAATATAAATGTGTAGTTTGGGGCAGAACAGCAAAAAAGCCCAGGTCAAGGGGCCACAGCTATTCACAAAAAAAAAAAGTTGACTGCAGCACACAAAAATTAAGTTTCAAATGATTTTATTCCATTCCAAAGGCATGTTTCAGCCACCTATCCAGCCTTTTTCAAGCACAAGTGAACAGTGACCATAGGTGAATACATCATTAGTTGTAGCCAATTAGAGACAAAAGTGCAGTTTCACATAAGTAAACATAGAAGAAATACAAGTATACAATGCATCATAACTACACATATGCATATTGCCAATGTGGCTAAAGTGTGATAGTGTTAGATATAAAAAATGTATAATAATACATTAACAATGTCATTGTGAATCATGTGTGACATAATTAGTTATAATTGCAGGGCAAAGGAGGTAGGCAGGTCCGGCATCACTCACCTATCAGTAGGGTTAGTGTAAACACATAACATAGCGCACTGTCTGACATGCTTCTGGAGCTGAATAGAGGCCAGTAGAAGTGTGCCACATCAGGGTCATGTGGGTCGGAACAGTCACATGATCCATGAATCTGCGCACATAAGAATATTAGATGCTGCCGCCATCTTAAGAAACTGCAAAAAAGAGGGCAGAGATTGCATGTGAAGTGTATAGGCATACAGTACCTATGAGTAGTAAAAGGGCATTTATGAAATAATGTTGGGCCCGCATGGTACAGCCATCTCAGTAAAACTGTCATAGAGCACTTCAATTCCCAGCATCCCGTGGAACCACAACTCCCAGCACAACCTGGCATCTATAACATGGCAGTATTGTGTCACCCTATGTCCCTCACAGGGTCAACTTAATGTACCTCGGAGTGGTCATCAGGGTGGGAGAGGGCACAAAACCTGGGACAAAAAAAAAAGAAGTGCAACAGGGACATACATACAAATACAAGTGGTGTCCTTGTGGTGGCAAAAATAATCTGATGGTAAGGTATGCCTTTCACATTTTATTGTAATAGTATAGTAATACAAAAATACATATAAACACAAAGTGGACAGTCACACTGGCCTCCAGTCAGAACCCGGAGTAAGTAAAATGTAATAGACTAGAATTAATACAATTCATAGGTGGGAGTTGATAGCAGGACGCTCCTCTCCATCTCTGTAAAAAAAGAAAAGGAAAAAATACTAATTAGAAACAATAAAAATAAAAAGGTCAATGAACTGATCATATTTTAAGCAACAGTAAATCTCAAGACAGGATGGGATCATTTTGCACAATGTCAGAACCTTAGCTTTACTCTCTTGCAATAAGGTCATAGGATAGCCCCTAATACGAAAATTCTCAATCATCTTGTTAAGTGCAGGTTCCAGTCTTTCATCCTCGGAGATGATGCGCTTCGCCCTCATCATTTGGCTAACAGGTGAGTGCACCATTGGCCGAGGATGACAGCTGGTAAAATGTAATAAAAAATTTCACATATAAACCCATGACCAATTTACCATCTCTAATGTGAACACCAGTATCCAGAAACTGCAAACTGTTGGTAGATGATGTAAGTATAAATTAAATATTGGGAGTAATTGAGGTTAAGGTAAAGTAAAAAGTCTTGTAACTCAGAATCAGAGCCAGTCCAAATAAAAAAATATTGTCTATGTATCTCAAAGAGCAAAGAGCTGGAGTGGTGGGACACATAGATGTGGCTAGCCTCTACACCTCCATCCCTCATGATGGAAGTGTGGAGGCTGTCAGGTCCACCATCACATGTTTTTTCCACCTAATAAGGTGGATTTTGTTATTACTTTGTTAAACTTGGTTTTACACAACAATTATTTTTTGTTAAACAATGTTTATTACCTGCAGACCTTGGGCACGGCCATGGGCACTAATGGATATCCAAACTCCAGTCTCCACGTCCAAATGGGCTCAATGTAGATTACACTGTCTTTCCTCAGATTTATTATGCAAAAGATCCCATCCTGTCTTGAGATTTACTGTTGCTTAAATATGATCAGTACATTGTGACATTTTTCATTGTTATTTATTCTAATTGGTATTTTTTCCTTTTCTTTTTTTACAGAGATGGAGAGGAGTGTCCGGCTATCAACCTATGAATTGTATTAATTCTAGTTTATTACATTTTACTTTATCAAGTTTCTGACTGGAGGCCAGTGTGACTGTCCCACTTTGTGTTTATATGTATTCTTGTATTACTATACTATTACAATAAAATGTAAAAGGCATACCTTACCATCAGATAATTTTTGTCACCACAAGGGCACCGCTTGCATTTGAATGTATGTCGCTTGCCCTCTCCCACCCTGATGAACACTCCGAGGTACATTAAGTTGACCGTGCGACGGACATAGGGTGACACAATACTGCCTTGTTATAGATGCCAGGTTGTGCTGGGAGTTGTGGTTCCATCGGATGTCGGGAATTGAAGTTCTGTATGACTGTTTTACTGAGATGAGTCCGATATATGGCTGTACCATGCGGGTCCAACATTATTTCATATATGCCCTTTTAGTACTCATAGGTATGCCTACACACTATAACTTCACTTACAATCTCTGCCCTCTTTTTTGCCCTTTCTTAAGATGGCGGCAGCATCTAATATTCTTATGTACTCAGATTCATGGATCATGTGACTCTTCCGACCCAATCCCCCCGTCTTGTATAGATCGTATGTATAGATCCGGGCGGCTTTCTCTCAACTAGATAGGACGAACGCATCGGGTGTCAGAAGTAACACCCATTGTGATCTGTCCTAAACTGCAGGTACTACTGCTCCCATGCTGGGAGCTGAAGTACCAGCATTAATATACAGATCGCAGCGAGTGTCACTTCTGACACCCAATGCGATCGTCCTGTATAATGTATAGATGCAGGCGGCTGGCCGCTGTTCTGTGGTCCCACTGTAGTATGAGTATATGCCGTATATATACCTATTATTCATCTTTCCCGCAGAGAACTGTGAAGGGTTGGAACCATCTGGCCAATCACAGCTCTCTGCGGGAAATATGAATTCTTTTCACATCACTGGCCAGCCAGAGCATAGTGCAGTGATGCGAGCGCAGGAGAAAGCCGCTCCATCTCTGCAATAGATATGACGATCACATCGGGTGTCAGGAGTGATACCTGCTGTGATCTGTCCTAAACTACAGGTACTTCTGCTCCCAACATGGAGCACACTATGCTCCATGCTGGGAGCTGTAGTACCTGCATTAATAGACAGATCGCAGCGAGTGTCACTTCTGACACCTGATGCGATCATCCTGTATAATGCATAGATGCAGCCGGCTGCACTTCTCTGGTCCCACTGTAGTATGGGTATATGCCGTATATACATATTATTCATATTTCCTGCAGAGAGCTGTGAGTGGCTGGAACCATTTGGCCAATCAAAGCTCTCTGCGGAAAATATGAATAAGTGATGTGAATTCTATTTACATCACTGGCTGGCTGGAGTATAGTGCAGAGATACGAGCGCAGGAGAAAGCCGCTCCATCTCTGCAATAGGAACAACAATCGCATCAGGTGTCAGAAGTGACACCAGCTGTGATCTGTCTGTTAGTACAGGTACTACAGCTCCCATCATAGAACAGTCTGTTCCATGCTGGGAGTAGTAGTATTACCTAAAAAATTTTTTAAAAAAAGTGAAACACACACACACACTTTATTAAACACAACATTAAAATACATTAGTAATAAAAAAAAAATTTAAACATTAATTATAAAAAAATATATATTATTTTTACATTGGCCCCTTTCTACATTTTTATTATTGTCGGCTACATTTTTAGGTCTCTGCCCGCCCACATAAATTGATCCCTGTTTAAAAATTAACATTAAGCTTTTATTTTTGTCTTTCAATTTTCGGGAGCAGGCAGGGACCAGAATATTTAGCGCTCAAAATTAAAAAGAGGGCTAAAAAAGTAAAGTGAAAATAAAAAAAATTATGATTTAGAATGAAAACTAAAAAAAAAAAAAATGAAATGCACTCCTCATTCATTCTTAGTATTGAGCGCTTAATTTTGTTGTAAAACACACGTTTCAGAAGACTTGAACACTGATGGTAGTGGATCCGCTGGACCTGTGTGGTAGATGACTTGGACCATACCAGGGAGCGGAGTCTAAGGTGCCACTGGTTTTCACCAGAGCCCGCCGAAAAGCGAGTTGGACTTTCTGCTTCAGGCGGAACCCAGGTCGCTACCCCTGGCATGGCTCAACCACACAGGCGGCTGAGGAGATGCGAGGCACAGGAGGGATAAGGCAGCTCGAAGTCAGGATAGCAGAAGGTCAGGGCAGGCGGCACAGTAGCATAGTCAGGATGTAGCAGGAGGTCAGTAGGCAGGCGGCAGAGGAGCAAGGTCAGGCCACAAAGCAAAAGGATCAAATACACAGAAAGGCAATAACAGGAATGCTTTCTCTCAGGTTCAAGGCAACAAAGATCCGGCAGGGAAGTGAGGAGGGTGGAGGAATTTATCAATGAGCTACAGTTGAATGACACTAATGAGCGTACTGGCCCTCTAAATCTTAAAGCTTTGGCGCGCACGCGCCCTAAAGGACAGGGACGCGCATGTCGGAGCAGAGAGGCAGAGGCTGGGGCAGGAGAAGCACCAGATGAGTGACAGACTGTGGCTCACATGCGGGCGCATCCAGGGATACGAGTCCAAGCCCCGCCGGCAGGAGCAGGTAACGGGACCATGCACTCACGGCCAACATGTGTGGACAGAGCGCATAACGTAACTTTTCTGATCCCTGCCTGCTCCCGAAAATTGAAAGACAATAAAAGAATATATTATTAATTTTTAAACAGGACCTAATAATGTAGCTGACAATGATACAAATGTAGAAAGGTGCCATTTAAATTATATATTTTTTATAATTAATTTTTTACTACTAACGTATTTTAATATTGTGTTTAATAAAGTGTGTGTGTGTGTGTTTCACTTTTTTTTCTCTATTTTTTACATGTTTTAGGTAGTACTACTACTCCCAGCATGGAACAGACTGTTCCATGATGGGAGCTGTAATTCTTGTACTAATAGACATCACAGCAGGTATCACTCCTGACACCCGATGTGATTGTCCATTCTATTGCAGAGATGGAGTGGCTTTCTCCTGCGCTGGCATCTCTGCACTATACTCCGGCAGGCCAGTGATGTGAATAGAATTCACATCACTTGTTCATATTTCCTGCAGAGAGCTGTGATTGGCCAGGTGGTTGCAGCCCCTCACAGCTCTCTACGGGAAATATGAATAATAGGTATATATACGGCATATGCTCATGCTACAGTGGGACCAGTGAAGAGCGGCCGGCCGCCTGTATCTATACATTATACAGGACGATCGCATCGGGTGTCAGAAGTAACACCTGCTGCGATCTATCTCTTACTTTCAATAGATTTTTATTAACTTTTTAAACACAGTGAGGCAGGTGTGCAACTCAATGACAGACGCAGCTGTCTAAAATGAGAAGATAATTTGCGCGTACATCAATGGGAATATCAATTTCCATAAACAATAAGGAGGAAAGGAGGAAAGCAACTATTAACTATACAACCAGAGACCACACAATGACATATAACCAGGAGGTGATCTCCTGGTATAGGCAGAACTATAGAAAATGTCCTAATGCAGGGAACAGGAATATTGGATTGGACCATTCTGTGTTACCCTGTGAAAGTCGGACAACAGTATGCATAGGCTCCCAAGGAGCAGGTTAGGAAGCCGTAGAAGGTCTTTGTGTATGTCGTTGGTATTATGACCGAGGTTTAAACTAAACAAGATGGACCATCAGTGCAAGCGAGAAGTGTGACTGTTAAATGTCTTTGCAGAGAGGGGAGGAACGCCATAGGCCCCAGCGTGAGTGAAATTTAGCCATGAGGCCTGAACCCATAGCCAACACTTTTTCGTATGAATAGGTGGTGTTCAATTTTTGGTCCATTGCTTCCCTGGAGTTTTCCAATGGCTGGTAAGAGTTAGGCTGTGATCCATGTTGGGAGCAGAGTGTGCTCCATGTTGGGAGCAGTAGTACCTACAGTTGAGGACAGATCACAGCAGGTGTCACTCCTGAAACCCGATGCTTTTCATCCTATTGCGGGAGAAAGCCGCTCGCATCAATACATTATACAGGATGATCGTAGGGGAGTCGCTAATGAAGAAATTGGTTATTTCTAATCGAGTTGAAGTCCAGAATCGGTCCGAATCAAGTTTTTCATGAAATTCGGAACAGATTCAACTTCATCCCATTCGTTTTGCTCATCTCTAGAGGCTGATATTGGTTATACGGGAAGGGGGCACAGAAAAGGGGGGGTTTTGAGGGCAGTGAGCGTGGTACTGGTTATGGTTGACGGCTCCAGAGTTGACAGCTCCTGAAGTTCAGCTATTTGTTGGGGATATTGCATGTCTGCAACGGTAAATAATGCTGCAGCCGGTATAACATAGATATGTTTCACTCATACAGTCTGTTTCTGTGGCAAGAGTTTTCTGCGTACATTTACCATGTATATGTGCATAGCTTTGATAATGTGCAGACATAGCATTGAGTCGTGCATTCAATCACTGCATTCATACTTTGCATTTTTCGTTACTATTATACCTTATGCATTGTACTGTGCATTCATTCATTGCATTGAAGTTTTCATTCATACCGTTCATTCCCTCATAATATTTACACCCTACATTCATTCTGAACCCTATAATGTTCATCTAAATCGTGCGTTCATTCATAGCGTTCATATTGTGCTTCCATTCTTAGCATTTATACCGTGCTTTACCATGCATTTATTTATAGCGTTATATGGTTTATTTATAGTGTTCATTCGCTCACAGCAATTTTTATACCGTGCATAATTTATAGCATCATACATTGCATCTATACAGTGCAGCTACTCATAGCATTTGTACTGTGCAGTAACTCATAGCTTCTATATCGTGCAGTCACTCATAGCATTTATACTATGTATTTATACTGTGTCACTCATAGAATTCATGCTATGCAGTAATTCATAGCGTTATACCGCATTCATCCATAGTATTTATACATTGCATTAATTCATATAATTTATCACATTTACATTCATAGTATTTATACTGTGCATCTATACTGTACAGTTATACTGTCCACACATTCATAGCATTCATACCATGCATAGTATTGTACTGACTATACGTTTGCAACAGCATACTCTGTATACTTGTATAATTCATATGGTGCAGACATCATTGTTTAGACTGGGTGTAAGTTTTAGTTTATACTTTAGACGTTTGTAGCATTCACACTGCATATACTGTACATCTGCAGCTCTGCTGCACAGACTAAGTAGAATGTATATTATGAATACTTTGATAATTTTTTGCATATTTTCATAACATACAGTCATATGATACATGCTGTGTATACCTTCTTAGCTTTATATGGTGCCTACTTCCATAGCATATATACTGTGTATGCTTCATAGCATTTTACTGTGCTGTACATATAATTAAAAAAAAGAGATTAGTTATTATAAAAGCTTACTTTCACATTGTGCATCTGTTCCCATAAGCGTTCATTTCATTGCATAAGTTACTTCATTCTCCACCACAAATATTCTACAGAGAGTTGGTCTATGCACACGACATGTTTGAGTTTGGACCAGGCATATATTGCGACTGTTTCACCATAGATACCTCATGACACAGCTTTAATTTGGTATACGCCTTGATAGAGTTTACACCATGACTGAGTTTGTACTATGCCCACATTGCCGTATGCTTGCATCATCCATATGTAATGATACAGTGGTGTCATGCATGTGCTACCATATGGTTGTACTTGTAATGTGCTTACGGTACGATGAAGTATTTTAGATTTGATACTAGGATTACTGCTTTAGAGTTCACAAAATGCATTCATATAGAAACCCATACTGTACACGCCATATATAGTTATGCATTGCACATGTAACTTTTATTACTGCGCGCACGCTGCCATAAATTAGTACACTGCTCAAAAAATAAAGGGAACACTTAAACAACACAATATAACTCCAAGTCAATCACACTTCTGTGAAATCACACTGTCCACTCAGGAAGCAACACTGATTGACAATCAGTTTCACATGCTGCTGTGCACATGGAACAGACAACAGGTGGAAATTATAGGCAATTAGCAAGACACCTCCAATAAAGGAGTGATTCTGCAGGTGGTGACCACAGACCACTTCTCAGTTCCTATGCTTCCTGGCTGATGTTTTGGTCACTTTTGAATGCTGGCGGTGCTTTCACTCTAGTGGAAGCATGCGACGGAGTCTACAACCCAGTGGCTCAGGAATTGCAGCTCATCCAGGATGGTACATCAATGGGAGCTGTGGCAAGAAGGTTTGCTGTGTCTGTCAGTGTAGTGTCCAGAGCATGGAGGCATTACCAGGCGACAGGCAAGTACATCAGGAGAGGCCGTAGGGGGGCAACAACCCAGCAGCAGGACCGCTACCTCTGCCATTGTGCAAGGGGGAGCAGGAGGAGCACTGCCAGAGCCCTGCCAAATGACCTTCAGCAGGCCACAAATGTGCATCTGTCCACTCAGAAACAGACTCCATGAGGGTGGTATGAGGGCCCGACATCCACAGGTGGGGGTTGTGCTTACAGCCCAACACCGTGCAGGACGTTTGGCATTTGCCAGAGAACACCAAGATTGGCAAATTCGCCACTGGTGCCCTGTGCTCTTCACAGATGAAGGCAGGTTCATACTGAGCACATGTGACAAAAGTGTCTGGAGACACCGTGGAGAACATTCTGCTGCCTGCAACATCCTCCAGCATAAACGGTTTGGTGGTGGGTCAGTAATGGTGTGGGGTGGCATTTCTTTGGGGGGCTGCACAGCCCTCCATGTGCTTGCCAGAGGTAGCCTGACTGCGATTACATGCCGAGATGTGATCCTCAGACCCATTGTGAGACAATATGCTGGTGTGGTTGACCCTGGATTGCTCCTAATGTAAGACAATGCTAAACCTCATGTGGCTGGAGTGTGTCAGCAGTTCCTGCAAGAGGAAGGCATTGATGTCAGGACTGGCCTGCCCGTTCCCTAGACCTGAATCTGATGCCACGTTACACCACAAGCTGTCCAGGAGTTGGAGAATGCTTTATTCCAGGTCTGGGAGGACATCCCTCAGGAGACCATCTCATCAAAAGCATGCCCAGGCATTGTAGGGAGGTCATACGGGCACTTGGAGGCCACACCCACTACTGAGCCTCATTTTGACTTGTTTTAAGGACATTATATCAAAGTTGGATCAGCCTATATTATGATTTTCCATTTTGATTTTGAGTGTGAATCCATATCCAGGCCTCCAAGGGTTAATAAATTTGATTTCCAATGATAATTTTTGTGTGATTTTGTTGTCAGCACATTCAACTATGTAAAGACGAAAATATTTCATACAATTAGTTTATTCATTCAGATCTAGGATTTATTATCTTAGTATTCCCTTTATTTTTTTGAGCAGTGTATATGCATGCATATGTAAGATAGCCCTTACCATTTTACCTCACATAGCGTTGATACAATGCTCACATTACTATAGCCCACATACAGCGTATATGTTAGTTTCATAACGCATATGTTCTATTAATATGCTATATTACATGCATATGTTACTACAGCTTATATTCCAGTCATTCGTTCCTGCAGCTGATAAGTCACACAAGTTATTATTAGTATTTCACATTTTAGTTACCAAGTCAGCATTACGGTCATATTTTAGCATCTGTATCTTGATTTCTTACACTTAGCCTCTACCTTCAAACCCCTTTGTCCAAGGGTATGCACTTAGTTATTGCTGATAACATGTTTATTTTTATGTTTGTTTTTGCATGATAACATCCTAACACATAAGCGGTGGTTTACCCGTCATACCTGCCACGTCTGCAGGGGATTATACTGCCTAGTTGTTGTTACTGACGCGTCTTCATTCAGTGCAACAACATCATGACACATACTGTGGATGGTTGTGTACCCATCATACCTGCCACAGATGTGTTGTGATGTTGTTGCACTGAAGACGTGTCAGTGACAACAACTAGGCAGTGGGGAAGCACTACGTAAGTGGTTGTAACTGACACAACTTCAGAGCAATAATCATAACGACACATAGGTGGTTGTATACCCGTCATACCTGCCACATCTGCAGGGGGGTACACTGCATAGATGTTACTGACTCATCTTCAGAGCAACAACATCACAACACAAAGGTGGTTGTATATCCGTTTTACTTGCCTCGTCTGCAGAGGGATACACTGCATAGTTATTGTTCCTGCAATAGGTCATAAAGTAATAGCTTCTTAAAAAAAATTATGGTTATGCTAAGACCTGTCACGTCTACAGGCGCAATGGTTTCTCAAAGACCTGTCACACCTACAGGCACGAAGGGTAAGTAAAGACCTGCCACATTTACAGGCACGATGGTCACGCAAACACCTGTCACATCTACAGGTACGATGGTTATACAAAGACCTGTCAAGTCCACAGGCAGAATGATTATACAAAGACCTGTCACTCGTACAGGCACAATGGTTATACAAAGACTTGTCACATCTACAGCCACGATGTTTATTCAAAGACCTGTTAAGTAAGGGTGAAATGATTGATGTCATTACAAAGTATAATTGGTGGCACAAAAAATAATCCCTCATATTGGTCTGTAGGTTCAAAATTGAAAGTGTTCTGATTTTTAAAAGATGAGGAGGAAAATACAAGCAAAAATGAAAAAACCTGTTGTCCTTAAAGGGTGAAATGGGAACACACTTGGGACGACTGACATGGAAAAGGACTTAGGAGTCTTAGTTAACAGTAAATTTTTCTGAAGTGACCAGTGTCGGGCAGCTGCTGCCAAGGCAAATAAAATCATGGTGTGCAATAATAGGTGCATAGCTGCCCACGACAAGGAAATAATTCTACCACTGTACAAATCACTTGTCAGACCACACAGAGAATACTGTGTTCAGTACTGGGCACCAGTGTAGAGATGGGCAACCAGAGTAATAAGGGGAATAGGAGGACCACAGTACCCAGAAAGATTATCAGAATTAGGGTTTTTAGTTTAAAAAAGAAGACTTAGGGGTGACCTAATAACTATGTATAACTATGTCAGAGGCAGTACAGAGATCTCTCCCATGATCTATTTATACTCAGAACTGTATCGATTACAAGGGGGCATGCTCTTTGTTTAGAGGAAAGAAGTGTTGTACACCAGTACAGATGGCAGTTTTACTGTGAGAACAGTGAGACTGTGGAACTCTCTCCCGGAGGAGGTGGTCATGGTGAACTCAGTAAGAGAGTTCAAAAGGGGTCTGGATGCATTTCTGGAGAGTAATAACATTACAGGTTATGAATACTAGATTTATAGGGACAGAATGTTGATCCAAGGATTTATTCTGACTGCCACATTTGGAGTCGGGAAGGAATTTTTACCACTAGTATGAGGGTTTTTTGCCTTCCTCTGGATCAACTCAGCAGGGACTCAATAGGGTGATAGATTGAACTTAATGGACTCTGATCTTATTTCAACCTTATAAACTATGTAACTATGTAACATCAGGAAATGTTTAATATCCCCTTAAGTTGGTAGACATCTTCCCCCAAGCTGGTTGTCTCTAGCAGATTTCACAGGGACAATTATGAGAGATGAGAGCTGGGGGCAGAGGACTTTGAAGCTGGAGAATCCACTCTAGATAAAGGCAGCAAAGACTCTTTTTATGGGCCCAAATGATTAAGAATATGTTCAGTTTTAGCAGACTCAGGCAGTTAACCCCTTAAGGACCCAGCAAATTTTCACTGTGGGACCCGGCCATTTTTTGCACATCTGACCACTGTCACTTTAAACATTAATAACTCTGGGATGCTTTTACCTTTCATTCTGATTCCGAGAATATTTTTTCGTGACATATTCTACGTTATGTTAGTGGTAGAATTTTGTAGATACTTGCATCATTTCTTGGTGAAAAATTCAAAAATGTTATGAAAATTTTTTACATTTGGCATTTTTTTAAACTTTGAAGCTCTCTGCTTATAAGGAAAATTAATATTCCAAATAAATTATATATTGATTCACATATACAATATGTCTTCCTTATGTTTCCATCATAAAGTTAACATGTTTTTACTTTTGGAAGACATCAGAGGGCTTCAAAGTATGGCAGCAATTTTCCAATTTTTCAAAAAAATTTCCAAAATCAAAATTTTTCAGGGACCAATTCTATTTTGAAGTAGATTTGAAGGGCCTTAATATTAGAAATACCCCACAAATGACCCCATTATAAAAACTGCACCCTTCAAAGTATTCAAAATGACATTCAAAAGGTTTGTAAACTCTTTAGGTGTTTCACAGGAATAACAGCACATTGAAGGAGAAAAATTTTTACACTGGCATGTTCTTGTAGACCCATTTATTGAATTTTTACAAGGGGTAAAAGGAGAGAAATCTTCTTCTCTCGAGTAAGAAAATGCCTCATATGTGTATGTCAAGTGTTCGGCGGGCGCAGTAGAAGGCTCAGAAGGGAAGGAGAGACAGTGGGATTTTGGAGAGTGAGTTTTTCTGAAATGGTTTTTGGGGGGCATGTCAGCAAAAAACACATGGCATACTATTTTGGAAACTACACCCCTCAAGGCATGTAACAAGGGGTCCAGTGAGCCTTAACAACCCACATGTGTTTGACGTCTTTTCGTTAAAGTTGGATGTGTAAATGATTTTTTTTCACTACAATGCTAGTTTTCCCTCAATTTTTATTTTTTTTATAAGGGATAATAGGACAAAATGCCACAACAAAATTTGTAACCCCATCTCTTCTGAGTATGGAAATACCCCATGTTAGGATGTAAAATGCTTTGCGGGCAAACTACAATGCACAGAAGAGAAGGAGTCAAATTTGGCTTTTGAAAAGCTAATTTTGCTGAAATGGTTTTTGGGGGGTATGTCCCATTTAGGAAGCCACTATGGTGCCAGGACAGCAAAAAAAAAAAAACATGGCATACTATTTTGGAAATTGCACCCCTCAAGGCATGTAACAAGATGTCCAGTGAGCCTTAACACCCCACAGGTGTTTGACGACTTTTCGTTAAAGTTGGATGTGGAAATTATTTTATTTTTTTCTTTAACATGCTAGTTTTCCCTCAAATTTAAAATTCTTACAAGGGATAATAGGACAAAATGTCCTCCAAAATTTGTAACCCCATCTCTTCTGAGAATGGAAATACCCCATGTGTGGACGTCAAGTGCTCTGCTGGCGAACTACAATGCTCAGAAGAGAAGGAGCGCCATTGAGCTTTTGGGAAAAAAATTGTTTGGAATGGAAGTCAGGGGCCATGTGCGTTTACAAAGTCCACCGTGCTGCGAGAACAGTGGACCCCCACATGTGACCCTATTTTGGAAACTACACTCCTCACAGAATTTAATAAGGGGTGCAGTGAGTATTTTCACCCCACTGGCATTTGACAGATCTTTGGAACAGTGGGCTGTGCAAATAAAAAATTACATTCTTTCATTTTCACGGACCACTGTTCCAAAAATCTGTCAGACACCTGTGGGGCGTAAATGCTCACTGTACCCCTTATTACATTAAGTGAGGGGTGTAGTTTCCAAAATGGGGTCCCATGTGGGGGGTCCATTGTTCTGGCACTATGGGGGCTATGTAAACACACGTGGCTTTCAATTTCGGACAAATTTTCTCTTCAAAAGCCCACTGGCGCTCCTTCTCTTCTGAGCATTGTAGTTTGCTCGCAGAGCACTTTGCATCCACATATGGGGTATGTTCTTACTCAGAAGAAATGGGGTTACAAATTTGGGGGGGCTTTTTTCCTATTTTCCCTTGCGAAAATGAAAACTTTTGGGTAACACGAGCATTTTAGTGACATTTTTTTTTTTTTCATTTTTCCATCCAACTTTGAAGAATTTTCATTAAACACCTGTGGGGTTTTAAGGCTCACTATACCCCTTGTTATGTTCCGTGAGGGGTATAGTTTCCAAAATTGGGTCACATGTGGGTATTTCTTTTTTTGCGTTTGTGACAGAACCGCTGTAAAATAAGCCACCCCTGTGTAAATCAACAATTTAGGCCTCAAATGTACATAGTGCACTCTCTCTCCTGAGCCTTGTTTTGCGTCCACAGAGCATTTTACGCCCACATATGGGGTATTTCCGTATTCAGGGGAAGTTGCGTTACAAATTTTGGGGGTCTTTTTTTCTTTTAACGCTTGTGAAAATAAAAAGTATGGGGCCACGCCAGCATGTTAGTGTGAACATTTTTATTTGCCATGCGCATTTGAGGACTAAATTAGGGATTGCATAGGGGTATTGTGTGCCAGTGATTCCCAAACAGGGTGCCTACAGCTGTTGCTAAATTGCAAGCATGCCTGGACAGTGCCTGGTCAGTGTCTGTCTGGAAATGCTGGGAGTTGTTGTTTTGCCACAGCTGGAGGCTCCATTTTGGAAACACTGCCATACAAAGTTTTTCATTTTTATTGGGGGGGGGGGGGGACAGTGTAAGGGGGTGTTTATGTAGTGTTTTACCCTTTATTATGTGTTGGTGTAGTGTAGTGTTTTTAGGGTACATTTGCACTGGCATTTACAGTGAGTTTCCCTCTAGGAGTTTGCGCTGCGGCAAAAAATTTGCCGCAGCCCAAACTTGAAGTAGGAAACTTACTGTAAAGATGCCTGTGTAAATGTACCCTGTGCGTTCACATGTTTGGGCAACTTCAGCTGTTTCAAAACTACAACTCCCAGCATGTACTGACAGACCGTGCATGCTGGGAGTTGTACTTTTGCAACATCTGGAGGCACACTGGTTGGAGAACCTTCAGTTAGGTTCTGTTACCTAACTCAGTATTTTCCATCGAGTGTGCCTCCAGCTGTTGAAAAACTACAACTCCCAGCATGTACTGATCACCGAAGGGCATGCTGGGAGATGTAGTTATGCAACAGCTGGAGGTATGCAACTACAACTCCCAGCATGCCGAGACAGCTGTTTGGGCATGTTGGGATTTGCAGTTTTGCAATATCTGGAGGGCTACAGTTTTAGAGAACACTGAAAAGTGATCTCCAAACTGTGGCCCTCCAGATGTTGCAAAACTACAAATCCCAGCATGCCCAAACAGCTGTCTGGGCATGCTGGGAGTTGTCGTTTTGCAACATCTGGAGGGCTACAGTTAGAGACCACTGCAACTCACCGGCTTCCGTAGGATCCAGCCGCACAACATTGCCGCCCATCGATCACCGTCGCCCGCTGCCTCCGGATGGGTAAGTGGATCTTCGGCGCCCGGTCCCTGTCGTTTCCCCGTTCTGCCCCGCCTATTGTGGGTGGGCAGGACGAGGAAAACGAGAGTTAACCCCCACCCCGATCTGCTATTGGTCATCGCTTCTGGCGACCAATAGCAGGGATAGGAGGGGTGGCATCCATGCCACCTCGCTCCTATCCCTTCAGGGGGATCGTAGGTGTTGTAGACAACCGCAATCCCCCTTATATTCCGGGTCACCATAGACCCGTAATGACCCGGAATCTCGCAGTGTGAATTTACGGAAGTGTGAATTTACTTGCGATTTGTCGCGATCCGCCGACATGAAGGGGTCTGATGACCACCCTGGACATTTGCATGGGATGCCTGTTGAATGATTTCAGCAGGCATCCTGGTCCGATCCCTGCCCGGCGGCCGGAATTTCTTAAGTACTAGGGTATCATGACGTACGCATCATCATGGGTCCTTAAGAGGTTAAGAAGCTCTATTGCATTCCATTTAAAAACCATAGAGGAATTATTAAAGAGGGTACACAAAAAATTAGCAGAAAAGTTTAACTTTGGAAAATATGATAGGTTCATATATTTACTTAAATAGTTTCAAGTCAGCCTCACACAGAAGTATGAGTAGGGGACAGAGGCCAACAGCTCACAACAGCAGAGTACATGCAGCACCACAACATAAGAAAGCCCAATGCATGTACCAGTATTAGGAGCAATATAGTGGAATACAATGAGCTTTCTATAGATTGGAACAGTCTGCTGTAAAACTTTAACTAGAAATGATTTTTTTTAAATGGATCTCGACTTCTGGGACTGTTTGGAAAGATGCAAGTGCAAGTGTCACATCACATGACCCTATATAACCGTATATACTATGTAAAACTATAGCCTAAATCTGTAATGCAGCTGTACTTTTGGCTGCTTATTCAGTTTCTTTATCTTTATAAAAATGACTTTATCGTGCAGTCAGGAACAGTTAGGAGACGTGGCCTGGAGTCAGCAATGCCCCCAGGGCTACCACACCTCTCTCTGCCTCAGTCATTGCTTCCTCCGTAACACATTTTCCTTATAAACTGTGAGCATTCTTAGCTATATAGGCCATGGAATTGTCATTTCAAATTTCCAACTGTTCATAATAGGAACTATAATGTATCAGATCTATTGTGCATTTTACTTAACCACTTAAGGACTCAGCCCTTTCAATTTTCCACCTAAAAATCCATATTATGACTTATATTTTGTGCTACCAATTCTACTTTGCAGTGACATTAGTCATTTTACCCAAAAATCCACGTTGAAAAGAAAAAAAAAAAAAAAAAAAACATTGTGTGACAAAATTAAAGAAAAAACGCCATTTTATAACTTTTGGGGGCTTCCATTTCTATACAGTGCATTTTTCCGTAAAAATGATACCTTATTATTCTGTAGGTCCATACGGTTAAAATTATACCCTACTTATAAAGGTTTGATTTTGTCGTACTTCAGGAAAAAATCATAACTACGTGCAGGAAAATGTATGCGTTTAAAAATGTTCTTTTCTGACCCCTATAATTTTTTATTTTTTCACATACGGGGATGTTTGAGGGCTAATTTTTTGCGCCGTGATCTGAAGTTTTTATCAGTAACATTTTTGTTTTGATCAGACTTTTTGATACATTTTTTAATGGTATAAAAAGTGACCAAAAATACGCTATTTTGGACTTTGGAATTTTTGTTACGTGTACACCATTGACCATGGGGTTTAATTATCAATATTTATTTATTTTTTATAGTTTGGACATTTACGCACGTGGCAATACCACACATTTTTATATTTATTTTTATTTACATAGTTTTTTTTTTTTTTGTGGGAAAAGGTGGGTGACTTTTATTAGAAAAGGGGTTAAATCACATTTATTGACACTTTTTTCCCCCCCATAGGGGGCTATAACATTGCACACACTGATCTCTTACACTGTTCACTGCCATGCAATAGCATGGCATTGATCAGTGTTATCTGTGCAGTGTTATCTCAGGCACGGAGCAGTCATTTGGTGATCGGACACGCAGGAGGCAGGTAGGGACCCGCCTGGTGTCCTGCAAGCTGTTCTGTACGCTGCAATTTCCCCGCGGTGGTCCCGAACATCCTGACTGAGCAGCCGGGATGCTTTCAGTTTCACTTCAGACGTGGCGGTCAACTTTGATCGCCGGGTCTGAAGGTTTAATACCGAGCATCACCACCATCGGAGATGTCAGGTATTAGCCACGTGTCCCGGCCATTGATGGCTGCCGGAACCGACTCGATATGAGTGGTGACCCCGCATTATATCGCGGGAGCCAGCGCAGGACGTAAATATACATCCTGCATCGTTAAATAATTTATGGACATTATATAAGAGACATGGTATATGCCATTGTGTGAAACCTCCAACTTAGATAATTTTGTCACCACTTTAGTGATATCAAGGCACTTCATGCATTTCATTCGAGAAACATGAGAAATGAATACTCCTATATAAATTTGTTTAAGCTCTACTCATATAGTGGGCTGGGGAGAATTGCCCTCACTGTGGTTTACAACAAAATCTGCTCTGGCCTTCTTAACATTGGCCATACAATCCACATCAGACAGTAAGTTATTATTTAGCTTTCTTGACCCCTTTTCCCTATACACATCCTTCCAAGCCACTGACACCCAGATCACAGAATGGTAATAAAAGAACATTGGCTCAATACCTACCCCTGGTGGGCTATCCAAAAGGAAGCGGTAGATGAATCCAGCCCATAATAAGCATTGTGTGCAGTATAGTCCCTGATGAAAGGAATGAGGGCCCTTCAAACATCAACCAAGTGCATTTGAACCCTATGCTGACTCAGTCCATACACAGCACCCACCAGGAGTCAACCTATCTGAGGGTATGTCCAGAGAGGTGTCCATGGTGTAATTGTGATCCCAACATGCAAAGGACTCCAGGTTAAAGAAGGTGCTCCTAAAAATCCTGTCTGACTCTGACTGTAAAAATAAATGTTAACAACTAGAAATAGCTTCTGGGAAAGACAGTTTAAGAATTAGAAATCTGCCTCAGGGTTAGTCCGAACATCATTAAAAATGTGGGGGAACTATGGAGACTTCTCTAATTTAATAATCTGCAACTGTACTGCAATATCATGTGAAATAATAGTAATTTCAGCAAGAGGGCATTCAGCAGGCTCATTTATGCCATTTACTTTGAGAAAAAAAGTATCTATAAGGACACAATATCATGAAAGAGATTCCAAACACCATTCCATTTGGAAGAGAGAAGAGAGGGGGGGGGGGGAATGGAGGGAGACACAGAAACACAGAGGACAAACACAGAGGGGCACTTCCTCTACTCTGTGACCCAGATGCTGTGTCTCCAATTTAAATATTTCAAGCTCTGCTTTGTAGGTATCCTCAAGATGAGTAACATAATGTTTAATATCCCCTTTAGTTGGTAAAAATCTGAAATGTCCCCTTAATCCCAAGCTGGTTGTCTCTAGCAGATTTCACAGGGACAGTTAGGAGAGAAAAGAGCTGGGGGCAGAGAACACTATAAAGGCAGCAAAGACTCTTTAAATGGGCCCACAGGAATAAGAGTAGGCAGTTAGGATAGTGTGCTCTATTGCATCCCATTTAGGAACCATAGAGGAATTACTAAAGAAGGTACACAGAAAAATGTAGCTTAGAAGTTTAACCTTGGTATGGCAGAAGAAAAGTATAGAAGGGGGCAGACACTCACACAGAAAAAGCATGAGTGGGGAACAGAAGCCAAAAGTTCATAACAGCAGAGCACATGCAGCACCACAACATGAGAAAGTCCAATGCAGGTACCGTATTAGGAGTAATATAGAGGGTGCAGCAGGTCTCAAACAAATCAGCACAATCCAAGCACTATCATGCTTATATTGATTTCAATGGACCCCCAGTAAAAGGAATCTCTTTAAACAATAATAAGGAAGGAAATCAGTCTCTGTACTTTAGATTAATGGACCACATGCTCACCAAGCATCACAGGCATTCTTGAAGTCAAGACTTCCACAGGTAATGTGATGAGGTGGGAGATTCTGGAAAATGGGCACCAAAAGAGAGGGAGCACACTCTGGAATAGAAGAAGCCAGCCAGGGAGAGCACATGGCAAGTGAAGATGTATGGTAAAGGATTTAGGGTACTCTGGCAGATACAGAATGTATGGTAGAATAGACACACAGTATCAGGTTGGCTGCAGGTTGCTGATGTCAGTCAAACTGATAAATCTCGGCCAGTATTTTCAACTATATTTTAGTCTTACTCTCAGCTGTGTTTTTGCTTTTGGACAATATTCTAAGACAATGACAACTCAAAAAGGACCCCAGATATTGTGGCGGAATATAGGAAAGACTCAGAGCCCATTCACTGCACAATTTCTGCACACTACAGACTTACTGTTGCCAAAAATTCTGCTGCTGAAATTCAAATTCCAGACATGTTTGTTCTTTCATCGGAATCCACTTGGAAATGCATTGTCTGAGCGGCACATTTCTGAGTGTTCCTAGCACATTGATATCGGCGGCTGTTGCTGCATATGGATATTTTGTAGTGTGAAACGGTCCTTACTCTATGGTCAGTTTTATTAGTAGCAAATTAACTGCAAGCATACCTCTAAGTAAATAAAAACCTAACCTTTTTCTTAGATCCTCATGTGAAGTTTTAACATTCAGATTTCAGCTATTTGACTGATGTGATCCAGACATTCAGCAGCCATTTAGGAAATCATTTTATAAGGACATGGTTGGACTTAGATATTATTATACGGTGCTCTATCATCCTCATCTTTATGATTCACATAAGGGTCTTTATTTTAAGAAGTCTCAGATTCTTGAATTGAAAACTGTGTTGCAAAAAATTTTTTATTTATCAGATTTAACCTAGTATACAGTAGGTAAGAGCACAGGGCGTCACTCACCGGTCTAGTGGTCAATGGCTTCTTTATTTTAAAGGTGCATAGAATACAGGGTTCTGACACAGACAAGGCTTAGTGGATCCATACCTGGCTTCCACTGCGTCACCATAATACAGCTCTGCCCGGTGATGTGTGCAAGCACAGGTGTACAAAGATTAGAGACTAAAAAGTACAAAAAGTAGAAAAAACATAAAACTGACATTCAACAAGTCAAGCTAGAGGAAAACACTATAGTCTACCCTTTCATTAAGGCCAAGATTACCAGAGGCATTAAGTTTGATGATCCATTTAGCCTCTACATGGAGCAGTTTTTTATTCTATCAATGTTTTCTCTTAGGTTCACCTGCTCCACACCTTGAAAGAGTAGACTACCGCATTCACCTCTTTGGACAGTGTTCATATGATCAATAAACTGTGGAGAACCTTTTTTCGAACTGAATAAACATGTTTTCTGAATATTCATGGCTCTCTTAGTGCTGCCAATATATGATCGTCCGCAACTGCATGTCATGGCATAAACCACCCACTGTGTTCTACACGTAGTGACGCTCCGTAATACAATGGTTTCACCTCCTATGAACAAATTTTTTTCTGGAATTCAAATGCCAGCACCATGTGCACGAACCACCCTTGCGGTTACCTGTGAGGCCCGCACTAGTGAGCCAATCCTGACTTTTTGATTTTGAGAAAAAGCTGCTACTAGTGATGACATCCCTAAGAATTTAGCAATGGCGGAAAGCAACTATTGCTTCCTCATGCACTAGCTTTCCCAAGTCTGGGTCATTTTTAATCATAGACCAGTTTTTATTAATTGCAGATCTAATAACTCTCTCCAGGGGGCTAAGTTTGAAAGAAAATGAAAAGCAAGCAAGACTGTCTGAACTACTGTGACCTTTCTTTCTCTTCTTGTACAGGAGATTCCTCCTGTCCTGAGCAAAAGTCCTCTCCCTGGCCTTATTCAAGATATCCTTAGGATATCAACGCATCTCCAAGCGCTCCTTCAATTCCCCAGCTTGCTGTAAAAAGGACTCATCCGAGCTATTAATTCGCCCAAGGCGTAAAAATTGGCCATAAGGCATGGAAGTTTTCACATGCTCTGGATGATAGTTGGAAAATTGAAGGACGGCATTGGAGGCAGTGGGCTTTCTGAAACCTGAGATGGTTAGTTCACCATTCTCAACCTTGACTAAGACATCAAGAAATTTCATTTGTTTAGCGTCTATCTTGTGCGTGAATCTAAGATTCATGTCATTGCCCGTATTAAGTTATTTCACAGTCCATCATGGTGCCAACCCAGACAATGAAAACATCATTCACAAACCTGAGATAGCACCTGGTGGGCTTGAGGAATGGATTTCTTTCAGTAAAGATGACTTTATTTTCGAAAACTGCTACGTATAAATTTGCAAAAGTGCAGGCTACGGGGATACCCCAGATCTTCATATACCAGCAATCATCAAACTGAAAGGAATTATTACTGAGTACAAAAAAAGGGCTTCACAGATAAATTGTACTAAACTGGCGCTTTTGTTAGAATGCAACAAGATTTCCTTCACACAATCAACTCCCAAAATCTGCGGTATGCTTGTGTATAAGCTCTCTATATCTATAGAAGCTAGGAGCATATTCTCAGACTAGGACAAATCCTGTGGTGTCTTAGTGGTTAGTGTATTTTACCTGTGTTGGCACTTCCTGCAAAAAGGGGATGAAGAAGCCAGTCGAAATATTTGGACAATGGTTCGGTAACAGCTCCCTACCCAGAGACAATAGGAGGTCTTCCGGGGGGAGCCTCCAGAGTCCCACTGCGGACAAAATGGGAAGAGAGGGTTTTTTAGCTTTTTTCTTGGAAATAACACCCCTTTCTACAAATTTCCTCAGAAAGAACTGTAAATTAGATTTTCTTTTACCCACTGGGTTACCCTGAAATCTGAGGTGAGGGGTACGATCGCTTAACTATCGTGATGTCTCGCTCGAATAATATTCGGTGGACATCATGACGACATTGGCCCCTTTATCGGATTTTTTTATCACAATATCCTTTCTGCTTTTAAGGTGGTCTAATGCTAAATGCTCACTTTTGCTCAGATTGCAAGGGGCCCTGGGATAACTCAACGCCCTTACATCTTCCAAGACCTTATTAGGGAAAACATCTGAGTTACTGCCTGGAGTAACTGGTGGACAAAAGGAAGATTTTGCCCCTCCTAAAAAATCTTGTACAAAAACTGTGTCTTCGTAGGGTAAGCAAAAATCTCTACCATCCTGTAATTCAATCAAAGTGTCAAGGCATTCTAATTCAGGGACAGTAGCATCTTTTAAAATGCTGAAGCCTAACAGGCCTATCAGAGCTGATGTATCGCCCTCATACTGATCTTTTCTAGTAAGAATGGTCTCTGCATCTGGGCACACCTGTTGTAGTGAGTTTAGTAGATGGTAAATTGAGTGACAGTGGCGTTCAATGTGCAGTTAAGTAGCCTGACACAAGTTTAACGTTGTACTCCCCTGGAAATTTGTTTTAAGTCAACTGGTGCCAGAAAGTTAAAGGGGTACTCCGGTGAAAAACTTTTTTTTTTTTTTTTTTAAATCAACTGGTGCCAGAAAGTTAAACATATTTGGATATTACTTCTATTAAAAAATCTTAATCCTTCCAGAACTTATTAGCTGCTGAATACTACAGCGGAAATTCTTTTCTTTTTGAAACATAGAGCTGTCTGCTGACATCATGAGCACAGTGCTCTCTGCTGACATATCTGTCCATTTTAGGAACTGTCCAGAGCAGCATATGTTTGCTATGATTTTCTTCTACTCTGGACAGTTCCTAAAATGGACAGAGATGTCAGCAGAGAGCACTGTGCTCGTGATGTCAGCAGACAGCTCTGTGTTTCAAACGGAAAATAATTTCCACTGTCGTATTCAGCAGCTAATAAGTACAGGAAGGATTAAGATTTTTTAAGAGAAGTAATTTACAAATCTGTTTAACTTTCTGGCACCAGTTGATTAAAAAAAAGAAAAAAAAGGTTTTCACCGGAGTACCCCTTTAAGCAGATTTGTAAATTACAGTACTTCTATTAAAAAAGCTTGATCCTTCCAGTACTTATCAGCTGCTACAGGCTCCACAGAAAGTTCTTTTCTTCTTGAATTTCCTTTCTGTCTGACCACAGTGCTCTCTACTGACACCTCTGAGCAGGAGGGGTTTGCTATGGGGATTTTCTCCTACTCTGGACAGTTCCTAAAATGGACAGAGGTGTCAGCGGAGGGCACTGTGGTCAGACTGAAAGGAAATTCAAAAAGAAAATAACTACCTGTGGAGCATATAGCAGCTGATAAGTACTGGAAGGATTAAGATTTTTAAATAGAAGTAATTTACAAATCTGTTTAACTTTCTTGCACCAGTTGATTAAAAAAAATATAATAATCTTTTACAGGGGAGTAGCCCTTTAATAAAAAAAAAGGTATTCACTGGAGAGAGCTTAGCAATTTGAATTCTGTACATGCTTCTGCAAGGACAGTCTTTTGTTCAAAGTAGTGCAATGGTGCATGTGAGGAAGTACCCATTTCTAGCCTTAGTTCAGGCAGGCACATTTGAGGGATTTTTAGAAATGCAGTGTCTAGCCATGAGTCCATATACAAGTGTAATTACAAGCCTGAAATGCTTCACTAAAGGAATCTTCACAGATTGGCTCCCAGTGGGTAGAATTGTGTAAAAATTCTGTACTCACAAAGGTTTAGCTGCAGTATTCTATCATAGGATGCAAGTCTGTACAAAGACATGATTAATGTAAAGGGTACAAACATTGATCCAGGCCTGAGGCCCTTGCAGGTATCAGGAGAAACAAAGAGACTTGTGTGAACCCCTTAGGGACTCAGCCTATTTTCCCCTTAAGGACTCAGCGTTTTTCCGTTTTTGCATTTTCATTTTTTCTTCATCACCTTCTAAAAATCATAACGCTTTCAATTTTGCACATAAAATTCCATATGATGGCTTATTTTTTTGCGCCACCAATTCTACTTTGCAGTGACATTAGTAATTTTACCCAAAAATCCACGGCGAAACAGAAAAAAAATTAATGTCCTTTTGTAACTTTTGGGGGCTTCCGTTTCTACGCAGTTAATTTTTCGGTCAAAATAACACTTTATCTTTATTCTGTAAGTCCATACGGTTAAAATGATACCCTACTTATATAGGTTGGATATTGTCGTACTTCGGAAAAAAATCCTAACTACATGCTGGAAAATTTCTGTGTTAAAAATTCTCATCTTCTAACCCTCATCTTCCAACTTTTTTATTTTTCTGCGTACTGGCTGGTATGAGGGCTCATTTTTGCGCCGAGTTCTGACGTTTTTATCGGTACCATTTTTGTATTGATCGGACTTTTTGATCGCTTTTTATTCATTTTTTCATGATATAAAAAGTGACCAAAAATAAGCTATTTTGGACTTTGGAATTTTGACCATGCGATTTAATTAACCATATATTTTTATAGTTCGGACAATTCCGCACGCGGTGACACCACATATGTTTATTTATTTATTTATTTATTTTTTTAATGGGAAAAGGGGGGTGCTTCAAACTTTTAAAAGGGAAGGGGTTAAATGACCTTTGTTAACTTTTTTTTTTTTTCACTTTTTTTTGCAGTGCTATAGCTCCCATAGGGACCTATAACACTGCACACACTGATCTCCTATGCTGATTCCTGCAGAGCCATAGCTTTTCACGGATCAGTGAGATTGGGGCTCGATTGCTCAAGCCTGTAGCTCAGGCTTGGAGCAATCAAACCCCGATCGGACGCCGCTGTTACGCCGAGCGCTCCGGGTCCCCGCTCCTCCCCGGAGCGCTCGCTTCACTCTCCCCGCGGCAGCGCTCCGGTCACGTCCTCTGACCCGGGGCACTGCGATTCCGCTGCCAGCCGGGATGCGATTCGCGATGCGGGTAGCGCCCGCTCGCGATGCGCACCCCGGCTCCCCTACCTGACTCGCTCTCCGTCTGTTCTGTCCCGGCGCGCGCGGCCCCGCTCCCTAGGGCGCGCGCGCGCCGGGTCTCTGCGTTTTAAAGGGCCACTGCGCCGCTGATTGGCGCAGTGGTCCCAATTAGTGTGTTCACCTGTGCACTTCCCTATATCACCTCACTTCCCCTGCACTCCCTTGCCGGATCTTGTTGCCTTAGTGCCAGTGAAAGCTTTCCTTGTGTGTTCCTTGCCTGTGTTTCCAGACCTTCTGCCGTTGCCCCTGACTACGATCCTTGCTGCCTGCCCCGACCTTCTGCTACGTCCGACCTTGCTTTTGCCTACTCCCTTGTACCGCGCCTATCTTCAGCAGCCAGAGAGGTGAGCCGTTGCTAGTGGATACGACCTGGTCACTACCGCCGCAGCAAGACCATCCCGCTTTGCGGCGGGCTCTGGTGAAAACCAGTAGTGGCTTAGAACCGGTCCACTAGCACGGTCCACGCCAATCCCTCTCTGGCACAGAGGATCCACTACCTGCCAGCCGGCATCGTGACAGTAGATCCGGCCATGGATCCCGCTGAAGTTCCTCTGCCAGTTGTCGCTGACCTCACCACGGTGGTCGCCCAGCAGTCACAACAGATAGCGCAACAAGGCCAACAGCTGTCTCAACTGACCGTTATGCTACAACAGTTACTACCACAGCTTCAGCAGTCATCTCCTCCGCCAGCTCCTGCACCTCCTCCGCAGCGAGTGGCCGCTCCTGGGATACGCTTATCCTTGCCGGATAAATTTGATGGGGACTCTAAGTTTTGCCGTGGCTTTCTTTCCCAATGTTCCCTGCATCTGGAGATGATGTCGGACCTGTTTCCCACTGAAAGGTCTAAGGTGGCTTTCGTAGTCAGCCTTCTGTCCGGAAAAGCCCTGTCATGGGCCACACCGCTCTGGGACCGCAATGACCCCGTCACTGCCTCTGTACACTCCTTCTTCTCGGAAATCCGAAGTGTCTTTGAGGAACCTGCCCGAGCCTCTTCTGCTGAGACTGCCCTGTTGAACCTGGTCCAGGGTAATTCTTCCGTTGGCGAGTATGCCGTACAATTCCGTACTCTTGCTTCAGAATTGTCCTGGAATAATGAGGCCCTCTGCGCGACCTTCAAAAAAGGCCTATCCAGCAACATTAAAGATGTTCTGGCCGCACGAGAAATTCCTGCTAATCTACATGAACTTATTCACCTAGCCACTCGCATTGACATGCGTTTTTTCCGAAAGGCGTCAGGAACTCCGCCAAGATATGGACTCTGTTCGCACGAGGCGTTTCTTCTCCTCGGCTCCTCTCTCCTCTGGTCCCCTGCAATCTGTTCCTGTGCCTCCCGCCGTGGAGGCTATGCAGGTCGACCGGTCTCGCCTGACACCTCAAGAGAGGACACGACGCCGTATGGAGAACCTCTGCCTGTACTGTGCTAGTACCGAACACTTCCTGAGAGATTGCCCTATCCGTCCTCCTCGCCTGGAAAGACGTACGCTGACTCCGCACAATGGTGAGACAGTCCTTGATGTCTACTCTGCTTCTCCACGTCTTACTGTGCCTGTGCGGATGTCTGCCTCTGCCTTCTCCTTCTCTACAGTGGCCTTCTTGGACTCAGGATCTGCAGGAAATTTTATTTTGGCCTCTCTCGTCAACAGGTTCAACATCCCGGTGACCAGTCTCGCCAGACCCCTCTACATCAATTGTGTAAATAATGAAAGATTGGACTGTACCATACGTTTCCGCACGGAGCCCCTTCTTATGAGCATCGGATCTCATCATGAGAGGATTGAACTTTTGGTCCTCCCCAATTGCACCTCGGAAATTCTCCTTGGACTTCCCTGGCTTCAACTTCATTCCCCTACCCTGGATTGGTCCACTGGGGAGATCAAGAGTTGGGGGTCCTCTTGTTCCAAGAACTGTCTAAAACCGGTTCCCAGTAACCCTTGCCGTAACTCTGTGGTTCCTCCAGTAACCGGTCTCCCTAAGGCCTATATGGACTTCGCGGATGTTTTCTGCAAAAAACAAGCTGAGACTCTACCTCCTCACAGGCCTTATGATTGCCCTATCGACCTCCTCCCGGGCACTACTCCACCCCGGGGCAGAATTTATCCTCTCTCTGCCCCAGAGACTCTTGCCATGTCCGAATACGTCCAGGAGAATCTAAAAAAGGGCTTTATCCGTAAATCCTCCTCTCCTGCCGGAGCCGGATTTTTCTTTGTGTCCAAAAAAGATGGCTCCCTACGTCCTTGCATTGACTACCGCGGTCTTAATAAAATCACGGTTAAGAACCGCTACCCCTTACCCCTCATCTCTGAACTCTTCGATCGCCTCCAAGGTGCCCACATCTTCACTAAATTGGACTTAAGAGGCGCCTATAACCTCATCCGCATCAGAGAGGGGGACGAGTGGAAAACGGCATTTAACACCAGAGATGGACACTTTGAGTATCTGGTCATGCCCTTTGGACTGTGCAACGCCCCTGCCGTCTTCCAAGACTTTGTCAATGAAATTTTTCGTGATTTGTTATACTCCTGTGTTGTTGTATATCTGGACGATATCCTAATTTTTTCTGCCAATCTAGAAGAACACCGCCAGCATGTCCGTATGGTTCTTCAGAGACTTCGTGACAACCAACTCTATGCCAAAATTGAGAAATGTCTGTTTGAATGCCAATCTCTTCCTTTTCTAGGATATTTGGTCTCTGGCCAGGGACTACAGATGGATCCAGACAAACTCTCTGCCGTCTTAGATTGGCCACGCCCCTCCGGACTCCGTGCTATCCAACGCTTTTTGGGGTTCGCCAATTATTACAGGCAATTTATTCCACATTTTTCTACCATTGTGGCTCCTATCGTGGCTTTAACCAAAAAAAATGCTGATCCCAAGTCCTGGCCTCCTCAAGCAGAAGACGCCTTTAAACGACTCAAGTCTGCCTTTTCTTCGGCTCCCGTCCTCTCCAGACCTGACCCTTCCAAACCCTTCCTATTGGAGGTTGATGCCTCCTCAGTGGGAGCTGGAGCTGTTCTTCTACAAAAAAATTCTTCCGGGCATGCTGTCACTTGTGGTTTTTTCTCTAGGACCTTCTCTCCAGCGGAGAGGAACTACTCCATCGGGGATCGAGAGCTTCTAGCCATCAAATTAGCACTTGAGGAATGGAGGCATCTGCTGGAGGGATCAAGTTCTCCTGTTATTATCTACACCGACCACAAGAACCTCTCCTACCTCCAGTCTGCCCAACGGCTGAATCCTCGCCAGGCCCGGTGGTCTCTGTTCTTTGCCCGATTTAATTTTGAGATTCACTTTCGTCCTGCCGATAAGAACATTAGGGCCGATGCTCTCTCTCGTTCCTCGGATGCCTCAGAAGTTGAACTCTCTCCGCAACACATCATTCCACCTGACTGCCTGATCTCCACTTCTCCTGCCTCCATCAGGCAGACTCCTCCAGGAAAGACCTTTGTTTCTCCTCGCCAACGCCTCGGAATCCTCAAATGGGGTCACTCCTCCCATCTCGCAGGTCATGCGGGTATCAAGAAATCTGTGCAACTCATCTCCCGCTTCTATTGGTGGCCGACTCTGGAGACGGATGTTGTGGACTTTGTGCGAGCCTGCACTATCTGTGCCCGGGATAAGACTCCTCGCCAGAAGCCCGCTGGTTTTCTTCATCCTCTGCCTGTCCCCGAACAGCCTTGGTCTCTGATTGGTATGGATTTTATTACTGATTTACCCCCTTCCCGTGGCAACACTGTTATTTGGGTGGTCGTTGATCGATTCTCCAAAATGGCACATTTCATCCCTCTTCCTGGTCTTCCTTCTGCGCCTCAGTTGGCTAAACAATTTTTTGTACACATTTTTCGTCTTCACGGGTTGCCTACGCAGATTGTCTCGGATAGAGGCGTCCAATTCGTGTCTAAATTCTGGAGGGCTCTCTGTAAACAACTCAAGATTAAATTAAATTTTTCTTCTGCATATCATCCCCAGTCCAATGGACAAGTAGAAAGGATTAACCAGATCTTGGGTGATTATTTGCGACATTTTGTTTCCTCCCGCCAGGATGACTGGGCAGATCTCCTCCCATGGGCCGAATTCTCGTATAACTTCAGGGTCTCTGAGTCTTCCTCCAAATCCCCATTTTTCGTGGTGTACGGCCGTCACCCTCTTCCCCCCCTCCCTACTCCCTTGCCCTCTGGTCTGCCCGCTGTGGATGAAATTTCTCGTGACCTTTCCATCATATGGAGAGAGACCCAAAATTCTCTCTTACAGGCTTCATCACGCATGAAGAAGTTCGCGGATAAGAAAAGAAGAGCTCCCCCCGTTTTTTCCCCTGGAGACAAGGTATGGCTCTCCGCTAAATATGTCCGCTTCCGTGTCCCTAGCTACAAGTTGGGACCACGCTATCTTGGTCCTTTCAAAATTTTGTGTCAAATTAATCCTGTCTCTTATAAACTTCTTCTTCCTCCCTCTCTTCGTATCCCTAATGCCTTTCACGTCTCTCTTCTCAAACCACTCATCCTCAACCGTTTTTCTCCCAAATCTGTTCCTCCCACTCCTGTTTCTGGCTCCTCGGACATCTTCTCGGTCAAAGAAATTTTAGCTGCCAAAAAGGTCAGAGGAAAAAATTTTTTTTTAGTGGACTGGGAGGGTTGTGGTCCTGAAGAGAGATCCTGGGAACCTGAGGACAACATCCTAGACAAAAGTCTGCTCCTCAGGTTCTCAGGCTCCAAGAAGAGGGGGAGACCCAAGGGGGGGGGTACTGTTACGCCGAGCGCTCCGGGTCCCCGCTCCTCCCCGGAGCGCTCGCTTCACTCTCCCCGCGGCAGCGCTCCGGTCACGTCCTCTGACCCGGGGCGCTGCGATTCCGCTGCCAGCCGGGATGCGATTCGCGATGCGGGTAGCGCCCGCTCGCGATGCGCACCCCGGCTCCCCTACCTGACTCGCTCTCCGTCTGTTCTGTCCCGGCGCGCGCGGCCCCGCTCCCTAGGGCGCGCGCGCGCCGGGTCTCTGCGTTTTAAAGGGCCACTGCGCCGCTGATTGGCGCAGTGGTCCCAATTAGTGTGTTCACCTGTGCACTTCCCTATATCACCTCACTTCCCCTGCACTCCCTTGCCGGATCTTGTTGCCTTAGTGCCAGTGAAAGCGTTCCTTGTGTGTTCCTTGCCTGTGTTTCCAGACCTTCTGCCGTTGCCCCTGACTACGATCCTTGCTGCCTGCCCCGACCTTCTGCTACGTCCGACCTTGCTTTTGCCTACTCCCTTGTACCGCGCCTATCTTCAGCAGCCAGAGAGGTGAGCCGTTGCTAGTGGATACGACCTGGTCACTACCGCCGCAGCAAGACCATCCCGCTTTGCGGCGGGCTCTGGTGAAAACCAGTAATGGCTTAGAACCGGTCCACTAGCACGGTCCACGCCAATCCCTCTCTGGCACAGAGGATCCACTACCTGCCAGCCGGCATCGTGACAGCCGCGGAGCTGCCGGGAAGCATTTACTTTCACTTTCAGACGTGGCGGTCAACTTTGACCGCCGTGTCTGAAGGGTTAATAGCGCGCGTCACAACTTTCGGTGCCGCGCACTGTTGGCCCAGGGTCCCGGCTATGACTAGCAGCTGTGACCCGGTGTGATGTGGGGTCACAGCATGACCCCGTTTTAAACAGGGCGTACAGGTACGCACTGAGTCCTTAAGGATCGGGGATGCAGGGCGTATGTATACGCCCTGCGTCCCCAAGACGTTAAAGGGGTACTCCACTCCCCAGCATTCGGAACATTTCATTCCAAACGCTGGTGCGGGCTTCTAGAGTCACCACAACCCCTCGTGATGTCATGCTCTGCCCCTCATGACAACATGCCCCTCCCCCTCAATGAAAGTCTATGGGAGTCTATATGTCTTGAGAGGCGTGGCGACCCCCGAAGCCCGCAACTGCTGGGGAGTGGAGTACCCCTTAAAATTTTTCCTCTGACTAGAAAATCACTCTCTTCCAGAAGCAGTAGAACATATCACTCCTTCTCAGAGGTGTAACAGCTTAAAACCCCCTTAGATAGGACTGGTAAGTTCACCAGGAGAAGATAATTCACAGGATTTTGTAAGTTAATCCTATGTGTTCTCAAATAGGGTTTGTGATTCTGATCTTCTGTGATATAAAGGCTGTAGGAGGAAAAATTTCTTTTGACCTAGCTAAACTAACTTGAGTTATCTTGAGTGTGTTAACCTAACACAGCTATTTGTTGTGTTGAGATATCCTAATGCACCAGAGATCAAGGCCAGTAATTGAGGAGTGTTTTTAAGGTTTCTGTTATGTATTGAAATAATTTATCTCAACTTTAGGAGTGCAGTATATTATATTAAGTGCTAAGAATCAAAATGAGGTTGGCTACATCGTTACATCTTTTCAACTGACAGAGATAAGTGCTCAGCTTTAAAGGGGTACTCCGTTTTTTTTTTTTTTAAATCAACTGGTGCCAGAAAGTTAAACAGATTTGTAAATTACTTCTATTAAAAAATCTTAATCCTTCCTGTACTTATTAGCTGCTGAATAGTACAGAGGAAATTATTTTATTTTTGAAACACAGAACTGTCTGCTGACATCACGAGCACAGTGCTCTCTGCTGACATCTCTGTCCATTTTATGAACTGTCCAGAACAGCATATGTTTGCTATGGGGATTTCCTATTACCCTGGACAGTTCCTAAAAATGGAAAGAGATGTCAGCAGAGAGCACTGTGCTCGTGATTCAGCAGACAGCTCTGTGTTTCAAACGGAAAATAATTCCCACTGTAGTATTCAGCAGCTAATAAGTACAGGAAGGATTAAGATTTTTTAATAGAAGTAATTTACAAATCTGTTTAACTTTCTGGCACCAGTTGATTTAAAAAAAAAAGTTTTTCACCGGAGAACCCCTTTAAGGCTGGCCTGAACTGCTCAGATTAGTCTAAACCAGATCCTGTCCTCTACCTAAGAGAAAGGCAGGGTTAGTTGTGTTTAAAACAGGTCCTTTCTTCCATGCACCTACAAAAATCTGACACAAGATATAAAGCAAAGTAGTGGATTCAAAATACATATGCAGAAAATATGCAATATAAAATAAATATTGAAAGACAAAAGTGAGAAAACTGCCACCATATGGCAACCAGTAACTCTAGGAAGCAGGTTCTGTGGTGAGAAACTGTAGATATGCAGTATGCTGAAATGCTAATAGTATTATTTAGGATAAAACTAAACTTGATCAATTTTTAGAACTTGAAATAATAATAGGAATTCAAAGGGGTATTCCAGGAATTTTTTATTTGACTATGCTACAGGGGCTGTAAAGTTAGTGTAGTTCATAATATAGTGTCTGTCAGGGATCCCATTAGAAATTTCAGGGCCCCTCACACAGCTCAAGGCCTGGGCCCCCCCAGCTGGAAGGGGGGCATGCCGTACCCAGCACGGAGTGCCGGCTGACACGCCCCTCCATGTACCCCATAGAGATACATGGAGGGGGTGTGCCGGCCACGGCTTCCTGCAGGGTACAGACGTGCAGGAGATCGGGGGGGGGGGGGGGGGTCCCAGCACTTGGAACCCCCTGCGATCTATAACTTATCCCCTAACAGTTATTCTTCACCAGGCAACTATTAACAGAGGGGCCTACCCAAACTATATGGAAGCAACTATTAACAGAGGGGCCTACCCAAGCTATATAGGGGGCTCCATATAGTTTGGGTAGGCCCCCTCTGTTAATAGTTGCCCCCATAGTTGTGGTAGGCCCTTCTTTTAATAGTTGCCCCCATAGGTGTAGCTAGAAACCACAGGGCCAGATGCAAAAAATTATCTTGGGGCTCCCTACCCCTCCACCCTGCCTGTCCCCCCAGGGCCATTTTTTTTTGGTGGGGGTCCGACTGCTGAGACCCCCACCGATCACCTCGGTTGAAGTGGTTCTCCAGCTGTTGGAAAGCTAAAACTCCCATCATGTCTGGAGAGCCTCTGGAAATGGGAGTTGTAGTTTTGTAACAGCTGGAGAGACACAGATTGGACACAGTTTAACCCATCATCACTGCAGAACTTACAAGTGACTACAGCTCTGATGGGACAGTCATGAGAATACACAATGATATCAGTGACCTGAGTGACGTCTTCTTACTTGAGGGATATCTTCTCTGTTATCTTTTCTTCTTCATCTGGTCCAGAGACCAGGTCTTCCTCCAGCTCCATCTTCTCTGCAGAGTCTGACATCCAGACATCATTGGCTCCTCACTTTGTCACCAGATCCTCATCATCTGCATGAAGACAGTAATCATTATAACCTTGCCAGAAAGTGTACCCTAAATAAAATACTGCCCCACACTGTACGCTGAATATAATACTGCTGTACACTGTACCCACTAAAAATAATCCTGCCACACACTGTAACCTGAATATAATGCTGCCCCACACTGTATCCACTGAATATAATCCTGCCACACACTGTACCCTAAATAAAATACTGCCCCACACTGTACTCTGAATATAATCTTGCCACACACTGTAACCTGAATATAATGCTTCCCCACACTGTACCCTGAATATAATACTGCCACCCCCTGCACCTTTTATCACCCCCATAACACCCCCTCTGTACCTCTTATCACCCCCATAACACCCCCCTGCACCTTTTATCACCCCCATAACACCCCCCTGCACCTCTCATCACCCCAATAACACCCCCTGCACCTTTTATCACCCCATAACACCCCCTCTGTACCTCTTATCACCCCGATAACACCCCTGCACCTCTTATCACCCCCATAACACCTCCTTGCACCTCTTATCACCCTCATAACAACCCCCTGCACCTCTTATTACCCCCATAACACCCCCTGTACCTTTTATCACCCCCATAACCCCCCTGCACCTCTCATCACCCCCATAACACCCCCTGCACCTATCATCATCCCCATAACCCCTCTTCACCTTTTATCAGCTCCATAGCACCCCTGCACCTTTTATCACCCCCCTGCACCTCTCATCACACATATAATCCCCCCCACCCACCCCGTGCACCCCGTGCTTTACTTACCCTGCCAGGGATCGTTGCAGCGGTGTGAGGCTGCAGCTGCTCCGAGTGCTTGATGGGGAGGATGCGGGACATAGGCAGGGACAGGTCAGGTGATTGGAGTAGACATGCGTCCCTGCGCAGAGCATGTGACATCTCTACTCCCATCAGCCCCTGACCTGTCTGGCCCTACTATGATTCTTAAGGCGCCTGCGCCCTAGATATAGACAATTTCATGTGCAGGCCCCCCCGGACTATGAGGCCCGGTCATAATCCTGGCGGCACCAAGCGATCAGTGAGTGACAGTCGCAGTCACTCACTGACAAGCCAATGAAAAAAAAAAAGTCCAGGGACGTCCGGGCACCCTGAAGCTTCTGGCCCCATACAGGTGTATGTTTTGTACTCCCCTGATGGCGGCCCTGGTGTCTGTACCAGTGTGTTACGGTTTTATCACAAGTCTTATGTGATTTTCACCCCAACATTTATTTTTACATCATACAAAATGACTGTTGTCTTTTTTCTAGGTTGCAATGCGGCCGAGACCTGACTCACTAGTCAGCTGATGACAGGGAGACTGTCTGCTTCAATGGGTGGAGCGATCGCTTGGTGGGAGAGAGATCAATCTGCAACAGCTGTAGGCACCCTGATTGAAAACCACAGGTCTTTGAATGGATGCAGCTCATTTATGCTTCAATGGAAGGGAGGAAAATGGAATTGTGGGATTTGTAGTAAAAAAAAGAAAAGTCAAACAGGAAATACCAGTTCACAAAAAGCTAGCCACAGTATTATGGTAATCTCATGACATAGCCATTTAGCCCCAAGACAAGTGCAGATCCTTCCTAAGAATGTCCATTACTGTCTGCCAGGTACGTACTAAAATCACCTTATGGTGGATAACCCCTTTAAATATATCTGGTGCTTTTTACTCCAACAAACTTTTACATAAAACAAGTGTGTAAAATGGCCTTACTTCACCCCTCTCCCTTTTGCCTCTTCAGATTTTTAACATTTATACATTCTACTTTGTTTTTTTTTTTTTTGCTGCTCTAATATAACACACAAGGCCTTGTTATACACTAATTAGTGGTGCACAATTTCTTCTCAGTGTATTCCACTTACATATTTTGACCTAGCTTCTCTTATCTTCTTGAGAATAACACCTTTTTAGAACAAGGGCCTTTTTTCTTGCCTTCCCTGCTTTAAAACAAGTATCATTTAGCTGTCTTTCATGATTATAAACTAATTTTGCATATTTAGAAATGATGAAAAAGTTTGAGCGCTGGAAATTAATAACAGAGAAGAAAACTTTTTCAGTTCTGTATTTGACAATTCTATACAGAAATTTCTAAGATTAAGATAATCACAGAACAAATCCTAATACTGGTCATTATGCTAATTACAACATCTCTACTGATTACCAAGTGAGTTGACCTTGTAGGAAGAGCTAAAGACTTTATCAATCAGTGGTTATGGCATTAGTATGTTTTTTTTTACTACTATTACAATCCTGATGCTTGGTGTGAAGAAATGTCCAAGGTCAGAGCTTGTTTAAATTTGTCTAGATCTATCATAACATCGACCCTTAGAATGGTTGTTAAACCACAACCCTCATCTCCTGGTCAATATGAGCCCTCAAAAATAAGGATTTAGTGAGCTCTTTGTGAAGACTGTTGTGGAGCTGCCAGGTATACCCATGTGCAGCATCCAAAGTGTGAAATCATTATGGACCCAATCAAAAGTGTAACTTGTAGCTCCTGGGTCCCAATGCAAAATTTGTAAAAGGCCCACCTTTTTTATGTGTCATTTACAATACTGGTGACTTATGTGACATTGCCTGGGTGCAACAGCTAACTCTATAAACCCTATAGTTACACCTCTGAACCCAGTGTATGTATAGCTTGTATCTGAATGGATAGTCCTCAATTTAATCCCTTCCCGACCCATGACATACTGTATATGTACGACATGACCGGGAAGGTTTTCCCGACCTATGACGTACATGTACGTCATGCAGATTCTGGCCACTACTCGTGGCATCCCGTTGCGCCTGGTAAGATGGTGGCTATCACTGATAGCCAGCCATCTTGCCTGGGGACCTAGGAGGGTTTTGTTCCCCCCTCAAAGCGATCGCTCCTATCAGCTAGTCAAATCTGACTAGCTAATGGCAGCATTTCGCACAAAAAAATCCTGAGCAGCACAGTGTGTGTGTCCCGATCACGGGGATCGGGATACACACACTGCTCTGCTAGGAGACCCAAGTGTCCCTTACCTATCCCCCATTTCCCCGGTGTCCCTTACCCGTCCCAAGCTGCCGACGCTGTGCCCGCTGTCATGCTTTAGTTTCACTTTAACTTATTTTTTTGTAAAGGAGCTGTTTTGTTGTACAACAGGTCCCCCTAGTGTTCTAAACCTGTTGCTGCATGTTTTGTGCACTAGACACTAGGGGGGGGGGGGGGGCTGTTGTACAGAAGTAAAATAAATAAAAAAATGTAATCAAATATATAACTATATATACGTGTGTGTGTGTGTATATATATATATATACACACACACGTATATATACACATATATACATATATATATATATATATATATATATATATATACATACACACATATATATATATATTCAAAATTTTATTGTTCCCCAAAAACATGTGATTTTAAACTTTTGCAGAAAATTTGAAAAAATGCTCATAATAATATAAGCCTTCTAATGTCGTAAAAAAGTTAAAGAATGTTTAACAAATGATGCCAACATAAAGTAGACATGTTGTGGATGTGAATTAATAACTAAATTTATTTGGCATGACTATTTCTCTTGCAGGTAGAGAGTTTCAAACATAGAGAAATTAAAATTTTTAAATTTTTCACAATATTTTAAAGTTTTTCACAAAAATTGCTTCATGTATCAACAAAAATTTACTGCTAATATAAAGTACAATATGTCTCAAAAAAATAATCTCTGAATCACTTTGCCAGATAAAAGCAGTTCAAAGTTATTACCACTTAAAGAAACACATGTCTGATTTGAAAAAACGGACTGGGTCATGAAGGCCAAAACTAGCTGGGTCATGAAGGGGTTAATCGTTCATATTTTATTCAAGAGTATCATGCAGAGCATGGTATGTACAACTAGTGCTGCCCTAGGCACTGAACACCCAAATAGGGTGATTCCAAATGTGTTTTTTTTTTTTTTTTTCATGCAAATCTGTAACAAATATGTCACAAAACTGCATGCTTTACAAGTCCCACCTGTAAAATGTGAACCTTATTATCTTGAATACCGTAACTAATGTGGCCTTTCCAAAATACAAAAAAGTGAATAAATGAATAAGGGATGGGCAATGTGTGATCTATCATTCCGGTAATGCTGCCTCCGCTGGTACACAATCCAATAGGGGTATGTTTTCATGTTACAGCAACATGGTGATCTCAGGCTTGTGCTAATGCTTACTGGTCCACTAAACATGTGTGAATATTTACTTTTTTATGTTAATAAAGAACATACAAACTTGAGACATCTTGCAAATTGCTATTTCTACTCTGTGAGCATGAATGGTCTAAACATTAGGAACTAGCTTTTTGATAAAGCTTCATTTTATAACTGACTAGCTTTTTCACGTGGCTTTGCTCGCGTTAAATTTTAGGTAACATAGATCTACTTTTTACGATCCTATAGTAATGAGGCAGCTCTGAGTAAAGTCTATGGGCATCCAAACAACCCGAATTCTTTCAGCTTTGATCGCCGCGTCTAAAGAGTTAATGCCGGACATCTGCCTGAACGGCAATGTCCGGCTTTAGACACGGGTCCTGAGTTCGCTTCATAACCCTTCCGTGCCGCAGCGCCGGGTATACCAGGCTTTCTACGGCAAGGGGTTAAGTCATACAAACTTTGAACCCCCGTTTCACCCCTTCAGGGGTGGAATTTTAGAAAACGTTAAAACACGTGTTTCTTCATCTCTAATTGTCAATAGTGTTGGCCACGAATATTCACATTTCAAATTTTTATCGCGAATATCGAAAATTAGCGTATTTGCGAATATCGCAATTATATTCGCTATATATTCGAAATTGCATATGCGCAAAAAAAAAAACACCTGTGAAAAAAATTCAGCTTTCTAGGTCCAAGGGCTTAGACTGAGTCAGTGAGTCAGACCTTCTCTTTTTATATATGTAGATGTTTTGAAAGTCCTTTTTTCCTTCTCATTATGACCAGTATTGTTTTTTTGTTCAATTATGAAAACTCGTCATAGTCTTAATTTCTATGTTGTAAGTCACGCTAAATAATCAAACCTAGAATAGGTGAACAAACTCTTTCAGTAATGATTGTAATATACTGTAGAAATACATGCAGAGTTTTATCAGTTTAAGACTTGTGGATATTTTTCAAATCAATATTTCAAGGCACAAGCAAGTAGAACCAGCTTCACCCCAGGCTGCTGCGCGCGGACAGGACCAGGACTTGGTCCAAACATATGCAAGAAAGGTAGAATGTCCAGCGCACATACATGTAAAACCGAGCTGCTTTATTGCATGGTTGCCATAGGATACATCGGACACTCAGGTAACGTGACGCGTTTCGGCCCCCATGGCCTTAGTCATACACATGTTACTAGCACTTAGATCATTTATATATGCAGGGTGAGAATGTCCTGGGCGGAGCTTAGCCCCGAATCACGTGACATCACGTCTGCACATATAATTACAAACAATGTTAAAAGGTACGTACCATATCTTTATTACATCATACTTATAACAAAATTATATAAAAAAGAGAAAAAGGAAAAATGAAACATTGTAAAAATAAATCTTATGCATTGTACATATCTGGTTCTGAAACCTGGAAAACCAGACTCCATCCATTTAAAAATATACCCCGACGTTAATGAACAACTAGCACTTGGACCTAAAATAACCAATGCTGATCTTGAAGAACGATTATGTACCAGAGCAAGGAAACAATTTCAGACAGTCAGAACGCCAAGTTGTAGACAAGTTAAGCAGGAAAATGATTATTATATACTTATATGAAACACTGAACAGGTAACTGGAGAGCATAAAACAACCGAGACATGCACAGTAATGTCTGGATTATTAGCATTATGATCATAAAACCCAACTAATTTAATAATGTAAAATCGTGTCCAGTCTCCTGTTCAGACCTAGCGGTATCCTCGTCTCAAGGGTGAGAATCCAGTATATTTCACGATCCAACACCTTCTGTCTCATGTTTCCACCTCTCAGTGGTTTATCCACCCTTTCGATACCTTGCACCGCTAGACTAGAGGTATTTTAACCATGTACCTCAGCACAATGCTTGCTGACCATTGATACGTGCCGTGCCTGGAAATGTACAATATCCTTGCTCTGGTACATAATCGTTCTTCAAGATCAGCATTGGATATTTTAGGTCCAAGTGCTAGTTGTTCATTACCATCCGGGTATATTTTTAAATGGATGGAGTCTGGTTTTCCAGGTTTCAGAACCAGATATGTACAACTAATGCATAAGATTTATTTTTACAATGTTTCATTTTTCCTTTTTCTCTTTTTTATATAATTTTGTTATAAGTATGATATAATAAAGAAATGGTACGTACCTTTTAACATTGTTTGTAATTATATGTGCAGACGTGATGTCACGTGATTCGGGGCTAAGCTCCACCCAGGACATTCTCACCCTGCATATATAAATGATCTACGTGCTAGTAACATGTGTATGACTAAGGTCCTGCGGGCCGAAACGCCTCACGTTACCTGAGTGTCCGAAGTATCCTATGGCAACCATGCAATAAAGCAGCTCGGTTTTGCACGTGTGTGCGCTGGACATTCTTCCTTTCTTGCATTTGTTTGGACCAAGTCCTGGTCCTGTCTGCGCGCAGAAGCCTGGGGTGGAGCTGGTTCTACTTGCTTGTACCTTCTACACCATTGGACTTGTTCCGTTGCTCCAAGCCGTGAATCACTTTCACCTGCTCCAGAATGATTACCGTGAGCAGTGCCGATATGCATACCACAGGCAAGAGCATCACACATGAAGAGCGCATACAATATATGTTTAATGCCAAGGATAACACCACTAAGGACTCTTTGGATCTAAAGATCATGATGCGAGAATTGGAGAACGCTATGGTCAAGGAAACAAAGATTTGGTGGGATATGTCCACGCTGAAGAAGTATACTGGACAATCCATGATCCCATGGGGCTTTCGCCTCAAGAAATTTCCTACGACCATTTTCTCACCAGAGTTCAAGGCAGATTGGGAGTTTTTACTGGCCGATACCTCACAGAAATCTGTGAATTTAATCATACAATACGAAGAAAAGGCCTTAACCGAGGTGAATGAAAAAATCTCCACAATACGTACATCATTGGAACAGTATAAAGATACTCCAAACTATAAAAATTTGGAAGAACAAATAACAGAAAACATCTCAAAACTAGAGACTATAATTGTGGAAACGTGATCTGGAGGATTATCAGACCCAGTCCGTCTTCCTATGGCCGAATCAGGAACCCGGCACACAAACCCCTAAATCTATATTGAAAAAGAAGAGATACAACCGGGGTAAGAAAAGCAAGTTTTCTGAAAGAAAGGATTCCAGAGTCAGCTTTTCCTCTCCTGAGGCCAGTGAATTGGATTTGGGCGAGTGCGACACAGACCTCCATTCCACGATTCCAAATGCCGCATCTTCACCTCTACTGACTCCCAGGAAACCCAGAGTGCAGAACAAACAGCAGTCAAAAAACGACGCAGAGGGAGGAAACACCGCGCCGGAAAAAAGACTTACACGCCAGAACAAGAGGTAACCTGTATCCCTATAGTTAATCTATCTGCCACCATTATCACTCAGACTCAGTTATCTTTGCTCTCCCGGGGACTATCATTTTCACCTACTCACAGACTGGACTTTTTTCAAACTATGCTGGACGTGAATCGTTTTGTTAGAAATATCACTATACGTAAACATTTCTCATGCATAGAGAGTAATTGTATTTTTCATAATGTGTTGGATGTGTCTACACCATTGATAAATAATTTGCAGCAAGAAGTCATGCATGAGGGTGTTGATTATAACAATAATCCAACAGGTATGTGTGGGTCTGAGTTCAGGGATTTGATAGTCAGGATGCAATGACAGGAGTTATATGACGGTAACACTGAAGATAAGGTTCCGAATTTCATATCTCCAACCCTGGCTTCTACCCCATTGCCTCACGCTCCCCGGTATTGGACTTGTTCCAGGAGTCCGCGGAGGGTGAAATACTGTTGGTATCATCTGGCAATAAAAACATCCACCACAATTTAACTTTACAAGAAAGTCTGGCTCTAACAGAACTGCACAAATTAGATCAGATTGTGATAAGGCAGGCCGATAAGTGGGGGTGCTGTTGTGATTTTGGACAGTGGTCTGTATCATAAATTGAATATGCAAATGTTGGAAGATATTGATACATACAGACCCCTCTCCAATAATTCCACAGCCCAGTTCAAAACTCAATTAATGTCTTTGGTGCGCCTTGGGGTTGAGAGTGGATGTATGACTGAAAAAATAGCAGATTATATTATTATTCAAGATCCCGTCATACCCATATTCCACTCCCTCCCCAAGGTACACAAGGACATTTTCCCTCCCCCGCTTAGGCCCATTGCGGCAGGCATCTCGTCATTGAACGAAAGATTATGTGAATGGGTTGATTCTTTGTTACAGCCCCTCATACCCATGATACCTGGCCATATAAAGGATACTAAACATCTTCTAAGTATGATGAACTCTGAACAATGGCGACCTGAGTGCAGGTGGGTCAGAGCAGATGTGACCTCCCTGTACTCGGTCATTCCACACAGATTAGCTATCAGTGCACTTACATGGTTTCTAAATACATATTCATAGTATCCAGTCAACCTACGTGAATTCATAATTTTGGCCGTTGAATATCTTCTTGGTCACAATTTTTTCATGTTTGATTCTAAATTTTTCCTACAGGTGACAGGAGCGTCTATTGGGGCGAAGTTCTCCCCCTCTCTCGCTAACATCTATATGTGTTGGTGGGAGAGGGGGATTCTCTTTGCCCCCACTAACCCTTTCTCCTCTGGCTTGTTGTGGTATGGCCGCTACATCGATGACCTCCTGTTTATTTGGGGGTCCGATGTGGCGGCCATACAGGGGTTTGAAGAGTTCATGAATTCTAATGAGCTCAACCTTCATTTTACAATCGGCCAGGAGCATAGTGTGGTTAACTTCCTGGATCTTACATTGCGGGGTGACAGTGATACCGGCAATATTGTTACATGCACATTTAGAAAACCTACTGCAGTAAATCCCATCCTACATGTCGGTTCCTGTCATCCCTCGCATGTAATAGAGAACTTACCCACAGGAGAAATGATCAGGGCACGCCGCAATTGCTCGCTCGATGAGGATTTTTCGAGCGAAGTGGTTGCCATTAGCAACAGACTGAAGCAACGTGGCTACCCTGAATGGACCATTAAAAAAGCACAGAGTATTGCTACAAAAAAGAGTCATTCTGATTTAATAAAAGAAAATACTCATAGCAACAAGACTCATAATCTCAATCCACCTGTGGTTTTTTCTACCCAGTTCAGTACTGAGTTCAAGGTAATCAGCAATATCATTAAAAAGAACATGCCGATTATATACACTGATCCAGAATTTCGAACAGCATTGAAAGGGGGCATTAGATGTGTATCCAGGAGAGCCCCAACTTTGGGCCAGACATTATCCCCTAGCCTCTTTTCTATCTCTCCGAAAAAAGCTTTTATTTGGCTTAATTGCCAAGGTACATACAAATGCGGATCTAGAAAATGTATTTGCTGTAACTACATGAACAATTCAGTATCATTCACATTCACAAGCAACCATAAAACATTTAATATCAGGCAATACATTAATTGCAATACAGCTGGAGTTGTGTATCTATTTACGTGCCATGCCTGCAGTGTGCAATACGTGGGTTGTACCATCAACCCACTAAAAATCAGAGTACGAAAACATCTATCAGATATTGCACATTTCCAGGCACGGCACGTATCAATGGTCAGCAAGCATTGTGCTGAGGTACATGGTGGAAATACCTCTAGCCTAGCAGTGCAAGGTATCGAAAGGGTGGATAAACCACTGAAAGGTGGAAACATGAGACAGAAGGTGTTGGATCATGAAATATACTGGATTCTCACCCTTGAGACGAGGATACCGGTAGGTCTGAACAGGAGACTGGACACGATTTTATACTATTAAATTAGTTGGGTTTTATGATCATAATGCTAATAATCCAGACATTACTGTGCATGTCTCGGTAGTTTTATGCTCTCCAGTTACCTGTTCAGTGTTTCATATAAGTATATAATAATCATTTTCCTGCTTAACTTGTCTACAACTTGGCGTTCTGACTGTCTGAAATTGTTTCCTTGCTCTGGTACTTAATCGTTCTTCAAGATCAGCATTGGATATTTTAGGTCCAAGTGCTAGTTGTTCATTACCGTCCGGGTATATTTTTAAATGGATGGAGTCTGGTTTTCCAGGTTTCAGAACCAGATATGCACAACTAATGCATAAGATTTATTTTTACAATGTTTCATTTTTCCTTTTTCTCTTTTTTATATAATTTTGTTATAAGTATAATGTAATAAAGATATGGTACGTACCTTTTAACATTGTTTGTAATTATATGTGCAGACGTGATGTCACGTGATTCGGGGCTAAGCTCCGCCCAGGACATCCTCACCCTGCATATATAAATGATCTAAGTGCTAGTAACATGTGTATGACTAAGGCCCTGCGGGCCGAAACGCGTCACATTACCTGAGTGTCCGATGTATCCTATGGCAACCATGCAATAAAGCAGCTCGGTTTTACACGTGTGTGCGCTGGACATTCTTCCTTTCTTGAATATTTCAAGGCCATATTTTTGGAATCTAATGCTCAGCATGCAGTCACTGCTTTAGGGAAATTATTGAATGAGGCAGGGGACTTTTAACTACAGGTGTGTATTACGCAGGGACAGTTGCACAGAAATACTGTATTCCAGTAAAGCTGGATCATAGTGTGAAACCAAATGACCTCTCTCAGACAGTAAGAACTTGGGATGTCTGACATGGCTTCCCCTACTACCAAACAACACCTGGCTGCTGTTGCCGCTACCTGTACTAGGACTGCCATGAACATTCTGACTGTTAGAGAACATGGCGGGGGTCTTCTGTCCCTGTCTACCAACTGCCTTTCCAGACACATTTTTTTGGGTAACTTTTAACCTTTTTGGGTGATTTTTCACCAACCTACTTGTCAAATCTAATTTAACACTTTTAATGCTTTTTTGTATTGCAGAGATGACTGCACAATTGCCATACAATATTAAATGTACCACAACTGTATTAACACTACAGGCTAGATACATGTAACTTCAACATACTTTTTGACTGGCATAGATGACAGCACAATGAGTACTGAAGGTGTTTGCGAAACAAGATAAAGTGCAACAGACATGTATTAACACTACAGGCTACATACGTGTAACTTCAACACACTTTTTGACTGGCGGAGATGACAGCACAATGAGTACTGAAGGTGTTTGTGGAAATCTATTATATTCACTACTGTGTTGATAGGCCCAATGGGTATATAGATGTCATTTGAATATGCTTTGTGGATGGGTGGCACAGATCAATGCACCGCACTGGAGATTGTTCAGGAACACTATTCAATTCAGGTATATGCAGGTATGATCCTTGAAAAAGGCTAAGGGTTTGTGGTAGCAAAAGTTGAGCCCTTCCTTGAAAGGCTGTGATAAAGATGTCCCTCCTGTGAGAAGGTGAAAGGAATGGTGTTTGAAGGGCGATATGTGTCACCAAGGTTCCTGGCCTTGGTGAGGTAAGAACTGGTAATTTTCCAGTGTCTGTGCTGCGGTGCAGACTAATACTGTGGCCTTAAAATGGCTGGAAGGCCAATCCGGGATGGCTCTTATTGGGAATGACCAAGGTCGGGGGTCATTCCCGCAATCCAGGCATGCTTTTGTTAGCCTTAAAGCTAGGCTTCCTCACCAGCTGAGGGGGATTTGCTAGTTGCAGCACTGTCTCTGTCTGCTCTCTGCCAAAGATGCCAAAGATGACCGCCACGGATTACGTCGAGACCTACCTGGCTGTCTTTGAAAGAGTGGCCGTGAGGGAGAGGTTACCCTGGGACCAGTGGGCTGAGGTCATCGCTCCATTCCGGACATCTGGGTCCCAGCAGGCCTATTTTGACCTACCTGATGACCAGGCGGCTAACTACGACACGGTCAAGGGTGAGATATTGTCAAGACTGGGGGTAAATGTGTGGGTCCAGGCCCAGCGAGTAAGGAAGTGGGAGTATGAGCCAGCTGAGCCTGCTCGGCCGCAATATTGTGACCTGTTCCAGCAGCTACAGAAGTGGTTGCAGCCGGAGGTCCTGAGTCCCACTGCCATACTGGACCGAATCCTGGCCGATATGTTCTGGAGGACTCCGCCTTACACCCTCCAGACCTGAATTGGCCAGGCATCCCCAAGTAACGCTTTGGATATGGTAGACATTGTGGAGAGGTACAAGGCAATCATCAAGCTGCGGGACGGGGTGGTTAAACCCAGGAGGTCCCCACCCTTTTCCCCAGGTGGTTAGAAAACCCCAAAAGTACCCGGGAGGTGTTCCCCAAAGGCCCCGCCCTGATGCTATGTCAGGGGTGTCAGCAACCAGGACATGTTAGGGCCAACTGTCCCCAACGGGAAGAGCCCATGGACACAAACTATGCACTCCGGCCGTCCCTGTATGCCTAGAGACTGTGTGCAGCTGGTAATCAAAGGGAAGGAGACTCGGGGTCACCTCCACCAGTCTGAGCTGGGGGAGGGCATGTCATGGGGCATTGTTGGACTCGGGGGGCACGGTGACCCTGGTGAGGTCAAATCTGGTGCCACATGTGGACTACACGGGATGACAGGTGGGGGTTTTGTGTATCCATGGGGACATAAAGTACTGTTAATCTTGCCCAACCTGTCAAATGAATAGCCCCTGGCCAGGTTTGTTGGGGGTGGAGTTTCCCGTTCCTCAGTCTGGTGCGAAGGAAACAGTTGCCACAGGGAAAATTGCTGACAACCTTTCCTCTGCACAGACTCGAGAGGCTAGGGAGTTCGTCAGTAGGAACACGGATGTGTTCTCAGACCTTCGTGGGCGTACTTCTGTCATCCGCCATGACATTGTCACTGAACTCGAGGTAAAAATATGGTTGAAACCGTACCAGGTAACTGAGTTGCGGCGACAAGCCATTTCGGAAGAAGTGCAACAAATGTTAAAGTTAGATTTCATCGAAGAATCGAAAAGTGAGTGGGCTACTCCAATAGTCTTAATACCCAAACCGGATGGTATGTTACGGTTCTGTAACAGTTTCGGGAAACTGAATGAAGTTTCAAAGTTCGATGCTTATCCCATGCCCCGAGTTGATGAGCTTATTGAGAAGCTGAGACAAGCCCGGGACCTCACAAAAGGGTACTGGCAGGTACCCTTGACAGAGGCTGCCGAAGAGTAAAAGGCATTTGTCACACCAGAAGGCTTGTTTAAATACAAGGTGTCACCCTTTTGGTCTACATGGCACTCCCGCTACATTCCAAAGGCTAATGGACATTGTGCTCCGGCCACATCGTCGGTATGCTTCAGCATATCTAGACGATATCATCATTCACAGTACAGACTGGGAAAGTCACCTACCAAAAGTGCAGGCCGGTGTAGACTCCCTCAGGAAAGCTGGGTTAACTGCTAACCCCAAAAAATGTGCAACTGGGTTAGAAGAGACCAAATACCTGGGGTATGTCATTGGGCGTGGAGTTGTCAAACCCCAGGTAAACAAAGTAGAGGCCATTCGGAGCCTGCCACGACCTGTCACTACCCGGCAAGGGAAGTCGTTCCTGGGGATGGTGGGTTACTATATGAGGTTTATCCCCCACTTTGCTACAGTAGCTGCACCCTTAACAGACCTCTTAAAGGGACACAAGTCGGTAATGGTGCGTTGGAATGAACAGGCAGAGCAGGATTTCTCCACTTTGAAGTCGGCCCTATGCGGGTCTCTGGTTTTGGTGACACCCGACTTCAAAAAGGAGTTTGTAGTACAATCAGATGCCTCTGAGGTAGGTCTCAGTGCTGTACTTTCACAGGAAAACAACAGGGAGGAGCATCCCATTGTCTTGCTCATGCGTAAACTTACCCCAGCCAAGACCAGGTCTAGTATAGTGGAGACAGAGTGCCTGGCCATTAAGTGGGCATTTGAGTCTCTCCGCTATTATTTGTTGGGGAGGAAGTTTCATCTTGTGATGGATCATTCCTCTCTCAAGTGGATTTGTCAGGCTAAGGACAAAAATGCCAGGGTCACCCGGTGGTTTTTGTCCTTACAAAACTTTAAGTTCATGGTTGAACACAGGGCTGGTCGGACGCTAGGCAACGCCAATGCCCTGTCACGGGTCCATTGTTGTACAAGTGTTTACCCCCTCGGGCTTGAACAAAGGGGGGGTTATGTAAGAAGGTGAAAGGTGTGGTGGTTGATGGGCGATATGTGTCACCAAGGTTCCTGGCCTTGGTGAGGTAAGAGCCGGTAATTTTCCAGTGTCTGTGCTGCGGTGCAGACTGATACTGTGGCCGTAGAATGGCTGGAAGGCCAATCCGGGATGGCTTTTACTGGGAATGACCAAGTACAGGGCGATGGTCATTCCCCACAATTCAGATCGGCTTTTGTTAGCCTTAAAGCTAGGCTGCCTCACCAGCTGAGGGGGGTTTGCTAGTTGCAGCTCACAGTGCCAGAGAAAGCTGTGTGTGGAGTTATTCCCTGTGGTAGCTCCAAGAGTGGAAGCTGCCGGACAGCCTAGCTGGAGGCCTGGAAAAGACTTGCTTGACGCCGTATGGCGTGAACTCAGGTGTGAACAAACATCTAAGGATTACAGGTGGAATTTTGTTATGTTTTCCTTTGTTTTACGTTTAAAGACTGTTTGCTGTGTGCCGTGTGTGAATAAAACACTGAGTTTTAATTTGAAAAGCGCTGTCTCCTTGCCTCTATATTGCAACCGCACCTGTTTGCAAGAGCGGGTTATCACACTCCTTATATGCTGTTTTGGCATAAAGGAGTCCAAATAGGATTCTTCTTGCATGGGGATTGAATCCAGTTTATTGAATCCTGTTCTAATCACTAACTTTCCCTATAACTTTTCTCTTTGTAATCTGTAACTCAGTCTCTATCTTTCTAACCACTTACTGTCCCTATGTGTCTCTCTCTCTCTCTCTCTCTCTCTCTCTCTCTCTCTCTCTCTCTCTCTCTCTCTCTCACTCACTCTTTCTCTCCCTCTCTCTGTCTGCTCTCTGCACAAGTTCCCAGTGCTCTGAACGCTGTGGGTGAACTCAGTGCCCTTTTATCTGTGTCCCTGACTGTGTCTTATTGGCTTTTGTGCTTGATTGACACAGTAAGTAACAAATCACACGATAGATCTGAGTTATCATGGTAACTACTGCTTTCCCTATGTCATCTCACCGCCCCCTGCCTGCCCTGCTTCTAACTTCTACCAAAAAAACATGCTTTCAGTTTTTGTTTTGTTTTTTGTGCTATTTACTGGCTCACAAGAGCCAAACTGTTAAAAGTTTGAGTGTTTGTTGAGCCGGAAAAATCCTAAAGATCAGGTCAAATCCTGGTTCACTGGATTCAGCTTGCTCATCTCTAATCATCTATAATCTTCATAATAATAATCTTGGAAGATGTCTAATAGCCCAATAGAAGTCTATGGGTGCCATAATAGGTCCTTACTCAAATTTTTTATGGTATTGAAATAATTTTATATTCCTGAGGTGGGAAATATCAGTTGTACACCTAAAAGATTTTTATGTCACTTTTTCCCTTTTAAATTACATAAAATTCAATGAAAAGATACCTAACAATTCACATGTCCTTAATTTTCTTGCCATGATTATATCAGTGAGAAAAGTAGGTAGATAATGCACTGTTATTTTCATTTGTTTTTTGCTTAAAATGCATGAGACAAAAGTTTACATACCATTAATGCATCAGCAACTCAGTCATAGATACACAGCTTCTGAATTTCACATATGCTGTATCAAGTTCTTTGAACTGAACTGCATCCTATAACATTATAGCTGACCTTTCTTTCCATAACAGTTTCTATTTCTACTGCTTATTCAATTCTTTGCCGATTATTCATATGCAAGTGAATACAAAAATATTGCCAGTATTCTTTGAATTTACATGTTGGGAGTATTATGTACTGTTTGGTGTCAAAATTTACTTCTTGGTCTTCTGAATATATATTTTTTCCACGTATTTAGAACTGTATATGAATAACTGCGAAACCTGCTGTCTGTATGCATTTATTTATATTTGCAAAAAAAAGTATACAAAATATTGATGTATAATAATTATAGAAATGTATCTATTTTTTTCATAACTGAAAGCACATTTTGAAAATGATACTGACTTATTTATGTCCATACTAAAATTGTTTATGTATAATCGAGATGGTAAATCAGATTTATTTTTAATGAGACACTGCTGAAATCTGTCTTGTTCCTTGAGGTTGAAGTCAAGTTTTCACACATAAACTTTGATTAAACAAAATGCTAACTGTTTTTCTTCCAAGGGGAAAATTAAATGTGCAACTGTCTAGATGCAGAATAGATGTGTGAAACCACTACTGTGGTTTTGTGTAATGATTTACCATTTCTTCCATCAAAAAAAGAAGTTAAAACCTCATTGCCCAGTAGGAAATGTCTTTACAAATCCATAACACAAATACTGATTTGATTAAACAGGGAAAAAATTATGCCACTTACCCTAAGATGTTGGTGCAATGGCACTGGGAGACAGGTATAGTAGTAACTTTAGCTTTGTAACTAGTCCAGATTTGATTTTCCCATAGTGACCAATCACAGCTCAGTTTTTATTTTACCAGAGATTGTTAAGATATGAAAGACTAAAATATGTCCTATTTGTCAATAGCAACCAGTCACAAATATGGCACATTTTTGATGTATGCAAACTATGCCCTCTTTTCACACCGAAGCCACATCCACTTTTCGTTGTCTAATTTGTTCTAAAAATCTGCCTTACAACACATCTGACAATTATCTGAGTGTGCTCCAGATGCCACCTATTGGCTTGGATCCTGGCTATGACTGTTGGAATCTTTTAATACCTAACATAATAATATAGTAACATAGTAACATAGTTCATAAGGTTGAAAAAAGACCAGAGTCCATCAAGTTCAACCTATAACCCCAATGAGTCCCTACTGAGTTGATCCAGAGGAAGTCAAAATACCCTCATAATAGAGGTAAAAATTCCTTCCTGATTCCAAATATGGCATCAGAATAAATCCCTGGATCAATGTTCTGTCCCTATAAATCTAGTATACATAACTAGCAATGTTTTACTCTCCAAAAATGCATCCAGACCCCTTTTAAATTATTTTACCATGACCACATCCTTAGGTAGAGAATTCCACAGTCTCTGCTCTTACAGTAAAGAACCCCTGTCTGTGCTGGGGCAGAAACCTTCCTTCCTCTAAACGTAGAGGATGGCCCCTTGTTATAGATACAGTCCTGGGTATAAATAGATCATGGGAGAGATCTCTGTACGTCCCCCTGATATATTTATACATAGTTATTAGGTCTCCCCTTAAGCCTGGATTATTCTTCCCCATGTGCATTACCTTACATTTATCAGTGTTGAACCTCAGCTGCCACTTCCCAGCCCAAACTTCCAACCTATCCAGATGCATTTGTAACAGTGCACTGTCCTCTATAGTGTTTACCACTTTGCAGAGTTCAGTATCATCTGCAAAGATTGCTACTTTACTATGCATCCCCTCTATAAGGTCATTAATGAATATATTAAATAGGACAAGACCCAAGACTGACCCCTGTGGTCCCCACTAGTAAGTCACCCAATGAGAATAAGTACCATTAATATCCACCCTCTGTTTCCTATCACTGAGCCAGTTACTTACCCTCTTACACACATTCTCCCCCAGCCCAAACATACTCATTTTATGTACCAATCTTACACACACTGATCAATATATATATATATATATTTTTTTTTTTTCTATCTATCTAAACAATTTTTCACATACGTGAGTCCACCTGTGAATATTTTGTGATATCTTTTAAAGTGACAACATTGAAAAAATTAGTGCACAGCCTGTATAACATAATTTAATGTTGCAGTCCCCTCAACATAGCCCAACACACAGCCATTTCTAAACCTTGGTAACAAAAGTAGTGAGTAAACTCCTCAGTGGAAATGTCCAAATTTGGCCCAATTAGCCATTTTCCCTCCCTGTGTAACAAGATCTCAGGTGTGAATGGGAAATGAGAGACTTGCATTTGGTTTTATCACTCTAACACTTTATACTACTGGTCACTGGAAATTGAACATGGCACCTCATGGCAGAACTTTCTGAGGCTCTAAAAAAATAATTTTTGCTATACATAAAGATGGTCTAGGCTATAGGAAGACTAAGAACTGAGCTGCAGCACAGTAGACAAGATCATACAATAATTTCACAGGACAGATTTCACTCAGAACAGGTCTCGTTATGGTAGACTAGAAGTTCCAAAGATGATGCACAAGAAATACCACAAGTTTGCTGAAGACAAGCAGACTAAGGACATGCGTTACTGTCCTGCAGTCGTATTAGACCAAGATAAACTTATTTGGGTCAGATGGTGTCAAATATGTGTGGCAGCAACTAGGGGAGTTGTACAAAGACAAGTGTGTCTTGCCTATAGTCAAGCATGGTGGTGGGAGTGTTATGGTCTGGTGTTGCATGAGTGATGCTAAGCTACAATTCAATAACCCCTAGAGGACACAGGGGGTACATGTACATATACATAAAGTTATGTGCTCAGCTATAAAGTGAGTGCAGGAGCTGTGCTTGCATCATAGTCTGTGGGACTCTGGGTAATGAAGAACATCTGTGATTGCTCTGATGTCCACCATTAACCCCTTAGATACCATGATAAATATTTCAAACGGCATCTGCGGCAGTGTGTCCATTCCAGTGGCTGATTTAATCGCTATCATGTTGCAGAAAATACTAGGTGACATTCACATGATCTCATTGTGGGTTCAAATGCTGCTGTGGCTCCCTAAAAAATATCACCCAATATAAAATATCAGCCCTGTCCCAAATAATATGTAACAGAATTTTCCTACATAATACACCCCTGTCCTTACCAACAGCACTATTCAAGGGCCAAATAATCTCTGACAACATATACTGTATCTACTGTAAAAAAAAATAAAAATAGAACCAATATCACCCCCATACAGGAACCATAAAGAGGTAGATACCAGCACTTCACAAATATATATCCTTTTCTGATCAGAGTTGTTCTCTTTCTGTTTTCTTCTTTATCCGCACCGGGGACCGAACCGGGATGCCTGCTGTTCCACAGGCACCCAGCATCGTTCAGCAGGCACCCTGTAAAAACATGTGGGGGGGTCCTGAGACCCCCCCCCCCCCATGTCGGCAATTGGCGCAAATCACTGATCAATTCAGATCTGCGATCTGCAGCGATTCCGGGTCAATCGGGTCCCTGGTGACCCGGTGAAACGGAAAAAAAGAGTGATAGATGCCGCCCAACATGGCACCTATCACCCTGTAGCAGCAGGAGTGAGGTCGCCCTGGTGCCACCTCCCGATTGTCCTGATTCGACGACCGGTAATGGCCAACAAATCAGGATGCCTGCTGTGGGGGTGTCCCTTATGGCACCTGCTCCGCCCCTACTCCAGAGGGCGAGAGCGGGTACCGGGAGTATGTACCTGAAGGGGGGTCCCCGATCCCCGGCATCGGTGGCGGTATCCGCCACCGATGCCGGGGATCGGGGACCCCCCTTCAGGTACATACTCCCGGTACCCGCTCTCGCCCTCTGGAGTAGGGGCGGAGCAGGTGCCATAAGGAAAGCCCAATGGCGCTCCTTCTCTTACGAGCATTGTAGTTCACCCACAGAGCACTTTACATCCACATATGGGGTATTTCCATTGTCAGAAGGAATGGGGTTAAAAACTTTTGGAGGCTTTTTCTCCTATTACCGTTTGTGAAAAAATAGCATTTTTCATTTTCACGTCGAACTTTAGTGGAAATTTGTCAAACACCTGTGGGGTTTTAAGGCTCATTGTACCCCTTGTTACATTCCTTAAGGGTGTTGTTTACCAAATATTATGCCATGTGGGGCTTTTTTGTTGTTCTGGCACCATAGGGGCTTCCTAAATGTGACATGCCCCCCAAAAACCATTTCAGCAAAATTTGCTTTCAAAAAGCCAAATGTGACTCTTCTGAGCATTGTAGTGCGCCCGCAGTACACTTGACCTCGATATTGACGATATTAATAATGTCCACCTGATGATAATGCCCCCTAATTTTAATAATGCCCCTTGATGATTATGGCCCCCTGATGTTCATAATGCTCCCCTGATGTTAATGATGTGCCCCCTGATGTTAATAATATCCCCTTTACAATACCCTCCTGAAGAAAATAATGCCCCCTGATGTTGATAATGTCCCCTGATATTAGTAATGTCCTTCCTGATGTGTATAATGCAACCTGTTATTAATAATGTCCCCCCTGATAATAATACTCCATAATGATAATAATGCCCCTGTAAGGAACCAAAGGGTTAACTTGCACTGAGAGCTTTTTGTTTGGTCTTGTTGCTTGGGTTACACCTGTCTGAACTGGTCAGCTGACCTTGATTGGAGCACCTGCTCCGGCTCTTTATAAGCTGGCAGTCTACTTTCAGTCAGTGCCTGCCAAAGAGCTCAGTCTTGTACTCTAGCTAGCCTTCTACTTAAAGGGGTTGCGCGTTGCCCTGACTTTCGGAGCTCCGCTCACAGCGTCCGGAAGTTCATTACTCCGAACGCTGTGTGTGGGCTTCCGTGTGACGTCACGAGGGGGTGGGTGAGACGTCAAATCCGGCGGCCGCGAACACGGAAACCTGCAAACAGCGTTCGGAGTTATGAACTTCCGGACGCTGTGAGCAGAGCGCCGAAAGTCAGGGCAGCGCACAACCCCTTTAATCTGTTATTTCTGGAATTTTTACCCTTTGGCATTGCTCTCTGACTATTCCCTCTGGTATTAGCGATTTGGTACTCTGACAACTCCTGGCTTGACGCTGAGGGTGGACTTTGTCTTGTTGTGTGAGTGTGTTAGTTTTGCTTTGTTTGTGTGTTTTCCTACTGAACCCTGACCTGAGTCTGTATTATTGTAGTTTATTGTTTTGACTTTTTTGCTGACACTCACTTATTTAGGTAGGGACTGTCTCCGTGGTTGTGGACCTGTTATTTAGGACAGGTACACAAGTAGGCAGGAACAGGGGGAGTGGGCGAAAATAGTGTGCACTCCTTCCCTGTCAATTCCTGACATTTTAGCAGGCCTACCATATACCTGCATTTGCCTTGTTCCTGCATTATGGAAGCAATGTCTGCTTTGGTGGAGCAAATTCAGTTCTTGACTCCATGGACCATGATTTAGCTGAAAAACTTCAGCAATTTGAGTCATCTCTTTCTTAGTCAGCATTAGTCCAGCATTGACCAGGAGCAGTTAGTTTAGAGCTTGCTAGCCAGAATTCAGGAGCTGGAGTCTGCCTAAAGTCAGGTGTCATCTCTTCTTGCTTCAGCCCCTGTGGAGCCACAAGTTAGTCTCCCTGACCGATTTTCAGGTAACCGAAAAATGTTCAAAGCCTTTTATGAGAGCTGCAAATTGTACTTCAGGTTAAGGCCTTACACATCTGGTACTGAGGCCCAAAGAGTGGGTATCAATATGTCTTTTTTCAAGGCGGTCCCCAGGAATGGGTATTTTCCCTTGATCCCGATGCTCCGGAGTTGTCCTCAGTAAACGCCTTATTTGCTGGATTGGGTATGCTGAACTGGACTGCTGAAAATCAATTGCGTACATTAAAGTAAGGTTGCAGACCAGTAGAGGAGTAATGTGCAGATTTTAGGAAGTGGTGCATGGCCTCCAACTGGAATGCTCCAGCCTTGATTAGTCAGTTCAGACTAGGGTTATCTGACACCATAAAGGACATGCTTGTTACGTATCCCTCTCCTGACACCTTCGACCAAGCCATGACTTTAGCTGTGTGTTTGGACAGACATTTGCAGAAACACAAACGAGAGTGTTCTTCATCCTCTGTCTCTCCTGTCCTGCTTAATTCCTCTCCTGTCTCTAAGTCTGTCCCTGAGGATGAACCTATTCAGATAGGGTCCATTCGTACCCCAGAAGAACCCAAGAGGTTCCATCAACATTATGGCCAGTGTTTTTACTGTGGAGAGGACACTCATTTCATTACCTCCTGTGTCAAGCGTCTGTGTCCAAGTGGCAATCGTGGGGGCCACTTGGGCACACAGGTATTTCATGCTTCTCAGAGAGCTACGTCTGGCGGAGTCCTTCTGGGGGGCATTGTTCCTACTAATGTACAATCTGATTTTACTTCAAAGAATATTATTAAGCCTGTTTTGCATCAGCCTCTGGTTAAATTGTCGTCATGTGACATCAGGGGCAATAAGAGTGTGGAGAGCACTCCAGTCGATTTGCAGTCAGAGTGTAGTAATGAGGATCTGGAGGATGACTGTGAGGACACCAATGAGTGGTGTGATTTGGAGGATGGGGATACAGATGAAGACATTGATGGTCCATCTGTATCCAAGTCAAGACCTTTATACTCTCAGGTGCTTAAGGGTCCAGTGGCCTCTCTTAAAAGTGTGTGTGTGTGTGTGTGGGGGGGCGGGGGGGGGGGGGTACTGTAAACAACCGAAGGGTTAACTTGCACTGAGAGCTTTTTGTTTTGTCTTGTTGCTTGCGTTACGCCTGTCTGGACTGGTCAGCTGAGCTTGACTGGAGCACCTGCTCTTGCTCTATATAAGCTGGCAGTCCACTCCCAATCAGTGCCTGCTAAAGAGCTCAGTTTTGTACTCTAGCCAGCCTTCTACTTAATCTGTTATTTCTGGCATTTTTACCCTTTGGCTTTGCTCTCTGACTATTCTCTATGGTATTAGTAATTTGGTACTCTGACAACTCCTGGCTTGACGCGGATAATGGACTTTGACTTGTTGTGTTAGTTTTGCTTTGTTATTCTGTCTGTTTTCCTACTAAACCTTGACCTGAGTCTGTATTATTGTAGTTTGTTGATTTGACTTTTTTCTGTCCCTCACTTTGGTAGGGACTGTCCCTGTGGTTGTGGACCTGTTATTTAGGACAGGTACACAAGTAGGCAGGGACAGGGGGAGTGGGCATGAATAGTGTGCACTCCTTCCCTGTCCATTCCTGACAGCCCCCCTGATGTTAATAATGCCCCCCCCCCCCCATGATAACGCCCCTCTGATATTATAATGCCCCCTGATAATAATGGGCCCCAATGATAATAATTTCCCCCTGATGCAAGTAATGCCCCATGATGATAATGTCCCCTGATGTCAATAAAGCCCTCCAATATTATTATTGATGTCTCCCTGATTTTAATATTCTTCCCCTGATATTAATAATGTCCCTATTGTGGCCATAAATAAAAAAAATAAAAACAGAAATACTTACCTAGTCTAGGTTCCCCCAATGAATGCTGCAGCTCCTCTCTTCACCTCAGCTCTGTAGCCTATGAGCTGCAGGGCCGAGATTCCTGGACTGGCGCTATTATGTCATATCATTGTGCTGGCCTGCCGGGGGACGCATCACAATGGCTCATAGGCTGCAGACCTGAAGTGTCTGCAGCCCATTGCACAGAATGGTGGAGCAGGGAACTGACAGCTCCCAAGGCTTTCCCATTCTTCTGTCCTGCATTTGCGCTTGGAGGAGGCAGATGCAGTGAGGGGTGACTGGGGGGACAGCACTGTGGGGTGATTACTTCCCACTACAGTGTCACCCCACTGGATGGTGTCACTGATCAGTACTTGAAATCTAAAGATTGCAATAAATGTTTCCTTGGGGACTAAAAAAGAGTAAAATAAAAAAAGGAAAAAATTTTTTTTAAATAAAAGTTAATAAGCCCCTCACCAATAAAAAATAAAAAATAAAAAAAAATAAAACAAAAAACAACCTACTTGATATTGTGCACAGAAATGTCATATACGTATATTAAAATATTAGGTTAATGATCCTGTATGGTGAACAGTGTGAAAATGTAAACAAAATACCTAGTCCAAAATTGATGATTTTTAGTCACATCACATACCAGAAAAAAAAAAGTAGTAAAAAGTAATAAAAAGTCACATATACACAAAAGTAGTACCGATTGAATCTACAGATCACAGCACATAAAAAGTATGTGTCCTCAAGGGGTTAAGGGAACCAAGAATGTCAATATGTACTGTTGCATACTTAACCCCATTTTTTTTGCACTTTCGTTTTTTCCTCCTCACCATCTAAAAATCATAACAAGTTACATTTTGCACCTACAGACCCATATAAGGGCTTGTTTTTTGCATTACCCATTGCACTTTGTTATGACATCACTTATTTTATAACATTATCTACGACGAAACACAAAAAAAAATTATTTGTGGGATGAAATAGAAAAACTTTGTTTCTACACAGTGCACTTTTTGGTAAAAATTACACCTTATCTGTATTCTGTAGGTCCATATGGTTACAAAGATACCCAATTCATGTAGGTTTTTATCTATTTAACTATTTAAAAAAATCCTAAATACATGCACCAAAATTAGTATGTTTAACCTCTTAAGGACTCAGTCCTGGTGGCTAATGAATGTCGGGACCCTGGGCTAATAGCGCGCTGCACCTTTGTGCCACGCGCTATAAACCTTTTAGATGCGGCGTTCTTAATTGATCACCGCATCTAAAATGAAAGTAAAAGCTTCCCGGCAGCTCAGTCGGGCTGATCAAGACCATTGTGGTAAAATTGTGATGTCCCGATCAGCTAGAACGTTAGCAGAGGTCCCCTTACCTGCCTCCATTGCGTCTGATCGGGGATTGATTGCTCCAAGCCTGAAATCTAGACTTGAGCAATCGACCACCGATAACACTGATCTTTGCCGTGTCAATGCACGGCAATGATCTGTGCATGAGATTGGTATGTGCAGTGTAATAGCCACCATTCAAACTTTTATTAGGGAAGGTGTTAAATGATCTTTATTACCTTTTTTTTCACACTTTTTTTTGCAGTGTTATAGCCCCCCGGCTATAACTCTGAAAAAAAAAGTGTGAAAAAAAAGGTAGTAAAGATCATTTAACACCTTCCCTAATAAAAGTTTGAATCACCCCCCTGTTCCTATTTAAAAAAAAAAACTGTGTTAATAAAAATAGACATATGTGGTATTGCCGCATGTGGAAATGTCAGAACTATAAAAATATATCGCTAATTAAACCACACTGTCAATGGCGATATATATTAAATCGGTACCGATAAAAACTTCAGATCACGGCGCAAAAAATTAGCCCTAATACCGGCCCGTAAACGGAGAAATATAAAAGTTATAGGGGTCAGAAGATGACACTTTTAAATGTATAAATTTTCCTGCATGCAATTCTGATTTTTTTTTAAGTAATACAAAATAAAACCTATATAATTAGAGTATCTTTTTAACCATATGGACCTACAGAATAAAGATAAGATGTCATTTTTACCGAAAAATGCATTGTGTAGAAACAGAATCCCCCAAATTTACAAAATGGCATTTTTTCTTCACTTTTGTCGCACAATGAATTTTTTTCCTGTCACGATGCCGGCTGGCAGGTAGTGGATCCTCTGTGCCAGAGAGGGATTGGCGTGGACCGTGCTAGAGGATCGGTTCTAAGTCACTACTGGTTTTCACCAGAGCCCGCCGCAAAGCGGGATGGTCTTGCTGCGGCGGTAGTGACCAGGTCGTATCCCCTAGCAACGGCTCAACCTCTCAGGCTGCTGAAGATAGGCGCGGTACAAGGGAGTAGACAGAAGCAAGGTCGGACGTAGCAGAAGGTCGGGGCAGGCAGCAAGGATCGTAGTCAGGGGCAACGGCAGGAGGTCTGGAACACAGGCTAGGAACACACAAGGAAACGCTTTCACTGGCACTAAGGCAACAAGATCCGGCGAGGGAGTGAAGGGGAAGTGAGGTGATATAGGGAAGTGCACAGGTGTAAAGACTAATTGGAACCACTGCGCCAATCAGCGGCGCAGTGGCCCTTTAAATCGCAAAGACCCGGCGCGCGCGCGCCCTAGGGAGCGGGGCCGCGCGCGCCGGGACAGAACTGACGGAGAGCGAGTCAGGTACGGGAGCCGGGGTGCGCATCGCGAGCGGGCGCTACCCGCATCGCGAATCGCATCCCGGCCAGAGGCGGTATCGCAGCGCCCCGGGTCCGTGGAACCGACCGGAGCGCTGCAGTGAGAGGAGTGTAGCGAGCGCTCCGGGGAGGAGCGGGGACCCGGAGCGCTCGGCGTAACAGTACCCCCCCCCCTTGGGTCTCCCCCTCTTCTTGGAGCCTGAGAACCTGAGGACCAGACTTTTGTCCAGGATATTGTCCTCAGGTTCCCAGGACCTCTCTTCTGGACCACAACCCTCCCAATCCACTAAAAAGAAGGTTTTCCCTCTGACCTTTTTAGATGCTAAAATTTCTTTGACGGAGAAGATGTCCGAGGAGCCGGAGACAGGAGTGGGGGGAACAGATTTGGGAGAGAAACGGTTAATGATAAGTGGTTTAAGAAGAGAAACATGAAAGGCATTAGGAATACGAAGAGAAGGAGGAAGAAGAAGTTTGTAAGAGACAGGATTAATCTGGCGCAAAATCTTGAAAGGACCAAGATAGCGTGGTCCCAACTTATAGCTAGGGACACGGAAGCGGACATATTTGGCGGAGAGCCATACCTTGTCTCCAGGGGAAAAAATGGGAGGAGCTCTTCTTTTCTTATCCGCGAATCTCTTCATGCGTGAAGAAGCCTGTAAGAGAGAATTTTGGGTCTCTCTCCATATGATGGAAAGATCACGAGAAATTTCATCCACAGCGGGCAGACCAGAGGGCAAGGGGGTAGGGAGGGGGGGAAGAGGGTGACGGCCGTACACCACGAAAAACGGGGATTTGGAGGAAGATTCAGAGATTCTGAAATTATACGAGAATTCGGCCCAAGGTAGAAGATCTGCCCAGTCATCCTGGCGGGAGGAAACAAAATGTCGTAAATAGTCACCCAAGATCTGGTTAATTCTTTCTACTTGTCCATTGGATTGAGGATGGTATGCAGAAGAAAAATTTAATTTAATCTTGAGTTGTTTACAGAGAGCCCTCCAGAATTTAGACACAAATTGGACGCCTCTATCCGAGACGATCTGCGTAGGCAACCCGTGAAGACGAAAAATGTGTACAAAAAATTGTTTAGCCAACTGAGGCGCTGAAGGAAGACCAGGAAGAGGGATGAAATGTGCCATTTTGGAGAATCGATCAACGACCACCCAAATAACAGTGTTGCCATGGGATGGGGGTAAGTCAGTAATAAAATCCATACCAATCAGAGACCAAGGTTGTTCGGGGACAGGCAGAGGAAGAAGAAAACCAGCGGGCTTCTGGCGAGGAGTCTTATCCCGGGCACAGATAGTGCAGGCTCGCACAAAGTCCACCACATCAGTCTCAAGAGTCGGCCACCAATAGAAGCGAGAGATGAGTTGCACAGATTTCTTGATGCCCGCATGACCTGCGAGATGGGAGGAGTGACCCCATTTGAGGATTCCGAGGCGTTGGCGTGGAGAAACAAAGGTCTTTCCTGGAGGAGTTTGCCTGATGGAGGCTAGAGAAGTGGAAATCAGGCAGTCAGGAGGAATGATGTGTTGAGGAGAGAGTTCAATTTCAGAAGCATCTGAGGAACGAGAGAGAGCATCGGCCCTAATGTTCTTATCGGCAGGCCGAAAGTGAATTTCAAAATTAAATCGGGCAAAGAACAGAGACCACCTGGCCTGACGAGGATTCAGCCGTTGGGCAGACTGGAGGTAGGAGAGGTTCTTGTGATCGGTGTAAATAATAACTGGGAATCTTGATCCCTCCAGCAGATGCCTCCATTCCTCAAGTGCTAATTTAATGGCTAGAAGCTCTCGATCCCCGATGGAGTAGTTCCTCTCCGCCGGAGAGAAGGTCCTAGAAAAAAAACCACAAGTAACAGCATGCCCGGAAGAGTTTTTTTGCAGAAGGACAGCTCCAGCTCCCACTGAGGAGGCATCAACCTCCAATAGGAAGGGTTTAGATGGGTCAGGTCTGGAGAGCACGGGAGCCGAAGAGAAGGCAGACTTGAGTCGTTTAAAGGCGTCTTCCGCTTGAGGAGGCCAAGACTTGGGATCGGCATTTTTTTTGGTTAAAGCCACAATAGGAGCCACAATGGTAGAAAAATGTGGAATAAATTGCCTGTAATAATTGGCGAACCCCAAAAAACGTTGGATGGCACGGAGTCCGGAGGGGCGTGGCCAATCTAAGACGGCAGAGAGTTTATCTGGGTCCACTGTCACGATGCCGGCTGGCAGGTAGTGGATCCTCTGTGCCAGAGAGGGATTGGCGTGGACCGTGCTAGAGGATCGGTTCTAAGTCACTACTGGTTTTCACCAGAGCCCGCCGCAAAGCGGGATGGTCTTGCTGCGGCGGTAGTGACCAGGTCGTATCCCCTAGCAACGGCTCAACCTCTCAGGCTGCTGAAGATAGGCGCGGTACAAGGGAGTAGACAGAAGCAAGGTCGGACGTAGCAGAAGGTCGGGGCAGGCAGCAAGGATCGTAGTCAGGGGCAACGGCAGGAGGTCTGGAACACAGGCTAGGAACACACAAGGAAACGCTTTCACTGGCACTAAGGCAACAAGATCCGGCGAGGGAGTGAAGGGGAAGTGAGGTGATATAGGGAAGTGCACAGGTGTAAAGACTAATTGGAACCACTGCGCCAATCAGCGGCGCAGTGGCCCTTTAAATCGCAAAGACCCGGCGCGCGCGCGCCCTAGGGAGCGGGGCCGCGCGCGCCGGGACAGAACTGACGGAGAGCGAGTCAGGTACGGGAGCCGGGGTGCGCATCGCGAGCGGGCGCTACCCGCATCGCGAATCGCATCCCGGCCAGAGGCGGTATCGCAGCGCCCCGGGTCCGTGGAACCGACCGGAGCGCTGCAGTGAGAGGAGTGTAGCGAGCGCTCCGGGGAGGAGCGGGGACCCGGAGCGCTCGGCGTAACATTTCCGCTTTGCCATGAATATTTTGCTAAAATGAATTTTGTCACTGCAAAGTAGAATTGGTGATGCAAAAAATAAGCCATAATATGGAATTTTATGTGCAAAATTGAAAGTGTTATGGTTTTTAGAAGGTGATGAGGAAAAAATTAAAATGAAAAAAACGAAAAACCCTGCGTCCTTAAGGGGTTAAAATTGTCATCTTCTGACCCTATAACTTTTTTATTTTTCCACATAAGGGCTATATGATGGCTAATTTTGTGCGCCGTGGTTTGTATCGGTACCATTTTTGTTTTAATGGGAATTTTTGATAGCTTTTTATTAATATTTTTATGGTATATGAAGTGACCAAAAATGCACAAATTTGGACTTTGGTATTTTTTATGTGTATGCCATTGACTGTGAGATTTAGCTAACCTTATATTTTAATAGTTCTGACATTTGCGCATGCGGCGGTACTAATACGATTATTTTTATTACATTATTTTATTTAAAATAAATAAACTTTTAATAGGGAAGGGTTTAACTAACTTTTAACTTTTTACACTTTTTTTAGCCTCCAATTGCATATACTGATCAATGCTATGCCATAGTATAGCGCAGATCAGTGTTCTCTGAGCTCTGCTGTTCTAGCCTGAGCAGGCTTGGAGCAGCAGATGTAGATTGGACGATGAGGAGGCAGATGAAGACCCTCCTGTCATCCAGTAAGCTGATCGGGACATCGCGATTATGTCGCAATAGAAACAATTAGCTCCGCTGAGCTGCCGGGATACTTTTGGTTTAGTTTTAGATGCCGCAATCAACTTTGATCACAGAATCAAAAGGTTTAATGCCAGGCATCAGCCCGATTGGCCGTGCCCGGCATTAGCCGTGGGTCCTGGCTGCCTGTAGCAACAAGACCCACAGGGTTTAACCCGTTCTCCATTGGTGAGAACAGTTTAAACCCTGTTAGCGGGACCAGGGCGTACAGGTATTCCATGAGTCCTCAAGGATTTAGGAACGGTGGTGTATGCATATGCCCTGCGTCTCCAAGGTGTTAAGAAGAGCATGACCTCCCTTCCTTCAGAGACAGGGAAGCAGGTCCCTATTCCAACATGATAATGACCCCAAACGCATCTCCAAGACCATCAAATCCTTGCTAAATAAGCTGAGGGTAAAGGTGATGGACTGACCAAGCATATCTTCAGTTGTAAACTCCATTAACCCTTTCCCGACCCATGACATACATGTACATCATGTGTTGGACCCCATTCTATAACGTGGGGCCACAGAGGTTGGGCCCGGCACCTAGCAACGGCCGGGACCCGTGGCTAATAGCACGGCATTGACCATGGTGCCGCATGCTATTAACCCTTTAAACTTTGAATGTCGCGTCTAAAGTGAAAGTAAACTAATGCCGATTAGTTCAGGCTAGCTCAGGGAGCTTATCGGGATCGCCGCGGCATCCCGAACAGCTTACAGGACAGCCGGAGGCTGTCCGATCGCCGAATGACTGCTCATTGACTGAGATCCAGGCATTAGCAGTCAAGTGGCAGAATCATTGATCACTGGTTTCCTATGTGAAAACCAGTGATCATTGTAAAAGATCAGTGTGTGCAGTGTTATAGCCCCCTATGGGAGCTATAACATTGCAAAAAAAATTGAGAAAAAAGTGAATAAAGATCATTTAAACCCTTCCCTAATAAAAGTTTGAATCACCCCCCTTTTCCCATAAAAAAAAAAAAAAAACTAAAGATAAACATATGTGGTATCGCCACGTGCGGAAATGTCTGAATTGTAAAAATATATAGTTAATTAAACCGCACGGTCAATGGTGTACGCACAAAAAAATTCCTAAGTCCAAAATAGCGTATTTTTGGTCACTTTTTATATCATGAAAAAATGAATAAAAAGCAATCAAAAAGTCCGATCATTACAAAAATGGTACCGCTAAAAACTTCACATCACGGCGCAAAAAATGATCCCTCATACCACCGCATATGCAGCAATTTTAAAAGTATAAATTTTCCTGCATGTAGTTATGATTTTTTCCAGGAGTATGACAAAATCAAACTTATATAAGTAGGGTATCATTTTAACCGTATGTACCTACAAAATAAAGATAAGGTGTCATTTTTACCGAAAAACGTACTGCGTAGAAACGGAAGCCCCCAAAAGTAACAAAATGCCATTGTTTCTTCAATTTTGTCACACAATATTTTTTTTCCATTTCACTGTCGATTTTTGGGTAAAATGACTGATGTTATTACAAAGTAGAATTGGTGGCACATAAAATAAGCCACCAAATGGATTTTTAAAGAGTTATGGTTTTTTACAGGTAAGGAGGAAAAAACGAAAGTACAAAAATGGAAAAACCCCGGGTCATGAAGCGGTTAAGCAACTGTGGGGCATCCTCAAATGGAAAGAGGGGGAGCATAAGGTCTATAACATCCACCAGCTCCCTGATATTGTCATGGAGGAGTGGAAGAGGACAGTGGCAACCTGTGAAGCTCAAGTGAATTCCATGCCCAAGAGGCTTAAGATAGGGCTGGACAATTATGGTGGCCACACAAAATATTGCCACTTTGGGCCCAATTGGACATTTCCACTTTGGTGTTTACTCCTATTTGTTGCCAAGGTTAATACATTAATGGCTATGTGTTGAGTTTTGAGAGAACAGCAGTATTAAATGCTGTGAACTCACTACTTCAACTACTCTACATTGTAACAGAGTGTCACACACACACATACACACACATATTGACAAATAGTAATTTTACAAAATGTATGTGATATATATATATATATATATATATATATATATATATATATATATGTGTGTGTGTGTGTGTGTGTGTGTGTGTATATGTAGATACACACACATACACATATCGACAAACAGTAATAGTAATTTTACAACATTTACATTTCTTCATTAAATCTTTGTAGTGCTGCCCCAATTTTTACATTTCTCCACAGAGCTGCCCATTTAATAATAATAATATTAATAATATATATATATATATATATATATATATATATATATATATATATATATATATACACACAAATATACATTAAGCAGTTAACTTTGTGGAAAGTAATTAAATTCTCTTCATTCTACACCAGCTGGTATTTACTTCATACTCCATCAGGCATCAACAGAGCATGGGGCTTCAAGACAGAAATATTACTCTGGCAAGTATAAATATTTCATTTTTCACACCACAAATGCGTTGATGATTTATTAATTAGCCTAAAGGCCTGCTGCTCCTGTAGGCTGAGGAACAAATATAGTAATTCAGTCCTGATCAGTGAAAACATGTAAAACTTACATGCCCACTAAACTAACACAAGAATTTGCAGCCCACAGAAGTAATTATCTATAAACATAATATTATTAAAATCAATAATAATAAATGAAAAATGTATAAATGCATAGATGTGTGTAATTTATCAAGTCTACTTTCATATTTGTCCAGTTTTCTTTTTCAATCTTTTCAGCTTATTATATGTTAAGGGAAGGTCAGTATTTCCTTAAAGGGGTCATCCAGGAATTGTAAAAAGCAGAGCACATTATTACTATTATTATTATTATTTTCTTGTGCTGTATTGCAAGTAGTTTCAATTCACTTATAAAATAAAAAATACCTACAATACTACACACAACCTGAGGACAGATGCGTGCGGGTTTTGGATGAAATCTTCTGTTTTTCTATTCCTGGAGACTCCTACAAACTGATAAAGATTTACCTTAATAAAAAAAGCAATAAGACACTAATAAGAGAAAAGCTATCATGCACAGATATGACTCATCCAATATCAAAGCAATAATTTTAACCCCTTAAGGACCAGGCCCATTTTGGCCTTAAGGACCAGACCAATTTTATTTTTGCATTTTCGTTTTTTCCTCCTCGCCTTCTAAAGATCACAACTCTCTTATATTTCCATCCACAGATCCATATGAGGGCTTGTTTTTTGCATCACCAATTGTACTTTTTAATTACATCACTTATTTTACCATAAAATGTACGGTGCAACCAAACAAATATTATTTATGTCGGAAAATTGAAAAGAAAACCTCAATTCAGCAAATTTTGGAAGGTTTTGTTTTCACGCTGTACACTTTCCGGTAAAAATTCCATGTTTTATTTATTTTGTGGGTCAATACGATTAAAATGATACCCATGTTATATGCTTTTCTATAAGTGTACTGCTTAAAAAAAATCTCAAACCATTTTAACAAAATTAGTATGTTTGAAATTGCCCTATTTTGACCATCTATAACATTCTCATTTTTCCGTATATGGGGCAATATGAGGGCTAATCTGTAGTTTTTATCAGTACCACTTTTGCTTAGGTGTTACTTTTTAGAAATGTTTTTATAATTTTTTTTGGAATAAAATGTAACAAAAAAGCAGCAATTTTGGACATTTTTTTTTTACGTTTATGCCGTTTACTGTACGGGATAATTAACAATATATTTTAATAGTTCAGACTTTTACACATGCGGCGATACAAAATATGTTTATTTTTTTACGCTTTTTTGGGGGTAAAATGGGAAAAACTGACATTTTACTTTTTTATTGGGGGAGGGATTTTTCAAATTTGTTTACTTTTTTATTTTAATTTTTTTACTTATTTTTTTTCATTTGATTGCTAATACTGTTCAGTGCTATATATAGGACATATATATATATATATATATATATATATATATATATATATATATAACTCCAAGCGAAAGAGCCAGCAAAAACCCCCTCTGTAAGTGCACGTGGTCAGCCAACTGGCAGGTCAGCAGTCCATAAATATGCAATCTCCACCACAGCACAAAGGTCCAGGATCAAGTGGAAAGGCTTCCAAGTTTATTCACACCATAAATGTGATAGCGGTGCAACGTTTCGGCAAACTGCCTTTGTCAAGCATACAAATCATACAAAATGTAAAACTTAAATACATCAAGGTGCTTTCTGATAGGTTTACAATCAGCTGTGATACATTGTGATTAATGATTCCATCCAACCCTCTAAAGGTGATTGGTTCTCATGTGTGACATCATCACAACAAGCAATGACTACTACAATAAAGTGCATATTCTCACTCTAGTGACCATACAATAGTTAGTAAATGAATAGGAGCACCGCTATCACATTTATGGTGTGAATAAACTTGGAAGCCTTTCCACTTGATCCTGGACCTCTGATTCTTTGTGCTGTGGTGGAGATTGCATATATATATATATATATATATATATATATATATATACATAGGACATAGCATTGATCAGTATTATCGGTGATCTTCTGCTCTGGTCTGCTCGATCTCAGACCATAGCAGAAGACCCCGGGAGACGACCAGAGCCAGATGAGGGGACCTCCGTCTGTCATTCTGGAAGATCGGATCTGTATTGATCACGGCATCTGAGGAGTTAATGCCGGACATCTGCGCGATCGCAGATGTCCGCCATTACCGGCGGGTCCCTGACTGCAGATAGCAGCCGGGACCTGCTGTGCATGACGCTCCGGTGCTCGCGATCATGGTGGCACGTAAATGTACGTCATGGTGCGTTAAGTACCCCCTAGAGGACACAAGTTGTACATCTCCATCAGTGGCAAACCGGCCTCATGGATAGTGGTCAACATCAAATCTGATTAAAGCATCTAAAGCAGTAAGGGGGTTTTGTAACATTCATTGAAACATCAGCAACACGATTGCATGTCAAAAAGGGATGATAACATAGACAGTGTACTATCAGTGGCCACATGTACTTTAATGGCCCAAAATGTAGTCAAATGGTGACTTTGGGCAATTCCTGGCATGCATATGTTTACTTTGCAGCACTTTAATGCACAATATACCACACATTGCTGGTTTATTTGTCAATTAGTAAAGGCCAATAGGAGAGACAGAGATACAGACAGACAGAGATGCCAATAGACAGCTTGTGTGAACAGGAGCTCGAATCCAGCAGAATCCAAAAAGCCTTATCCTATCAATAACCTCCATAGCAGGCTAAGCACCAATCCTACAGGGGTTATATAAAAATACACAGCAAAGTAATCATTCACAGCCTTTATCTGTGAGATGATCTTAGACAGACCTCCTGTCCATTCTTACAGAAGCCTAATCGTGTACTACAAATCTCAGCAAGCCTTTATCAATGCTTATTAAAAAAAAAAAAACTGAACAACTACTGAACTGAGCAAAGCTATGGCTGACCTATATGATAGCAATACATATTTAAAGAACCATTGATACAGCATAGCCCTTTAACTTAAGTTTTTGGGGATTAATTGAGCACACGGTATACCTACCAGTTGTAACATAACAACATAATTAGTAGTGTGCGCAGTCAACACGCAGTAGGATTGTAAAGCCACTGTACGTGTATATTCTCAGTTTTATCAAACACACATTTTATCTGCCTGGTTGTGACATGGCAGCGCAATTAAAAATGTGTACATTCAATAAGTATTAGCATAAGAAAGCCACTGTACATGTACATTTGTGGCTTTATCAAACATGAATTATATCTTCCTGTCTGTGACATAGCAGCACAATCAAAAATGTGTACATTCAACATGCATTAGCCTTGTAATCCAACTGTACATTCATTTTTTGGTTTAACTTGCCTTATACCTGCATATTTGTAAGATAGCAATGCAGTTCAAAGTATACATAGACATAGAGCTGTACATTCACGTGTGTATGGGCTTATTTCATTGCCAGTTTGCGTCGTACCGAGCCGAACCGTACAAATAATTTCAGAAAAGTTTGGCAAGACCAGTGAGTCTCTTCTCTAGTTTTCACTTTAAACAGATTAACTCCTGTTGATTATATTGAGGGGCATTTACTAATCTTTTACTATGTAGTCTGGTTTTTACCCAGTTTTTTTCGACTTCATTTTTGACTGTGCGACAAATGTACTAAATTGTTGCACGGCGTTAATAAATTTGGCACACGTAGGCAAAAGTGGGAAATTTACTTCATGTAGTAGAAAAAATTGTCTGTTCCTTTTTCCTGCTGTCTGAATAGGTTTGGCTGCTAGGTTTCCTTCTGGATCTTTTGTTTTTGAGTTTTTTTTTAGCTTTTTCACCACATCTAAATAATTCAATAACTAAATTGTAGTCATGGCTCAGAATAGTGGTAAATGGTGTTTAGTGTGTGTGTGTGTGTGTGTGTGTGTGTGTGTGTATTTATTACATTTTTTAACACTGGTTTTCCCCCTAAATGTACTTACTCTTTTTTTTTTTTTTGTTACTTCTTCTACAGATCCGTGTATCCTGTGGACTCCTTCGGATTTGGTGGACTACTTCAACGACCAGCGTTTTTCTTTGCTTGATGTTAATAAAATGGTTAACGAGGGCTTGTGGGGGAGTGTTTTTTTGTAATAATTTTTTTTTTAAACCTGTTGTGTTTTTTTTTTTTACTTTACTGGACAGGCTTAGTAGTGGAAGCTGTCTTACAGAAGGAGTCCATTACTAAGCCGGGCTTAGCGTTAGCCACAAAAACAGCTAGCGCTAACGGCCAATTATTACCCGGTACCCAACGCCACAGGGGTGCCGGGAAGAGGCGGTACCAACAGGCCCGGAGCGTCAAAAATGGTGCTCCTGGGCCTAGGCAGTAACAGGCTGGCATTATTTAGGCTGGGGAGGGCCAGTAACAATGGTCCTCGCCCACCCTGGTAACGTCAGGCTGTTACTGTTTGGTTGGTATTTGGCTGAGAATAAAAATAGGGGGGACCCTATGTGTTTTTTTAAAATAAATTATTAAATATTGGAAAAAAAAACAGATAGGGCCCCCCCTATTTTTATTCTCAGTCAAATACCAACCAAACAGTAACAGCCTGACGTTACCAGGGTGGGCGAGGACCATTGTTACTGGCCCTCCCCAGCCTAAATAACGCCAGCCTGTTACTGCCTAGGCCCAGGAGCGTCATTTTGATGCTCCAGGCCTGTTGGTATCGGCTCTTCCCGGCACCGCTGTGGCGTTGGGTACCGGGGTAATAATTGGGGGTTAGCGCTAGCTGTTTTTGTGGCTAACGCTAAGCCCAGCTTAGTAATGGACTCCGTCTATAAGACAGCTTCCACTACTAAGCCTGTCAAGTAAAGTAAGGAAAAAACACAACAAGTTTTAAAAAAAAATTATTACAAAAAACACTCCCCCACAAGCCCTCGTTATCGATTTTATTAAAATCAAACAAAGAAAAATGCTGGTCATCGAAGTAGTCCACCGAATCCGAAGGAGTCCACAGGATACACAGATCTGAAATGAGAAGAAAAAAATGGGTTAGTACATTTATTATCACCTGGTCACACATCTCCCGCCCCGCACGACTACAACTGCCAGCATGCCCTTACAGTAAGGACATGCTGGGAGTTGTAGTTGTGTGGTGCAGGACATGTGTGGGCAAGTGACAAGCTTGTCCCTGCCCCCAGCTGCAGGACTACAACTTCCAGCATGCCCTTACAGTAAGGTGGGGCGGAGGCCGGGCACAGTGTTTCCCAACCTGGGAGTTGTAGTTTTGCAACATCTGGAGGCACCCTGGTTGGGAAACACTGTTTTAGGCCAGTGTTTCCCAACCATGGTGCCTCCAGATGTTGCAAAACTACAACTCCCAGGATGCCTGGACAGCCTAAGGCTGTCCAGGCATGCTGGGAGTTGTAGTCTTGTGACATCTGGAGGCACCCTGGTTTTTAAGCACTGTTTTAGGCCAGTGTTTCCCAACCAGGGTGCCTCCAGATGTTGCAAAACTACAACTCCCAGCATGCTTGGACAGCCAAAGGCTGTCCAGGCATGCTGGGAGTTGTAGTCTCTCAACATCTGGAGGCACCCTGGTTGGGAAACACTGTTTTAGGTCAGTGTTTCCCAACCAGGGTGCCTCCAGATGTTGCAAAACTACAACTCCCAGCATGCCTGGACCGCCAAAGGCTGTCCAGGCATGCTGGGAGTTGTAGTCTTGCAACATCTGGAGACACCCTGGTTGGGAAACACTGTTTTAGGGCTTGGGCAACTTACCGGCTTCCGTAGGAACCAGCGCCACACGACATTGCTGCAAGACACTGCCGTGCGACAGTGCCGCCCGGCGATCTCCGTCACCGATCGTCGCCGGAGCCTCGGAAGGGTAAGTCAACGTCTTCGCCGGTCCCCTTCAGCTGTTTAGTTTTGAAACAGCTGGAGGACTACAGTTTACAGACCACAAACCAGTGGCCTGCAAACTGTGGCCCTCCAGCTGTTGCAAAACTACAACACCCAGCATGCCCTGACAGCCAAAGCCTTTGGCTGTCAGGGCAGGAGCCCGGGCTCCTCATACTGCCTCCCCGCTCCCCTCACTTATGGAGACACTGATATATATCCCCCCCCCTTGTCTCCTGCCCGAGCCGCTCAGCTCCCGCTGCTACAAGACTACAACTCCCAGCGTGTCCTCACTGTAAGGGCATGCTGGGACTTGTAGTCTTGCAACAGTTAGCAGACAGATGGAAGTTGTGAGAGTAAAAAAAAATGACTAAACCCCTTAGTAAATGCCCCTCATTGGCTCTCAAGGAATGATGACATCTGTTTCAGAGTACAACAGTGCCTATCCTCATTCTCACTAACCACACAAATCTTACGTATTGGTCAAACTTCTAACCTTGAGACTAGAAAATCACCGACCAAAAAATAGATAGTATGATATAGCAAAGGAGAGGTATACTGACATTGATTCACCGACAAGGACCTCACTATTCAGCAAATGTTATGACAACCATTAAAGCGTAACCTTTACTTAATTCATTAAAAGGTAAAATATAATATAGATAATGAAAATCACCTATGTAGTGATAAACCCCTGGAGCCCTGTGGAGTACACAGCAATGAACTTGGATATAGGTAGAAAGACCACTAATAGATGTTAAGTCTCGGAATTCCAAAGTTAATAATGATAATTGGATGGATAGTAACTATAGGAGGGGGAATGGTGCCCACTATTAGTAGTTGCCCTTCCCTCTGGCCCTGCCTTTTGAGGGACCCACCTACTTAACAGGGTGGCCTCAACCCTACTCTACCTCTACGTGAGGGAAAAAATAATAAACCAGGGAAGGGTATAGTAGCCTAGATCGGCAAAAAAGGGCTCCCACCAAAAAATACATTTTAGATAAATCGTGCCAAGTGATCACACAACAATGTTATAAAAGCCAATGGGGGACAAAAATGTCCCAAATCCAACGCGTTTCCCCTATCCTATTGGAATAGGTTTATCAGGGAATTACCATTGTTGTTGACAGATGCTAGGCATGGTAAAAAACACAGAGCAGTTCAGATAAACACATAGATGGTACAATAGAAAAACCAAAATACAAAAATAGAAAAAACTTCAGCATTAGCAAAACCCATATGATAAATGAGATATGAGACAGCACACAGCAGATTGTCTAATTTAGACATAAAACAATACACGATTCACTGTTGGTATAGTTCAGATGGTATAACAAACCAATAAGGAATAACCGCAGGGTTGGTCAGCATAGTCAAATAAATATAATAATGTAATATATATCTATTCTGCTAGTCCAAAATAGGCCACAATCAGCCACACAGGAAATTACAAAAAAGATAAATAAAGTCCTGCACATGTAATGGCACGGTCAGGTTAAATACTTATCCTCACTGACAATAAACCAAATAATGTGTTAATAACCAAATGCTGAAGGCTTGGCAGGTGAGGTACAAGATGCGGCCCCTGAGACTAGCCAGATGTGCCTTGTCTCTTTTCTGCTTTAACCCTTTCCTGACCTTTGGTATACCGATATGTCATGGGTTGGGTGAGGGGAATATGGTTGGTCCATGTCATAACCGGAACATGTGCGCTGCTATCAGCTGACATCTACCGGTAATGATGGACATTGGAGCTGGCTCCGATATTAGCCATTGAAATGGTTAAAATCTGTGATCAATAGCAATCAGGATTTGAACATAAAATGGCAGTAATCCCTAGGGTCTACGTGACCCATCGGCAGCACCACAATGTGCAACATGCTAGCGATGGGTTACCAGTTCTTCCTGGTCATCAGTGAATCAGCGATTGCTAAAGGCTTACTTGGGCAGGCCTTTGCAATTTAGCTGCGCAAAATCTGCTGCTGCAGCAGAAAATGTGATGTGTAATCCCTGATCATCATATACACAGAGATATCCATCTGCAGCCCCATTTATGAAATGAGTTTTGGAGGCAGGGCTGCGCGTCATAGTCACACCGGCAAGTGGCCATGCCTCAAAAAATCAGTGCACACACACGGCTGCCACTGGAAAGCCCTGTGTGTATAGTGATCAGGGATTATGCAGTGTATTTCCTGCTGCAGAAGCAGATTTTGAACAGCGTGAAATAAACTGCTTTAAGAGATACGTGGGACCATACTCTTAATTTTTTAAAAACATATTTAATATCGCTGCATGTGTAATTGTCCGAATTAATAACGTATGATGTTCCTGATCCTGCACGGTGAAAGGCATAGACACAAAAAGATTCAAAAATTGCTGATTTTTGATGACATCACCTCCCAGAAAAAGACTTATTAAAAAGTGAACAAAAAGTTATATTTATGCAAAGGTGGTACTATTAAAAACTACAGCTTATGGCGTAAAGAAATACCCCTAACATAACTCCATTGGTGGAAACTTATAGGGGTCAGAACATGGCATTGAACAAACATTTTTTTTCTTCTAGTTTTTCAAGTTCTCTTAAAACAAAACAAAAATTATCCAAGCTTGGTATCATTGGAATCGTACTGACCGAAAAAATTATTCAAAATTGCGCCATTCCATGTTTTTCAATATTGCCTTACATATATTTTTTTCTGGCTCTGTAATACATTACATGATAAAATAAAGTGCACCAATGAAAAGTATAAATTATCCCACAAAAAAGAAGCCCTAATATAACTTTGTCAGTGTAATGTGAGGAGCAAAAAGACATGAGCCAAATTTTTTTTTACTGTGTCATGAAGGGGTTAATTAGAATAAGTCATGTTAACCAGGGCCAGAAACACTTGCGCTTACACCCTCTCATGCCAGTTCTCGACTACTAAATAGAAGAACCTCCTTGTCCTGTGATTCCTCTGAACCAAGAACTAACACATGTCCCAGCATAACATTTTCCCTTAAAGCGGTACTCCTGTGGAAAACTTTTTTTTTTTAATCAACTGGTGCCAGAAAGTTAAACAGATTTGTAAATTACTTCTATTAAAAAATCTTAATCCTTCCAGTACTTATTAGCTGCTGAATACTACAGAGGAAATGATTTTCTTTTTGGAACACAGAGCTCTCTGCTGACACCTCTGTCCATTTTAAGAACTGTCCAGAGTGGGAGAAAATCCCCATAGAAAACATTTGCTGCTCTGGACAGTTCCTAAAATGGAGAGATATGTCAGCAGAGAGCACTGTGGCCATGATGTTCCAAAAAGAGAAGAATTTCCTCTGTAGTATTCAGCAGCTAATAAGTACTAGAAGGATTAAGATTTGACAAATCTGTTTAACTTTCTGGCATCAGCAGAGTTAAAAAACAAAAAATAATTTTCCACTGGAGTACCCCTTTAACCCCTTAAGGACCAGGGGTTTTTCTGTTTTTGCACTTTCGTTTTTTCCTCCTTACCTTTAAAAAATCATAACCCTTTCAATTTTGCACTTAAAAATCCATATTATGGCTTATTGTTTGTGCCACCAATTCTACTTTGCAGTGACATCAGTTATTTTACCCCAAAATCTACGGCAAAAGGAAAAAAAAATCATTGTGAGACAAAATTGAAAAAAAAAACGCCATTTTGTAACTTTTGGGGGCTTCTGTTTCTACGTAGTAAATTTTTCGGTAAAAATAACACATTATCTTAATTCTGTAGGTCTATACAATTAAAATGATACCCTACTTATATCGGTTTGATTTTGTCCTACTTCTGAAAAAAAACGACATGCAGAAAAATTTATACGTTTAAAATTGTCATCTTCTGACCCCTATAACTTTTTTATTTTACCACAAATGGGTCAGTATGAGGGCTCTTTTTTTGTGCCGTGATCTGAAGTTTTTAGTGTTACCCTTTTTGTATACATCGGACTTGTTGATCACTTTTTATTCATTTTTTCATGATATAAAAAGTAACCAAAAAGACACAATTTTGGACTTTGGAATTTGCGCGTACGCCATTGACCGTGCGGTTTAATTAACTACATATTTTTATAATTCGGACAGTTCCACACACGGCGATACCACATATGTTTATTTATATTTTTATTTACACAGGTTTTTGTTTTTTTTTTTAAATGGGGAAAGGGGGGTGATTCAAACTTTGATTAGGGGAGAGGTTAAATGATCGTTATTCACTTTTTTTTCCATTTTTTTTTGCAGTGTTATAGCTCCCATAGGGAGCTATAGCACTGCACACACTGATCTTTTAAATTGATCACTGGTTTCTCATAGGAAACCAGTGATCGATGATTCTGCCGCTTGACTGCTCATGCCTGGATCTCAGGCACTGAGCAGTCATTCGGCGATCGGACACCAGGATGCAAGGAACAGCTGTTCGGGACGCCGCAATTTTGCTGCGGCGATCCTGAACAGCTCCCTGAGCTAACCGGCATGGTTTCACTTTCACTTTAGACGCAGTGTTCAACTTTGAACGCTGCGTCTAAAGGGTTAATAGCGCGCGGCATCGCGATCACTGCCGCGCGCTATTAGCCATGGGTCCCGGCCTCTAACGGTTGTTAGAGGCCGAGCCCGACCCGCTATGACGTGAGGCCACGTCGTGGCCCCGCGTTATAGAGAGGAAAAGGACTCAGGACGCAAGACTTGATGGACTGCTGTTCACACCTTGTTGAGTATTTTTTTCTTTCTCTTACTTGCCCTTGACAATGAATGTCAAGGATGTTGTTGAAGAGTGAATTTTTTCTTTCATATAGCTTTTACTAGGTTGCCTTGAAATTGCTCTTAAATGCTGCTGCCTACATTGTCATGACCTTACTTATGCATTCTCCCTTATCCCTCTCTGCTCCCTTTGCCCCCCCCCCCTTCATTTGATACTAGATTTTCAGCTCCTCATTGCCTCCCACCTTACTGTAATACGTCTTTAGCCTCGCTACTATGGTAAGGCCCTCTACGACGGTGTCGTGGAGTGCTTTCTTTCAGGTTACTTTATGCCCAAGCCCTGGGTTTTACTACCACAAGTACTTGAGTACCTCATTCTGGTGTTCCTTCCACGTACCCCCATTAGTTAGACGTCCGAACTGGCTCCGGTCTTGTCTGTGGCCCTTATGGCCCGTCTTTTTAGTCCCCCTGATTCCATTCTCTTATGGTTACTTTCCTGTCTTCTCCCACCCAACTCTTGCTCTCCTGTTTTCTCCCTTCTCCCTTGCAGGACCTACACCGCTTTGCCTGCTGTGCCTTGCGACCTGACCATCCTCACATCTGGAGACGCTGTTGGTGAGTTATCCCACCCCCTCACATGCCATCATGGCAGCTGACATCACACTAGCGACCCTTAATGTCAAGGGTTTTAATACACCTGAAAAGCGCAATCAGACCCTATACTCTCTTCACAAACAGAAGATCCATATTCTTGCTCTGCAAGAGACGCACTTCAAGGATGGTCATATTCCCAATCTCAACAATAGATAATACACGACATGGCTTCAAAGCCCAAATCCTGATGCCAAAACTCAAGGGGTATCCTTAGCATTTCATAAGTCGCTTCCAATCAAAATCATATCCTCCTCCCATGACCCCAATGCCCATTTTCTTTTTGCTAATTGTGAAATTGCTGGACTGTGTCCCTCTATGCCCCAACCATGACCAGGTAGCGTTTCTTCTTAAGGCACTTGACTCCCTAAGTGCCTTTGCCACTAGTCCCATTCTACTATGCGGAGACCTGAATCTCCCATTGTCTCCTCTAGTGGATACCTCTACAGGCCACTCCATGATTTCGTATAGGAAGTTACGTGCCTTGAGGGTGAGGCTTCACTCCATGCAGCAGAGGGATGTATGGAGGTCCCTTCATCTGCAGGACCGTGACTATACATTTTACTCTTTCCCTAGGCAGACCTATAGTCGCATTGACAATATTTTTTGTCCCCATCATTTTTTAACCTCTCTCACACGCTCTGACATAGGAGTTATCACTTTATCAGACCACGCCCCTGTCCGTTGCTCGTTCACGCTTCCTTCTTTCGCCAAACCACATTCCGCGTGGAAATTAAATGACTCACTCCTGTTGGATTCGTTATGTCTACAGGACATACAGTCCACCATTGCCAATTTTAAACATGATCATGCCTCAGACACATCCTCACCCCTGAACAAATGGGAGGCCTAGAAGTGTGTCCTACGAGTCACCCTGATTAAGCATGGGTCTAGACTAAAGAGGGAAGCGTCAGCGAAAATGTCATCACTTTTGCAACAACTCCACACCCTTGAATCCCTCCACAAAAGAACGCAACAAGACATGGTTCTCCGTGAACTCATCCGCATTAGAGGTGACCTTCTATCCCTCATGACTGCCAAGTATAGGTACTATAATCAGCTCACAGGATGCATCTTCTATGAATGGAGGAACAGACCAGATAAATTGCTAGCGAAGGCTTTGAAAGCAAAAAAGTCATCCCTTTATGTCCCGTCCGTTAAATCGCCCTCGGGGAGCCCTAGGTTTCTTACCCCTGACATCTTAGAGGTCTTTCGCAGCTACTCCTCCTCCTAATACTCCTTTCCCAAAGCCCCAAGGGTTGTTCTCATCTGACCACCCCAGACATACCCTTCAACACTATATATCTGACACTGCTTTCCCCCACCTTTCACCAGAGACCGTTCGAGCTTTGGAGATACCCTTCTCCTTTGAGGAGCTAGACACAGCTATATCTGCCATGCCGGCTATTACATGCCCAGGCCCAGATGGCTACTCCCCCAAGTTCTACAAAGCCCTCAGATCAGAACTGTCGGCTCCGCTGCTTGAAATGCTCAACTCTATCCCTGAAGCCTCCCCACCCACGCACTCTTTTCTAAAAGCCTTTATCACTGTCTTTCCAAAAGATGGTAAAGACCCTCTACTGTGTCCCAGTTATCTACTGTGGTCCCCGTACAACTGGACTATACTCATGAAAAGGTCTCCAAAATGAGAGCCTTGTTGTCCGTTGCTTGCAACTGCCTAGCAGTTATGTTTTGTCATTGCTTATTCCTGTTTCACCGATTTGTCAATTTATTGAAATCTTTAATAAAAGATTATTATATATAAAAAAAGGGAAAATCCCCTCCCCCAATAAAAATGAAAATTGTCCATTTTTTATAAACATATTTGGTATCGCTGCATGCATAAATGTCCAAAATATCCAAATATAATGTTCTTGATCCTGTACGGTGAACGGTGTAAACATAAAAAATAAAAAAAAATCCAAAAATGCTGCTTTGTCACCTTTAATTCCCAAAAAATTTATAAAAAATTATCTAAAAGTTTTAGACGCAAATGTGGTATTGATAAAAAGTACAGCCCTCATACCGCCATATATACAGAAAAATGAAAAAGTTACAGGTGGTCAAAAATAGAGCGATTTTAGATTACTGATTTTGTACAAAAAGTTTTAGATTTTTTTAAAGCGGTACAAAAATATAAAAGTATCTAGCCATGGGTATCGTTTTAATCGTATTGACCCATAGTATAAAGAACACATGCAATTTTTACCATAACGTGTACAGTGTAAAAACAAAACCCTCCAAAATGTGCAAAATTGTGTTTTTCATTGACATTTCCTCCCTAAAATAATGTTTGGGGGTTCGCTGTACAAAGTGCAATTGGTCACGCAAAAAACATGCCCTGGCAAAGCGTTATATAGCATAAAATCTTTATCATCTTCATCATCCCCTGGGGACGCTCCTGCCTGCAGGGATGGTGAGGATATGAACTTATAAACTAGTCCCCACCGGCCCCGCAAGTAGTCCCCTGGCCGGGGAGCTCGTCTTACCTGGTCCCGTTACTGCGGCCGGCAGCAACACCCCCTCCGCTTGATTGACTGGACGCGTTATCGCCCTGTTCACTGAACAGACGGAGCAGAGCAATTACGCGGCCCACCAATCCAGCCGAGGGGGCGTCGCTACCGGCTGAAGTAACGGCACTAGGAAAGAGGAACTCCCCGCCCAGGGGACTACTTGCAGGGCCATCGGGGACTAGTTTATAAATTCATATCCTCCCCATCCCTGCAAGCAGGAGGGTCCCCGGGGATTGTGAAAATAAAGATTTTACCCTATATATAACGCTTTTCCAAGTGTTATGTAGAGTACAATCTCATGATTGGTTCCCTTTAAGCAGTTATTGGGAAATTTCAAGCACTAAAACACTAGTGGGTAGATGTTAAGCTTCCCCAATAATTGTGTCCGGCATCTGGATGTAAAAAGGAACCCCTAGATGCCATCTGCAATACAGAAACCTGAGGATCAGCGGCAGGCTATTAGTGCAGTTTGTAAGAGAGGCCTCAATCTTGACAATAACTGGTAAGTGTAACACTGGTAAACTTACTGTTTAAATTGTATCTATTTTGCCTTTGTCAACAGGAATGGTATTTCCCCCCCCCCCCCAAAAAAAAATAAAAAATAAAATTCAAATGATAAAAAAATGCTGCTTAAATCTGAAAGATTTGTGTATTGTTGCTTACAAAACTCTTTCCTGCCATCACAAAAAAATAAAAAGATATTGAGTTTAAAGTGTCATGGTATAAGATTTCATTGTACAGAGAGATGTAGGTAGAGCTTTCTCGGCAGATGACAGCTGCAAATACTCACACTGCACAATGGATAAACATTTTGTGTAACATTTCTGCATATGATTTCTTCCAAAATGATAGATGCTGGATGCTTGGCAAGAAAAAAATAGGCATGTCTGTAAGACTTCTTCCTACAGCTAATATAAATTTCTTCTATGCAAGGCTGGCACTGTCAAATATATAACAAAATGCTTTCATTAACACTTTGCAGAACTCTTTGTAGCTTCCTGAATACTGAAAATGATTTGCAGCATGATAATGATGCGAACATTCTGTGTACACATCAACATGGAAAGTGAACCACCGTGTCGGAAAAATAGTTTAAAAATGATCTCTGTAAATACAGCGCTTTAAAGCTGGTACTGCTGATATGAAAGCTGGAAAGTACAGTGTATGTATTACCTGTCAAATACAAAATTGCAATCTTTCGATAGTTACAGTACCATAGTGGTTTTTGATAAATATTTTTGAATTAAAAAAGTATCTTAACAGAATATGCAAAAAAAAGCATACGTGCCAAGTTCAGGGAGAGAAAAGAAGCACCTGCCAATGGTAAACATCTAAGTCCAGATTCCCACATATTTTGTGTGTATTTTGAAGCTAAATAAACACATATTCTGCTCCTAAATGCTTCCTTAAAGGAGAACTCCATAATATAAAAATTATTGTCCATACTGCCGGCAGAAAAAAAATAAAGATGTACATACCTTCCTTTGCTCCCCCAGGGCCTCTGGTAACCGGCTCCGCCGCTATCCTCTTCTTGGTTGCCGGTGGTTGGCGAGTCATACTGCACTCAGCCAATCACCGGCCGCAGCGAAATCCCGTGTGAGAACGCTTCAAGACACACAATTCTTCACTACATCGGCACCTGCTGTCAGGGGCCAAAAACGTCACATTGCCGCTCAGCCTATCGCCGGCCGAGTTGGGACTTCGCTGCGGCCGGTGATTGGCTGAGTACAGTATGACTCCCCGAGCACCGGCAACCAGGAAGAGGATCGCGGCGGAGACCGGAGTGGGTTACCGGAGGCCCCGGGGGAGCGAAGGAAGGTATGTACATCTTTATTTTTTTTCTGCCGGCAGTATGGAGGACAATTTTTATATTCTGCAGTTCTCCTTTAATACACCTAAAATCACACCCTATTAAATTTTATAGAAAAATGTACCATTTTCAGATTTGTTTACTAACTGAAGATTTAAAAGCTATTAAGTGACTTGTCCTTTTTTTCCGTTTATTCAAATAACTTTTTGCCTTTTTTTCTGTGATACATAGACGTTCTTATTATATCATTCTATTTTACTTTTTTAACATTTCTGTCATAGTGGGGGAAAATGTAAAAAAAAAACAATGAAATGGAAATACATGTCTGTTTTTATTTATTTACTAGCTGAGTACCCGGCGTTGCCCAGTTTTTCCTTCCTAATCCTTGTTGTGGAGGAAAATCAACAGAGGAAGCCTTTGACCATATCCCGTCCTCATATATTGTTGTCATATCCAAACCCCATATCCCGTCCTCATATCCCGTCCTCCTATCCTGACCTCCTATCCCGACCTCCTATCCTGACCTCCTATCCCGTCCTCCTATCCTGTCCTCCTATCCTGTCCTCCTATCTCGACCTCCTATCCCGACCTCCTATGCCATCCTATCTCGACCTCCTATCTCGACCTCCTATCTCGACCTCTTATCCCAACCTCTTATCCCGACCTCCTATGCCATCCCATCTAAACCTCCTATCCCGACCTCCTATACCGTCCTTCTATCTCGACCTACTATCCCGTCCTCCTATCCCGTCCTCATATCTCAACCTCCTATCTCGACCCCCTATCCCGTCCTCCTTTCCCATCCTTATATCTCGACCTCCTATCTCGACCTCCTATCCCGACCTCATCCCGTCCTCCTATCTCGACCTCCTATCCCGACCTCCTGTCTCGACCTTCTATCCAGACCTCCTATCCCGTCCTACTATCTCAACCTATATAACCTATATTTTAATTGGACATGTGATCAAGTATTATCGAAATACAGTGGTCCCTCTGGTCACTCCGGACCAGGTCCTCACCGCTCCCGATGCTGTCCAAGGGGCTCCCGATGCTGTCCTGCTGCTTCGGTGTCTTCTTCGTGATCCTTCGGCTTCTCCCGCATCTTCTGCAGGGTCCGGGCCTCGCTTTCTGGTGACGTTATTACGCTGCTGCGCCAGCGCGGCGTGCGTAGTGACTTAATAACGACGCTGGAAAGCGAGGCCCGGACCCTGGAGAAGATGCAGAAGATGCCGGAGGATCGCGAAGTGGACCCGGAGCAGCGGGAATAGGTAAGCAAACCTGCCCGGGATGCTTAAACTGCTATCCGACAGCAGCTTAAGCATTTTGCGCTGTCGGATAGCAGTTAATGCGATTGCCCCGACATATAAAAGCATCGTATGTCGATGCTGACATCGATATGCGATGGCCTCTATTTATCATATGTCGGGGCAATCGCAGGTCGGGGGGTTACTGTATCTCCAGCCGCTTGGAAGTTATGCAGTAACATATATTTCCCATAGACTTGAATGGGACTTTATACAAAACCCCGACCCGAGCAAATAACAAAATACTATGTTTGTTGTTGACATATAAGTAACATGTGTGCAAAATTTCATGTTAATATCTTTAGCCGTTTGGACGTGATGCATGAACATACACACATACATACACACACACATTGAGTTTTATATACGGTTGTTACGCCGAGCGCTCCGGGTCCCCGCTCCTCCCCGGAGCGCTCGCTACACTCTCCTCACTGCAGCGCTCCGGTCAGATCCACTGACCCGGGGCGCTGCGATACCGCCTCCAGCCGGGATGCGATTCGCGATGCGGGTAGCGCCCGCTCGCGATGCGCACCCCGGCTCCCGTACCTGACTCGCTCTCCGTCGGTCCTGTCCCGGCGCGCGCGGCCCCGCTCCCTAGGGCGCGCGCGCGCCGGGTCTTTGCGATTTAAAGGGCCACTGCGCCGCTGATTGGCGCAGTGGTTCCAATTAGTCTGATCACCTGTGCACTTCCCTATATCACCTCACTTCCCCTGCACTTCCTTGCCGGATCTTGTTGCCATCGTGCCAGTGAAAGCGTTTCCTTGTGTGTTCCTAGCCTGTGTTCCAGACCTCCTGCTGTTGCCCCTGACTACGATCCTTGCTGCCTGCCCCGACCTTCTGCTACGTCCGACCTTGCTTCTGTCTACTCCCTTGTACCGCGCCTATCTTCAGCAGCCAGAGAGGTTGAGCCGTTGCTAGTGGATACGACCTGGTCACTACCGCCGCAGCAAGACCATCCCGCTTTGCGGCGGGCTCTGGTGAAAACCAGTAGTGACTTAGAACCGATCCACTAGCACGGTCCACGCCAATCCCTCTCTGGCACAGAGGATCCACTACCTGCCAGCCGGCATCGTGACAGTAGATCCGGCCATGGATCCCGCTGAAGTTCCTCTGCCAGTTGTCGCTGACCTCACCACGGTGGTCGCCCAGCAGTCACAACAGATAGCGCAACAAGGCCAACAGCTGTCTCAACTGACCGTTATGCTACAACAGTTACTACCACAGCTCCAGCAATCATCTCCTCCGCCAGCTCCTGCATCTCCTCCGCAGCGAGTGGCCGCTTCTGGTCTACGCCTATCCTTGCCGGATAAATTTGATGGGGACTCTAAGTTTTGCCGTGGCTTTATTACCCAATGTTCCCTGCACTTGGAGATGATGTCGGACCAGTTTCCCACTGAAAGGTCTAAGGTGGCTTTCGTAGTCAGCCTTCTGTCTGGAAAAGCCCTGTCTTGGGCCACACCGCTCTGGGACCGCAATGACCCCGTCACTGCCTCTGTACACTCCTTCTTCTCGGAAATTCGAAGTGTCTTTGAGGAACCTGCCCGAGCCTCTTCTGCTGAGACTGCCCTGTTGAACCTGGTCCAGGGTAATTCTTCCGTTGGCGAGTATGCCGTACAATTCCGTACTCTTGCTTCAGAATTATCCTGGAATAATGAGGCCCTCTGCGTGACCTTTAAAAAAGGCCTATCCAGCAACATTAAAGATGTTCTGGCCGCACGAGAAATCCCTGCTAATCTACATGAACTCATTCACCTAGCCACTCGCATTGACATGCGTTTTTCCGAAAGGCGTCAGGAGCTCCGCCAGGATATGGACTCTGTTCGCACGAGGCGTTTCTTCTCCCCGGCTCCTCTCTCCTCTGGTCCCCTGCAATCTGTTCCTATGCCTCCCGCCGTGGAGGCTATGCAGGTCGACCGGTCTCGCCTGACACCTCAAGAGAGGACACGACGCCGCATGGAGAACCTCTGCCTGTACTGTGCTAGTACCGAACACTTCCTGAAGGATTGTCCTATCCGTCCTCCCCGCCTGGAAAGACGTACGCTGACTCCGCACAAAGGTGAGACAGTCCTTGATGTCTACTCTGCTTCTCCACGTCTTACTGTGCCTGTGCGGATATCTGCCTCTGCCTTCTCCTTCTCTACTATGGCCTTCTTGGACTCCGGATCTGCAGGAAATTTTATTTTGGCCTCTCTCGTCAACAGGTTCAACATCCCAGTGACCAGTCTCGCCAGACCCCTCTACATCAATTGTGTAAACAATGAAAGATTGGACTGTACCATACGTTTCCGCACGGAGCCCCTTCTAATGTGCATCGGATCTCATCACGAGAGGATTGAACTTTTGGTCCTCCCCAATTGCACTTCTGAAATTCTCCTTGGACTTCCTTGGCTTCAACTTCATTCCCCAACCCTGGATTGGTCCACTGGAGAGATCAAGACTTGGGGGCCCTCTTGTTCCAAGGACTGCCTAAAACCGGTTCCCAGTAACCCTTGCCGTGACTCTGTGGTTCCTCTTGTAACCGGCCTCCCTAAGGCCTATATGGACTTTGCGGATGTTTTTTGCAAAAAACAAGCTGAGACTCTACCTCCTCACAGGCCTTATGATTGTCCTATCGACCTCCTCCCGGGCACTACTCCACCCCGGGGCAGAATTTATCCTCTGTCCGCCCCAGAGACTCTTGCCATGTCTGAATACGTCCAGGAAAATTTAAAAAAGGGCTTTATCCGTAAATCCTCCTCTCCTGCCGGAGCCGGATTTTTCTTTGTCTCCAAAAAAGATGGCTCCCTACGTCCTTGCATTGACTACCGCGGTCTTAATAAAATCACGGTTAAGAACCGCTACCCCCTACCCCTCATCTCTGAACTCTTTGATCGCCTCCAAGGTGCCCACATCTTTACCAAACTGGACTTAAGAGGTGCTTATAATCTCATCCGCATCAGAGAGGGGGATGAATGGAAAACGGCATTTAACACCAGAGATGGACACTTTGAGTATCTGGTCATGCCCTTTGGCCTGTGCAACGCCCCTGCCGTCTTCCAAGACTTTGTTAATGAAATTTTTCGTGATCTCTTATACTCCTGTGTTGTTGTATATCTGGACGATATCCTGATTTTTTCTGCCAATCTAGAAGAACACCGCCAGCATGTCCGTATGGTTCTTCAGAGACTTCGTGACAATCAACTCTATGCCAAGATAGAGAAATGTCTGTTTGAATGCCAATCTCTTCCCTTCCTAGGATACTTGGTCTCTGGCCAGGGACTACAAATGGATCCAGACAAACTCTCTGCCGTCTTAGATTGGCCACGCCCCTCCGGACTCCGTGCTATCCAACGTTTTTTGGGGTTCGCCAATTATTACAGGCAATTTATTCCACATTTTTCTACCGTTGTGGCTCCTATCGTGGCTTTAACCAAAAAAAATGCCGATCCCAAGTCTTGGACTCCTCAAGCGGAAGACGCCTTTAAACGGCTCAAGTCTGCCTTTTCTTCGGCTCCCGTGCTCTCCAGACCTGACCCATCCAAACCCTTCCTATTGGAGGTTGATGCCTCCTCAGTGGGAGCTGGAGCTGTCCTTCTACAAAAAAATTCTTCCGGGCATGCTGTTACTTGTGGTTTTTTTTCTAGGACCTTCTCTCCGGCGGAGAGGAACTACTCCATCGGGGATCGAGAGCTTCTAGCCATTAAATTAGCACTTGAGGAATGGAGGCATCTGCTGGAGGGATCAAGGTTTCCAGTTATTATTTACACTGATCACAAGAACCTCTCCTACCTCCAGTCTGCTCAACGGCTGAATCCTCGCCAGGCCAGGTGGTCTCTGTTCTTTGCCCGATTTAATTTTGAGATTCACTTTCGGCCTGCCGATAAGAACATTAGGGCCGATGCTCTCTCTCGTTCCTCGGATGCTTCTGAAATTGAACTCTCTCCGCAACACATCATTCCTCCTGACTGCCTGATTTCCACTTCTCCAGCCTCCATCAGGCAAACTCCTCCAGGAAAGACCTTTGTTTCTCCACGCCAACGCCTCGGAATCCTCAAATGGGGTCACTCCTCCCATCTCGCAGGTCATGCGGGCATCAAGAAATCTGTGCAACTCATCTCTCGCTTCTATTGGTGGCCGACTCTGGAGACGGATGTTGTGGACTTTGTGCGAACCTGCACTATCTGTGCCCGGGATAAGACTCCTCGCCAGAAGCCCGCTGGTTTTCTTCATCCTCTGCCTGTCCCCGAACAGCCTTGGTCTCTGATTGGTATGGATTTTATTACTGACTTACCCCCTTCCCGTGGCAACACTGTTATTTGGGTGGTCGTTGATCGATTCTCCAAAATGGCACATTTCATCCCTCTTCCTGGTCTTCCTTCAGCGCCTCAGTTGGCTAAACAATTTTTTGTACACATTTTTCGTCTTCACGGGTTGCCTACGCAGATCGTCTCGGATAGAGGCGTCCAATTCGTGTCTAAATTCTGGAGGGCTCTCTGTAAACAACTCAAGATTAAATTAAATTTTTCTTCTGCATATCATCCCCAATCTAATGGACAAGTAGAAAGAATTAACCAGGTCTTGGGTGATTATTTACGACATTTTGTTTCCTCCCGCCAGGATGACTGGGCAGATCTTCTACCATGGGCCGAATTCTCGTATAACTTCAGAGTCTCTGAATCTTCCTCCAAATCCCCATTTTTCGTGGTGTACGGCCGTCACCCTCTTCCCCCCCTCCCTACCCCCTTGCCCTCTGGTCTGCCCGCTGTGGATGAAATTTCTCGTGATCTTTCCACCATATGGAAAGAGACCCAAAATTCTCTCTTACAGGCTTCATCACGCATGAAGAAGTTCGCGGATAAGAAAAGAAGAGCTCCTCCCATTTTTTCCCCTGGAGACAAGGTATGGCTCTCCGCTAAATATGTCCGCTTCCGTGTCCCTAGCTACAAGTTGGGACCATGCTATCTTGGTCCTTTCAAAATTTTGTGCCAGATTAATCCTGTCTCTTACAAACTTCTTCTTCCTCCTTCTCTTCGTATTCCTAATGCCTTTCACGTTTCTCTTCTTAAACCACTTGTCATCAACCGTTTCTCTCCCAAATCTGTTCCTCCCACTCCTGTTTCCGGCTCCTCGGACATCTTCTCCGTCAAAGAGATTCTGGCATCCAAAAAGGTCAGAGGGAAAACCTTTTTTTTAGTGGATTGGGAGGGTTGTGGTCCAGAAGAGAGATCCTGGGAACCTGAGGACAATATCCTAGACAAAAGTCTGCTCCTCAGGTTCTCAGGCTCTAAGAAGAGGGGGAGACCCAAGGGGGGGGGTACTGTTACGCCGAGCGCTCCGGGTCCCCGCTCCTCCCCGGAGCGCTCGCTACACTCTCCTCACTGCAGCGCTCTGGTCAGATCCACTGACCCGGGGCGCTGCGATACCGCCTCCAGCCGGGATGCGATTCGCGATGTGGGTAGCGCCCGCTCGCGATGCGCACCCCGGCTCCCGTACCTGACTCGCTCTCCGTCAGTCCTGTCCCGGCGCGCGCGGCCCCGCTCCCTAGGGCGCGCGCGCGCCGGGTCTTTGCGATTTAAAGGGCCACTGCGCCGCTGATTGGCGCAGTGGTTCCAATTAGTCTGATCACCTGTGCACTTCCCTATATCACCTCACTTCCCCTGCACTTCCTTGCCGGATCTTGTTGCCATCGTGCCAGTGAAAGCGTTTCCTTGTGTGTTCCTAGCCTGTGTTCCAGACCTCCTGCCGTTGCCCCTGACTACGATCCTTGCTGCCTGCCCCGACCTTCTGCTACGTCCGACCTTGCTTCTGTCTACTCCCTTGTACCGCGCCTATCTTCAGCAGCCAGAGAGGTTGAGCCGTTGCTAGTGGATACGACCTGGTCACTACCGCCGCAGCAAGACCATCCCGCTTTGCGGCGGGCTCTGGTGAAAACCAGTAGTGACTTAGAACCGATCCACTAGCACGGTCCACGCCAATCCCTCTCTGGCACAGAGGATCCACTACCTGCCAGCCGGCATCGTGACAACGGTATATATATTTTAATGTTATTTATATAATTTTTTTGTTTATCTTTACTTTTTACACACAAGAATATTTACATATTTATTTGCAATATTATATGCATGCTGATGTCCGGCATATAACCTTTTTGTATTAACTGCGGCATCTTAAAGTGATCAAGACAGTTGCCAGTGGTTTTGGGGGTCTGATGGAGACCTTAGTGGAGCAATCCGGATAAATTAAAATGTTCACCGGAGGTCTCTCCTGCTTACCTCCATGTCACTGTTAAACCAAAGACTGGGATTATATCATACTACATAGATTATACATTTAATTTTAGTCCGTAGGATGTTACATTTATGGTAATATCAAATTTATATAGCTTTTTAAGGTTAGAAGAAAAAGATTACTGGGTTTCTGGTGCAATGCACCAAGCAGACGAAGCAGAATATCCTTAAAGTAATTTTTATTAGCCAAATATGACGTGTTTTGGAGCATAGGAGCTCCTTCTTCAAAAGAAATTGCAGTATGACAGTGCATAGTATGTGTGTCTCATTTATACATTAAAAATGCTGCCAAACATAATAGGCCACACCAACTAGGTGTGGTCAGGCATTACATCACTTCCAGAAACAAAATAAATACAACGAACAAAGTCTGACAGTTAAAATTCATTAAAATAGTAAAGATACCATTCATTGCTTGAGATTCATACAGAATATGTGCCCTGTTACTGGTATTAAACAGTGGCGAAAAGGCCGGATGGAGAGCATGATCTATTGCGCATGCACCCGCTGTATAGGGAAGGGGTCGGGACCGCACAGAGAAGGGATCACCAAGACCTTTTCCATTCAACAGCTGCCACTTTAAGAAATGGAAAATCAATTTCCCCTACGGACAATTCCACCGGCTCCGTAGCAATTGCACCAAGCTCCAAGACTACAAGCAACAAAGCAAAATCATTTCACAAAGATTAAAAGAAAAAGGCTACCCCTCACGCATCATTACATCAGGATATCTCAGAGCACTCAGAAACCCAAGGGAGAATGGGAGCAATAAACCTGAACATGAGTTGGCTATGGACAACACAAAAATCAACAACTAAGTAAAAAAGGAGAAAATAACTTTAAACATAATTTCATAACCACCTATTCTAACTCACATAAGGATGTCCAACGCATACTCAACAAGCATTGGAACATCCTTAAGTAGGACCCTATCTTGAGAGGACAAATTCCGGACAAACCTCTCATCACCTATAGGAGGGCCAGAACCCTCAAAAATGCCCTTGCCCCCAGCTGTCTGAAGGATAGAAAACTTATGAAAAATTCAGTGCTGTATGAACATACTAAATGGTAAATCCAACTTCAAGAGCAACATTACTGGAGAATCCTTTTCCATTAAGAGCAGAATTAACTGCTCTACTACATATGTCATCTATCTGCTAGAATGTTCATGCAATCTCCAAGACGTGGGTAGGACCAGGCAGCAACTCAGGACACAAATGAATAACCATAGATTCAATGTATCCAGAGGCTTCATACATCATAGTGTGTCCAGGCATGCCGCAACATACCACAACAATGACTTTTCAGCATTTTCATTGTCAGCCATCGAACACATACCTAGCAACATCCATGACAGATTAGAGAGGCATCAACGCAGGAAGTCCTATTGGATTTATAAAATGAATAGTTTGCAGCCTTCAGGTTTAAATGAAGCCATAGACATTATTTGATAATAATGCACAGATTACTCCGCATAGACAAAAAAGGTCTATAATATATATTATATACCAGTTCTTTATATCTTTTAATGCTTCAAAGCATTGATCTCCGTCTCCTGCACACATGCCCATACGCTTATAACTACATGTGTTGCATACACTTATAACTATATTACATGCCATCCCATTACAAGATCTTATACTATTACCATTTATATTAATTTTATATTGTTTATGCAAGATACAATTGGGTACATTATATATTATATATTATACATAATGTTTTATATTGTACCATTGTATATTATATCATACTACCTTTTTATCAGTATGTATATCAATGTTTTTATAAAAAAGAAGCTGTCTTTTATGCATTTAAACCAAATATATTTATTTATATATTTCATATATATTCATTATTTATGTATATGCAAATTCATTTCTTTGAATCTTTCTCAATAGACAGTGCTTTTCCCCATGCTTACTACCATTATAGCTTATATGTATTATTCCCCCCCCCCATTTGTTCCCCACTGTGTCTATTCCTCCCTCTTATGAGACTGACCCAGCCTACGTTTACTATACAGTCCTTTTTCTTGCCACTACCAATACCATATAGGCTTAATCCAGCCCTTATTATTATCTCCCTTGCACTATGCGTTACATGGCTCATGCCCCTGTCTGACCTGCGTAGACATAGCCCAACTCCGCTTCACGAACGTCGCCTGCGCATACAAGCCTGCGATCTAACTCAGCAGGTGCATGTGCAGATGAACTCCTCCTTGCCGCAATCTTACTCAGTGGGGGCACGCGCAGATGAATTCTTTCTCCGTGTGGTCCCGGCCCCTTCACTATACAGCAAGCAGGTGCGAAATAGATCATGCTCTCTCTATGGCCCCTCATCTTTCTCTGCTGTTTAATACTAGTAACAGAGCACATATTATGTATGAATCTCATGTAGAGATGAGCAAATTGAATCGGGTGAATCCGAATTCACTCTGAATTTCATGAAAAATTTGATTCTGACCGAATCCGAATTTCCACTCTATTTGAAAAAACAACACATTTCTTAATTCACTCCATTTTGTTATTACTATGAGGCTAAGATTCCACTAAGTTTTTGCAGTAAAAAATGTATTTAACATAATTTTTAGTTCTATAATAACATTTTTATAAATTTAGGTGGGCGACAGGGACCTAAAAATGTTGCTGACGATAGTAAAAATGTATAAAGGGGCCATTTAAATGTAAAAGTGATGTATTTTTTTAAATTCAGGTTATTAAGCTTTTATTAGTTTTAAATAATGTGTTTAATAAAGTGTCTGTGTGTTTTAACCTCGTTTTCTTTATTTTTTACATTATTTAAGTAGTACTAACAGACTGTCCCATGATGGGAGTAGTAGTGCCTGTATTAATAGACAGATCGCCCCAGAGTCTAACACCTGTTGTGATCCTTCTATATAATGTATAGATGCTCTCCTGCATGATCCTGCACTATGTTCTGCAATGTAAAGTTCTTCACATCACAGAATCATATTTCCCGCAGAGAGCTGTGATTGTCCAAATGGTTATAGCCAATCACAACTCTCTGCTGGAAATATGACTAATGGGTACATATACATACATATATATATATATATATATATATATATATATATATATATATATACATACATCTGTCTATTAATGCAGGTACTACAGCTCCCAGCAGTTAAAGCGCAACTGTCACAAATTTTAACCCCCAAAAACTAGCCCCAGGATGACAAGGTTGTTAGAAATTAACCATCCGGCCAATCACAGCTCTCTGCAGGAAATATGAATAGGTGTATAAATACGCCATTGCAGGAGACCATAGAAGAGCTATACATTATACAGGAGGATCGCAACGGGTGTCAGAAGTGACACTTGGATTGTAACTAGTGTTGCTCACGAATATTCGCAATTCGAATATTATTCGCGAATATCGCATATTCGCGAATTCGCGAATTTCGCGAATATAGCGCTATATATTCGTAATTACGAATATTCGTTTTTTTTTTTTCACAGTACACATCACAGTGATCATCCCTCTCTGCTTCCAGCTTGTGTGGTGTAAAGAAGGCTCTAATACTACTGTGTGAGACTGGCGTGCGAAAATTCGCATATGCGAAAATTAGCATATGCGAAAATTAGCACATGCGAATTTTCGCATATACGAATTTTCGCGTATGTTAATTTTGTATATGCTAATGTGCACATATGATAGTTTTCGCATACACGAATTTTCGCATATGCGAAAATAAAATGGGAATATAACGAATATGCGAATATTCGCGAGTATATGACGAATATTCGTCCATATATTCGCGAATATTCGCGAATTCGAATATGGCCTATGCCGCTCAACACTAATTGTAACCCCCATAAACTAGCCCTAAGATGACAAAGTTGTTAAAATTACAGTTCAAACATACCTTTTGCTGCTTTCTAGCAGCTTTTAATCAGGTAAAAAAAAATGCTTTTTATTTAAGTCAGAAACAGTCGGATATCCCCTGTATGTCAGTGCAGTGACCCCTGTGTGATTGACACACAGGTCCTAGCGCATAGGTCCCTTTTTTTTCTTATATGTGGGTGGTGCATAAACAGTGTTCCTCCTGTGCCCTGCAGTGATGCGATGCAGGTGGCCACAAGAAGCGCTCGGTCCATAAGGCCCTATGCACGGCATAATGCAGTAGCGGAATGAGCCAGCCGCCCATTCTCCTGTCTTCCTAGAGTGCACAGCTGTGATGCGATGCGCGCGGCCAGCTCATTTTGCTACTGCATTATGTCGCCCATGGGGAGCGAGCGCCTGCTGTGAGAGCTGGCCGCCTGCATCGCATCACCGCTGTACACAGGAGAACAGGCACTGTTTATTCTTTTACAGTAGAAAACTCGCCACCCAAATATAAGAATAAGGGGCCTATGCGCTGGGACCTGTGTGTTAATCACACATTGGTCCCAGCACTGACATACACGGTATATCCAACTGTTGCTGACTTTCATAAAAAGCATTTTTTTTGCCAGATTATAGCTGCTAGAATGCAGCAAAAGGTATGCTTGAACTGTAATTTCTAACAACTTTGTCATCCTGGGGCTAGTTTACGGGGGTTAAAATCCATGACAGTGGCGCTTTAATTGCAGGTACTACTGCTCCCAACATGGAGCACACTCTGCTCCATGCTGGGAGCCATAGTAGCTGCATTAATAGACAGATTGCAACAGTCAGAAGTGACAATTGCTCCAATCTGTCTATTAATGCAGGTACTACTGCTCCCAATATATATATATATATATATATATATATATATATATGTTAAAATTTAAGAAGTTCATTTGTTTTCCCTTAGACTGTCAGCAGCACAATGATGGGGTGAATCTCCGCCCCTGTGAGTTGTAGGACCTAGGACCCTACCCCGCAGGGATAAAACACCCCTCAGAGAGAAAGGGTGGGAACCTTTTGCTGCTGACAGACTAAGGGAAAACAAATTAAATTCTTACATTTTAACTTTCCTGTCATCTGCTAAGCAGCAAAATGATGGGGATTTACATCGCATAATCAAGGGTGGGATTACACATTAGCAGAATCAATAACAGATCTGACAAAAGAAAAGTTCTCCAAAGATACATTATCTAATTTATAATGTTTAGAGAAGGTTAAAGGAGTGCTCCAAGAGGCACCCTGGCAAATATGCTCTAAAGGTACTGAGCCTCGCTCAGCTCCAGAAGTAGATAAAGCTCTAGTTGAATGTGCAGTAAACTCAGGAGGCTCTAAATTGGCCATATGATAAGCATCCTTGATGCAATCACAAAACCAACGCGCTATAGTAGGTTTGCAGGATCTCTTACCTCTATTTGAGCCATAATACAGGATGAGCAGATTTTCATCCTTTCTAAAAGCACTGGTTCTGTCAATGTAGATCTGGAGAGCTCTGACAAGATCGAGATTATTCAGATGGTTCTCTTCTCCAGCAGAAGTATCTGGAACATATCTAGGTAAGCAGATCAACTGATCAACTGAACCTTAGGGGAGAAGTTAGGTAAGTATCTTAGTAATACTCTGTCTGACAAAAATACAGTGTAAGGCTCAGATGAAGCTCAGATGGAGCTCTCCAACTCTTTTTGCTGTTGTGATTGCTAAAAGAAAACAAACTTTCTTAGAAAGATATTTTAGGTCCACTTCCTGTAGAGGTGCAAAGGGAGAAAAACAGATATTTGAGGACTAAGCTTAGATCCCATGTAGAGACGGGTTTAATAACCCTAGGACGAAGTCTGGTGATGGTTCTTACAAAATTCTTGACTTCAAGAATCTGAAATAGTCTCTGTCCTAGAAAGGCAGACATCGCAGAAATCTGTACTTTAAGAGAATTAGGAGAAAGTCTTTTGTCAAAGTCATCCTGCAAAAATTCTAGAATTTGAGCAGTTGTAGGAGTAGTAGTGTTAACTTGCTTGGCTGCACACCAACTGAGAAAGATATTTCTGACTCTGGCATATGTTTTATTGGAAGCTTCACTCCTAGAGTGAGATAGCGTATGCAATATGCGGTCCGAAAAGCCTCTGGCTTTCAGTAAGGACCTATGAACCTCCAAGCTGTCAGGTTAAGAGACGCCAGGTTGTGGCAGAGCTGAGTTCCCTGGGACACCAGGTTCTGCCTCAGAGGAAGAAATTAAGCGGATCCCTCCAGGGAACAAACCAGGATAGAGGCAGCGCACAGGACTTCAAAGGTAAAATGGTTTATTTACCCGGCATTTACAGCGTTCTCAATCATCTCATTTAAACCACCAGGAAAATAAGATGATTGAGAACGCTGTGTGACTTGACTTGCCTTCTATTATCATAACATATTATAAATATATTACAAACTTATTGACACATTTTATATTTTATATTTTATGTATATACATATCCAATTTTTCCAGTTGGGTATGTGCATATATATAATTCTGCTATTTATTTATTTTTATATATATATTTTTGTATTTTACTATTTTTTATATGTGTGTTTTATGAGCTCCTGCCTATTGCTTTTATTCCAGCAATGTGCGGGTTAACTGTTGTGTATAAATACCCTGTGTATCTCCACCCTCAACATGCCTGATGAAGCTGGTTATCCAGCGAAACGCGTTGCATGCCGGGTAAATAAACCATTTTACCTTTGAAGTCCTGTGCGCTGCCTCTATCCTGGTTTGTTCCCTGGAGGGATCCGCTTAATTTCTTCGCCTGTGTGTCCAGGAGCAGCTGCCGCTCTTCGCCCGTTGCAGGGTCACTTCACGCCTTCACCATAGTTGTACTTGGTCGCAGTACAACTAGACTTGGTGAGCAAGTTCTCTTGTCTATTATCTTTGCTTTTACATTACGCTATCACACTAGGAGCACTCTCCTTGTTTGTCTATTGCTGCCTCAGAGGAAGCTTCCAGAATACACCCTTGCTCACCATCATGAGCTGGGAGAACCAGGATCTCTTGGGCCAAAATGGGATTATCACTATCACAGAGGCCTGATCCTGTTTCATCTTTATTAATACCCTTGGTATCATTGCAGTCGGTGGAAAGAGGTTAGCCAGACAGAAGTTCCAGGGAATTGACATTGCATCCACCACCCACAGGTGATCCTTCGAGTAAAGGGAGCAAAAGTGGGTAAGCTTGGTGTTGTATCTGGTCGCCATCAGGTTGATCTTTGGAAGTCCCCACTGGTGATAGAGTTGTTGGAAAATCTCTGGACATAGAGACCATTCTCCCGAAACTGTGATCTGTCTGCTCAGGCGATCCGCCAAAGTGTTCTGGACTCCTTTGATGTGGACAGCGGATAACCTCGTTATCCTGAATTCCACCCAGTTGAAGATCTTTCCCACTTGCTGAAGAAGGGAACTGGATCTGGTACCTCCCTGTTTGTTGATGTAGAACACCGAGGCCATGTTGTCCGACTTGATCTGGATGGCCCTCCCCAGAAGGAGAAATTCGAAATGCTTCAGAGCATAAAATATGGCTCTCAACTCTTTGGTGTTGGAAGACAGAGCTAGCTCCTCCGGATTCCAATTCCCTGAAATTGTGACATCCAACATGTGGGCACCCCAACCCTTGCCAGAGGCATCTGTAGTAACAATTGTACAGGTTGGGTCAATTAGAGGCATCCCATCTCTTATTTCAGCCCACCAATGAAGAGACTGTCTGGTGTTGGATGACAGACTGTGGAGAGAGTCAAATGCCAAAACAGACAGGTTCCAGAGGCGCAGGATTTCTGACTGAAGGGGCCTCAAATGCCATAGGGCCCAAGGTACTGCCTCTGCTGCGGAGGAAAGAAGACCCAGGAAACTCATCAAGGTCCTGAGAGAGACTTTGCGAGGTCTTCTGAGGAAGCGGTTTCCTCTTAGGATACAGCTTCATCTCTGTTAAATTGATGATGAAGCCTAGAAATTGATTGGTTGTTGTCGGGGTCAAGTCTGATTTTTCCCAGTTGATCAACCAACCCAAGCTCTGAAGTAAGTCTAGAGTTATCTTGACATGATCCAGAAGTATCGACTCTGAGCTGGCTATTAACAGCCAGTCGTCCAGATATGGGATAACTCTTATCCCTGACAATCTGAGAACCGCCATCATAGAGGACACCACCTTGTTGAATACAAAGGGGGCTGAAGTGATCCCGAAGGGAAGGACCTTAAACTGAAGATGAAAAAGAATCCCTCGGATTCTGACAGAAATTCTCATAAATCTTCTGTGTTCTGGATAAATAGGGATGTGAAAGTAAGCGTCTTTCAGATCTAGAGATGCCATAAACTCTTCCCTGGAAAGTAGAGGCTTGATGGATCTTAAAGTTTCCATCTTGAATTTACTTTTTAGGAAGTGGCTGTTCAAATACCTTAAGTCGACTATAAGGCAATGTTTCCCTGAAGGCTTGGGTACAAGGAAAACCGGCGAGTATACGCCATTGCCTTCTTCTGAAGGGGGAACAGGCTCCAGCGCGGCCAAAGAAATTAGCTCTAGAATCGAGCTTTCTAACAAAACATGCTTTGGTTCCTGCAAAATGGCGGACACAATACATTTTTCTTGAGGAACAACATAAAGGGGAAGAGAATAACCTTTCTCTACTATTTGGAGGACCCAGGGATCCATTGATCTTCTGTGTCCAGGCAGGAAAAAACAAAGATAGGCGGCCTCCAACTGGAGTATTGACCCTGTCAAAAACTCTGCTTCTTTTGTGCAGAAGCAGTCTTAGACTGATTCCCTCTTCTGAAGGTCCTAGACCCCCTACCACGAGTAGAGTAGCAACTCTCTCTGTCTTTTCCTCCTATTTGGAGGAGAGTATCTCTTAGAGGAGGAAGGAGTTAAGGGTAAGGATTTACCTTTCATATCAGAAAGCTCTTCCATAATAGAGTCCAGTTCTTGTCCAAAAAGCTTTCCGAGTAAGTATTTAATATTATAGAGCTGAAACTTAGAAGAGCTGTCACCCGCCAGGGTTACAGCCAAAGCGCTCTTCTGCCCGCTGTAGATAGGCCCATGGTCTTGGCACCAAACTTAATCTGTTGCGCAGAGGCATCGACTAGGAAATCTACTCCCAGAATGATTTTTCCAAAGGAAGACAAAAGTTCTTCTCTCGCAACCCAGAACTGATATCCTCTACTAAGTTATTTAGCCACTTTCTCTAGGATAAAGCCACTTTGTTGGAGGCAATGGCTATAGAGCTCTGGATAGAGCCAGCAATATAGGTTCGCTTAAAAGTCACCTCCATCTGACGATCCATTGGATTGCGGAGATTAGAACCATCTTCGGAAGGAATAATGGTACGTTTAGACATTTTTGCAATAGCCATATCCACCCTAGGTGGATTGACCCAAGGCTTGGCCTGATGGGATACATCATCTTGTATCTTTTAGAAATAACAGGAGAGTAGCGCTTTAGATGTGGAGGGAGTATCAGGCTTAGGACTTGGCTGGCTCTCAGCCTGCACAAATCTAATTCGTTTCTGAGATTTTTCCTGAGGAAACTAGAATCTGGAGACATCCACCACTTCATCTTCCGAAGAACGGGAACCAGAATCTTTCTCCTCGCAACTATCCATCTCCATAGGAGCGGTGGAGGGATGACTATCGCGAGAACGCTTTCTGGGAGTACTAAGAGAATCTTTAAGATCCTTAATTGATCCCGTGACAAAGTCCTTAACACAGACATACATGACCCTAATATTGGGTTCACCCGAGGATGGCAGAGGAGGTGGTGGGCGACAAGCTCCACAGGTAGGGAAATCAGTATCATCAGGAAGGGGAATGTTGCACTTCCTTCAAGAGAGATACCAATTCTTCTCCAGAGATTTACGAGAAGCTGGATTCTCTGGAAGACATCTAGGAAAAAAAGATTTTTTAGTAAAAAAAAATGTCTTTTCTTTTTTTTTTTTAAGAAATAAGGAAGCGAAATGAGAAGGGTGGAGGAAACACACCACGGAGCAAAAGCACAGGCTGAATAGTAGGGCACAGAAAGGTACAGCAAGGCAAACTCTGTAGCTGCAGGCTCAAAGAGACAGACTGAAGGGAAAGCCTGCCTTATATAGGGGGTAAATCCCGCCCTCAGGAAGTTAAACTGGATTTCCGAGTAAAAATACCAGAAACACTTAAAATAAAGTATAAATAACATACTAATTGAATAAGAATCCTACTAGTAAGGATTCAATACCAAAATTATATATCTATAAAGAGATAAGAATAATGCGATCACATGATCCCAAGCTCCGCCCTCCAAGCAGGGAAGACAGAGCGAGGCGCGAGCATGCTATACACGGCACACAGCCAAACAAAAAGTAAAGCTTTCGCACGGCGCTTGCTGTACCAGCTGACCATGCGAACGCTGACACCATGCGAACGCTGACACCATGCACACGTACGCCACAACCTCCTGACATCAGGGTACAGAGTAGGTCCATGCCGCAGGTAACAAAATACAATAATAGCGGGGGGGGGGGGGGGGAAAGAAAAGGCAACCTATCCAGTAACCCTGGTCCTGCTCGCAGGACAGAAAAAACTCACAGTGCCTCTCTCTGAGGGGTGTTTTATCCCTGCTGGGCAGGTGTTTTGAGTTTACTATTAACAATTCCTAGGTCCTGCAGCTCACAGGGGCAGAGATTCAACCCATCATTGTGCTGCTGAGCAGACGACAGGGAAATATATGCAAGAGATATTCAGCACAACCACAATAGTGCCAAGAGAGTCCCAGGGTGCAGGCAGACAGTTGCAGATACAGTCGCAGACTGAGTAGATAAACCCAAGAAAAGAATTCCAGCAGCACTCCCATCAGAAAATAGTGAAAATAGAGGGATTTTATTGACCCATGTCAAATGTGACGTTTTAACTACATCACGCCATCTTTTTCAAGCATAGTGCAAAGGTTACAATGTCCACAATATATCAGATGTACAATTAACAGCTCATTAAATACAAATATCACCATAAAATAGACCAAACATTATATTCAAAGTAATAAAAATGCCTATCACATAAAGCAAATATCAACAAATGGCATACAGTGTCATCATCATCCCATCTTATGAAAAACAACATCATATTTCGTAAATTACATCTTCCCGGGTGCTGAGGTGTCAGCTGAGAAGTGTCTCGTGCTAATTAAAAACAAATTAAAAACAAGGCTGTACCTGGGGATAGATCCACATTCTCCTGTGTGCCCATATTCGCCATTGTGGCATTCAGTACTTCCGTATCGGCCTCCAAGTGTCATGTGTTCATCATGTGACTGACTTGCATCACATGATCGCGATTGACCCCGGCCGGCGTATCCGGCGCCTGCGCACATGACAGATAGATGCCGAATGTACTGACAGATCCCATATTTACAATTTAACAATAATCACAATATAACATCGGGTATAACATGTACATTGTCAAGTATATAATGAAATCTAATCAAGGTTATAGAGAACCAGAGTTTACTATGTGGATCTAACTTGTAGTGACTGCTGCGAAAAAACGCACCTATAGCGCACCCTAGTGTGAATAGTGTTTTATGGCCATTCATATAAAAATGTAAATTTGTATTAGAGTTCTCATATTGTGGTGTAGATAAAAGAAAGGGGGTGTATGTAGTGACAATCTATAAGTGTATATAAAAAATGTATAATGTGTGACTCAGTAGTTATCATAAGTGTGTATAAACTGAACGGAATAAACTAAAATGTGTATAAAATAAATCTGTATAAAATAAAAGAGAATAAAATAGAAACATAGTGACTATTGAATATAGAAAAGTAAAAATGGATAGTGAGTGATGATAAATAATGATGAATGATAATAAATGAACACATAGTGAAATATGTGAATAAATATGTGTAAAAATTGATAGTAGAAATGCTGGTAATAAATAGTGAAAATGTGGAGAAGTATAAACATACAATTAAACAAAAAATGAAAAAGTTAAGAATATAACTATAAAAATAGTTTATTCCAATTAATGTAGCATATTTAACCCCTTAAGGACCGAGCCCTTTTTCACCTTAAGGACGTTTTTTGCAATTCTGACCACTGTCACTTTAAACATTAATAACTCTGGAATGCTTTTAGTTATCATTCTGATTCCGAGATTGTTTTTTCGTGACATATTCTACTTTAACTTAGTGGTAAAATTTTATGGTAACTTGCATCCTTTCTTGGTGAAAAATCACCAAATTTGATGAAAAAAATGAAAATTTTGCATTTTTCTAACTTTGAAGCTCTCTGCTTGTAAGGAAAATGGATATTCAAAATATATTTTTTTGGGGTTCACATATACAATATGTCTACTTTATGTTCGCATCATAAAATTTATGAGTTTTTACTTTTGGAAGACACCAGAGGGCTTCAAAGTTCAGCAGCAATTTTGACATTTTTCACAAAATTTTCAAACTCGCTATTTTTCATGGACCAGTTCACGTTTGAAGTGGATTTGAAGGGCCTTCATATTAGAAATGCCCCATAAAAGACCCCATTATAAAAACTACACCCCCCAAAGTATTCAAAATGACATTCAGTAAGCGTTTTAACCCTTTAGGTGTTTCACAGGAATAGCAGCAAAGTGAAGGAGAAAATTCAAAATCTTCATTTTTTACACTCGCATTTTCTTGTAGACCCAATTTTTGAATTTTTGAAAGGGGTAAAAAGGAGAAAATGTTGACTTGTATTTGAAACCCAATTTCTCTCGAGTAAGCACATACCTCATATGTCTATGTTAATTGTTCAGCGGGCGCAGTAGAGGGCTCAGAAGGGAAGGAGCGTCAAATGGTTTTTGGGGGGCATGTCACCTTTAGGAAGCCCCTATGGTGCCAGAACAGCAAAAAAAAAACACATGGCATACCATTTTGGAAATTAGACTCCTCAGGGAACGTAACAAGGGGTAAAGTGAACCTTAATACCCCACAGATGTTTCACGACTTTAGCATATGTAAAAAAAATTATATTTTTTTTACCTAAAATGCTTGGTTTCCCAAAAATTTTACATTTTTAAAAAGTGTAATAGCAGAAAATACCCCCCAAAATTTGAAACCCAATTTCTCCCGATTCAGAAAACACCCCATATGGGGGTGAAAATTGCTCTGCTGGCGCACTACAGGTCTCAGAAGAGAAGGAGTCACATTGGGCTTTTTGAAAGCAAATTTTGCTCTGGGGGCATGTCGCATTTAGGAAGCCCCTATGGTGCCAGAACAGCAAAAAAAAACACATGGCATACCATTTTGGAAACTAGACCCCTCGGGGAACGTAACAAGGGCTAATGTGAACCTTAATACCCTACAGGTGTTTCACGACTTTTGCATATGTAAAAAAAATTTTTTATTTTTTACCTAATATGCTTGGTTTCCCAAAATGTTAACATTTTTAAAAAGGGTAATAGCAGGAAATACCCCCCAAAATTTGAAGCCCAATTTCTCCCGATTCAGAAAACACCCCATATGGGGGTGAAAAGTGCTCTGCTGGCGCACTACAGGTCTCAGAAGAGAAGGAGTCACATTTGGCTTTTTGAAAGCAAATTTTGCTCTGGGGGCATGCCGCATTTAGGAAGCCCCTATGGTGCCAGAACAGCAAAAAAAAAACACATGGCATACCATTTTGGAAACTAGACCCCTCGGGGAACATAACAAGGGGTAATGTGAACCTTAATACCCTACAGGTGTTTCACGACTTTTGCATATGTGAACATTTTTTATTTTTTTTTACCTAAAATGCTTGGTTTCCCAAAATTTTTACATTTTTAAAAAGGGTAATAGCAGAAAACACCCCCCAAAATTTGAAGCCCAATTTCTCCCGATTCAGAAAACACCCCATATGGGGGTGAAAAGTGCTCTGCTGGCGCACTACAGGTCTCAGAAGAGAAGGAGTCACGTTTGGCTTTTTGAAAGCAAATTATGCTCTGGGTGCATGCCGCATTTAGGAAGCCCCTATGGTGCCAGGACAGCAAAAAAAAAAAAACACATGGCATACCATTTTGGAAACTAGACCCCTCGGGGAACGTAACAAGGGGTTAAGTGAACCTTTATACCCCACAGGTGTTTTATGACTTTTGTATATGTAGAAAAAAAATTATTTTTTTTACCTAAAATGCTTGTTTTCCCAAAAATTTTACATTTTTAAAAAGGGTAATAGCAAAAAATACCCCACAAAATTTGAAGCCCAATTTCTCCCGAGTACGGCGATACCCCATATGTGGCCCTAAACTGTTGCCTTGAAATACGACAGGGCTCCAAAGTGAGAGTGCCATGCGCATTTGAGGCCTAAATTAGGGATTGCATAGGGGTGGACATAGGGGTATTCTACGCCAGTGATTCCCAAACAGGGGGCCTCCAGCTGTTGTAAAACTCCCAGAATGCCTGGACAGTCAGTGGCTATCTGGCAATACTGGGAGTAGTTGTTTTGCAACAGCTGGAGGCTCCGTTCTGGAAACAGTGGCGTACCAGACGTTTTTCATTTTTATTGGGGAGGGGAGGGGGGCTGTGTAGGGGTATGTGTATATGTAGTGTTTTTTACTTTTTATTTTGTGGTAGTGTAGTGTTTTTAGGGTACAGTCACACGAGCGGGGGTTCACAGTAGTTTCTCGCTGGCAGTTTGAGCTGCGGCAGAAAATTTGACGCAGCTCAAACTTGCAGCCGGATACTTACTGTAATCCTCCGCCCATGTGAGTGTACCCTGTACGTTCACATTGGGGGGGGGGGGGAACATCCAGCTGCTGCAAAACTACAACTCCCAGCATGGACGGTCTATCAGTGCATGCTGGGAGTTGTAGTTTTGCAACCGCTGGAGGCTCCGTTTTGGAAACAGTGACGTACCAGAAGTTTTTCATTTTTATTGGGGAGGGGAGGGGGGCTGTGTAGGGGTATGTGTATATGTAGTGTTTTTTACTTTTTATTTTATTTTGTGTTAGTGTAGTGTAGTGTTTTTAGGGTACAGTCGCATGGGCAGGGGGTTCACAGTAGTTTCTCGCTGGCAGTTTGAGCTGCGACAGAAAATTTGCCGCAGCTCAAACTTGCAGCCGGATACTTACTGTAATCCTCCGCCCATGTGAGTGTACCCTGTACATTCAAATTGGGGGGGGGGAAACATCCAGCTGTTGCAAAACTACAACTCCCAGCACATACGGTCTATCAGTGCATGCTGGGAGTTGTAGTTTTGCAACAGCTGGAGACACACAGGTTGTGAAACACCGAGTTTGGTAACAAACTCAGTGTTTTGCAACCAGTGTGCCTTCAGCTGTTGCAAAAGCTACAACCCCCAGCATGTACGGACAGCGGAAGGGCATGCTGGGTCTTGTAGTTATGCAACAGCCGGAGGCATACTACATTGGCTGGGGATGCTGGGGATTGTAGTTATGCAACAGCTGGAGACACACTGGTTTACTACTTAACTCAGTGTGCCTTCAGCTGTTGCAAAACTACAACTCTCAGCAGTCACCGACAGCCAACGGGCATGCTGGGAGTTGTAGTTATGCAACCACCAGATGCACCACTACAACTCCCAGCATGCACTTTAGCTGATTGTGCAAGCTGGGAGTTGTAGTTACACAACAGCTGAAGGTACACTTTTCCATAGAAAGAATGTGCCTTCAGCTGTTGCAAAACTACAAGTCCCAGCATGCCCATAAGGGTATGCTGGGAGTTGTGGTGGTCTGCCTCCTGCTGTTGCATAACTACAGCTCCCAGCATGCCCTTTTTGCATGCTGGGAGCTGTTGCTAAGCAACAGCAGGAGGCTGTCACTCACCTCCAACGATCCAGCAGCACAGGTCAGTCCCTCGTCATCTCCGCCGCGGCCGTCGCTCCTGGGGCCCCGATCCCAACAGGGACGCCGGGGATCGGGGTCCCCAGCACCGGGGGTCGTCTTCCCGCACCCGCTCACGTCCTCCGGAAGAGGGGCGGAGCGGGTTGCGGGAGTGACACCCGCAGCAGGCGCCCTGATTGGTCGGCCGGTAATCCGGCCGACAAATCAGGGCGATCGTGAGGTGGCACCAGTGCCACCTCACCCCTGCTGGCAATGGCTGTTCGGGGCCGTCTCTGAAGAGACCCGATTGACCCGGAATCTGCCGCAGATCGCTGGACTGAATTGTCCAGCGATCTGCGGCAATCGCCGACATGGGGGGACATAATGACCCCCCTGGGCGATATGCCGGGATGCCTGCTGAACGATTTCAGCAGGCATCCGGCTCCGGCTCCCCTCCGGCTAGCGGTGGGGGCCGGAAATGCTCAGGGCGTATCCATATGCCCTCGGTCCTTAAGGACTTGGAAACGGGGGCGTATGGATACGCCCTATGTCCTTAAGGGGTTAAAATCATGTAGCATAATAATATTTATCAAAATGGGGCAGGTAGATGTAGTGAACCTGTCTCCTCGTTATCACAAGTGCTTCAAAATCTGTTAAAAATAGAAAAAATAATCTTAGTGTATCAATAGATACAATTCATATATACATAGATATATATGTGTGTGTCAATGCACTAATCTCAGAATGAGAACATAGAACTAGGCCTTATAAATAGAAGGGGTTACTACAAAGTCAACGATAAGACCCTGAGGGTGTAGGGTACCTAGTTCATAAATCCAGAAAAGTTCCTTTTTTTAAAAAATGACTTATTCTATCCCCTCCAAGCTTCAATATCGGGATGTGATCTAACAGTGTAAATCGTAAGTCATTTTCCGTATGACCCGCCTCTACAAAATGATTCGACAGCGGTAGATCCATCCGGGCCCTAATGGAATACCTGTGTTGGTTGAGGCAGGTGCGGAAATCTAGGGTTGTTTCACCCTAGAAAGAAACGTATACATCAGACACAAAGAGAGGCTAGGCCTTCTAGAGTAGCCTTTATTTCTACCTCTGCATGGAACATCTGAGACTTCGGCAGGTGCGTGGCTGGCAGCAGGACACACTATCGCTGGCTACAGCAACAGAGGACACTCAGATCCCCCAACATGGAGCGGTGAGTGGCAATAAGTACCGAAAAACAGTTTCCTCTTACATGCCATCTATGCCTAGTTGCAAAACAGATAGCCATCAAAGCTATATTTAAAGGGAACTGCACACCCGTATGTGAGGGGAAACATTTACCACGTCATAGGTGGTTATTGCCTTTATCCATCATATTTGTGGAGACTTTTTGCCTTTATTTTCAGGTGGACTTTTTTCCTTCACAGGTGGACATCTACCACATTTTCCATTACTAAGTGAAACTACAGTATATATTTTCATTTATAGGTGGACGTCCATTATTTCTGGTTCATTCATACATTACTATTATGAGAAATAACTGATTTTTATTATCTGTGTTTTATTTTTTTATTTTAGTATATGTTATTGTTTATTATCTCTACTGTGAGAACAATATTGCGTCCAGCTCTATTAACCGCTAGTGTTGCTCACGAATATTCGCAATGCGAATTTTATTCGCGAATATTGCATATTCGCGAATTCGCGAATATTCGCGAATATAGCACTATATATTCGTAATTACGAATATTCGTTTTTTTTTTTGTTTTTTTTTCACAGTACACATCACAGTGATCATCCCTCTCTGCTTCCAGCTTATGTGGTGTAAAGAAGGCTCTAATACTACTGTGTGAGACTGGGGCGCGAATTTTCGCATATGCGAAAATTTGCATATGCTAATTTTCACATATGCCAATTTTCTCTTATGCTAATTTTCACGTGCGCGAATATTCGCATATGCGAAAATGAAACGGGAATATTGCGAATATTAACGAATATATGAAGAATATTCGTCCATATATTCGCGAATATTCGCGAATTCGAATATGGCCTATGCCGCTCAACACTATTAACCGCATGGGCCCTGCAGGTTATTTTTGTATTGTATTCTTATCATATTTTTATATGTGATTAAATAATCTAACTATTTCGACATATTGCCGAAGTCCATCATATATTTTATTTTTGAGATAGGACACTGAGGACTGTGGTGTTTTATTGATTACACAAAAGGGCTCCTTCCCGTGTAGGGGTTGTATCAATTGTCCACGTATGAACAAGGGACCAACATTCATGCATCCCAAAACCAACCGTAAGTAGAAAATTAAATACTACCTAACATGCACTTCTAGTTACGTCATTTATGTACTAACTTGTCCCTGCCAATACCTGTATGTGGGGTAAATAACCTTAGATTTCCGCACCCGCCTCAACCAACACCGGTATTACATCAGGAAGGCCCGGATGGATCTACTGGTTTCCAAACATTTCCTTGAGGTGGGTCATACGTAAAATGACGATTTACACTGTTAGATCACATCTCGATATATGAACTAGGTACCCTACGCCCTCAGGGTCTTAACAATTACTTTGTAGTAGCCCCTTCTATTTATAAGGCCTAGTTCTATGTTCTCATTCTGAGATTAGTGCATTGACACACACATGTATATCTATGTATATATGAATTGGTATGTATTGATATACTAAGATTATTTCTCTATTTTTTACAGATTTTGAAGCACTTGTGATACCGATGAGACAGGTCCACTATAGCTACCTTGCCCATTTTGATAAATATTATTATGCTAGATGATTTTAAATATGCTACATTAATTGGAATATACTAGTTTTATAGTTACCGTATTTATCGGCGTATAACACGCACTTTTAAGGCAAAAATTTTTAGCCTAAAGTCTATGTGCGTGTTATACGCCGATACCGCCCCAGGAAAGGCAGGGGGAGAGAGGCCGTCGCTGCCCGCTTCTCTCCCCCTGCCTTCCCTGGGGTCTAGAGCCATGCTGCCGGCCCTTCTCACCCCCTGGCTATCGGCGCCGCTGCCCGTTCTGTCCCCCTGACTATCGGTACCGGCGCCGATAGCCAGGGGGAGAGAAGGGGCAGCGGCACCCATTGCCGGCGCCGCTGCCCCGTTGCCTCCCCCCATCCCCGGTGGCATAATTACCTGGGTCGGGTCCGCGCTGCTGCAGGCCTCCGGCGTGCGTCCCCTTCGTCGTTGCTATGCGCTACACGGCGCGGCGCATGACGTCAGTATGCCACTCCTTGCATAGCAACGACGCAGGGGACGCACGCCGGAGGTCTGCAGCAGCGCGGACCCGACCCAAGTAATTATGCCACCGGGGATGGGGGGAGGCAACGGGGCAGCGGCGCCGGCAATGGGTGCAGTGGGGGCAGCGCCCCTTCTCTCCCCCTGGCTGTCGGCGCCGGCAATGGGGCCGGTACCGATAGTCAGGGGGATAGAACGGGCAGCGGCGCCGATAGCCAGGGGGAGAGAAGGGCCGGCAGCACGGCTCTAGACCCCAGGAAAGGCAGGGGGAGAGAAGCGGGCAGCGACGGCCTCTCTCCCCCTGCCTTTCCTGGGGATGTATCGGGGTATACACGCTGTCACGATTCGGCTGGCAGAAGGTGGATCCTCTGTGCCAGAGAGGGATTGGCGTGGACCGTGCTAGTGGACCGGTTCTAAGCTGCTACTGGTTTTCACCAGAGCCCGCCGCAAAGCGGGATGGTCTTGCAGCGGCGGTAGCAACCAGGTCGTATCCACTAGCAACGGCTCAACCTCTCTGACTGCTGAAGATAGGCGCGGTACAAGGGAGTAGACAGGAGCAAGGTCGGACGTAGCAGAAGGTCGGGGCAGGCAGCAAGGATCGTAGTCAATATGGCAATAGCAGGAGGTCAAGTACACAGTAAGGACAAACACAGTAAACGCTTTCTCAAGGCTCTAAGGCAACAAGATCCGGCAGGGGAGTGCAGGGGCAGTGATCAGATATAGTCTGGGAGCAGGTGGAAGCCAATTAAGCTAATTGGGCCAGGCACCAATCATTGGTGCACTGGCCCTTTAAGTCTCAGAGAGCTGGCGCGCGCGCGCCCTAGAGAGCGGAGCCGCGCGCGCCAGCACATGACAGCAGGGGACCGGGACGGGTAAGTGACCTGGGATGCGATTCGCGAGCGGGCGCGTCCCGCTGTGCGAATCGCATCCCCGACGGCCATGACAGTGCAGCGCTCCCGGTCAGCGGGACTGACCGGGGCGCTGCGGAGAGAGAGACGCCGTGAGCGCTCCGGGGAGGAGCGGGGACCCGGAGCGCTAGGCGTAACAGTACCCCCCCCCCCCTTAGGTCTCCCCTTCTCTTTGTCCGGTAACTGCCTCCCCTGGGATGAGGACACCGGGAAAGAATGGAGGGTTTCCTCAACGGCAGGCAGTACAGCAGGGGTGGGAATGGGGAGGGAGGGCAGAGGGCGAAGCCTGGCACGGGGCAGTGTGACACCAGGACGGGGGCCATGAGGAGGCACTGAGGCTTGCCTGACTGGACTGGGAGGGGGGGAGAGGCACTTCCTATGGCAGGCAGAGTCCCAGTTCTTGATCTCCCCGGTGGTCCAATCAAGGGTGGGAGAATGAAGCCGGAGCCATGGCAGACCGAGGAGGACCTCAGAGGTACAGTTGGGAAGGACGAAGAACTCAATGACTTCATGATGGGATCCTATACACATCAGGAGTGGTTCTGTGCGGTAACGCACGGTGCAATCCAACCTGACTCCGTTGACCGCGGAAATGTAGAGTGGCTTGACGAGACGGGTCACCGGGATGCGGAATTTATTCACCAAGGAATCCAGAATAAAATTCCCAGAGGCACCAGAGTCCAAGCAGGCCACGGCTGAGAGGGAGGAGTTGGCTGAAGGAGAAATCCGTACGGGCACCGTGAGACGTGAAGAAGCCGACTTTGAATCAAGAGACGCCACACCCACGAGAGCTGGGTGCGAGCGTGCGTCTCCCAGACGTGGAGGACGAATAGGGCAATCCACCAAGAAATGTTCGGTACTGGCACAGTACAGACAGATTTTCTTCCCTACGGCGATTCCTCTCTTCCTGGGTCAGGCGAGACCGATCCACATGCATGGCCTCCTCGGCGGGAGGCCTAGGCGTAGATTGCAACGGAGACTGTGGGAGAGGTGCCCAGAGATCTAAGTCTTTTTCCTGGCGGAGCTCTTGATGTCTCTCAGAAAAAGGCATGTCAATGCGAGTGGCTAGATGAATGAGTTCATGCAGGTTAGCAGGGATTTCTCGTGCGGCCAGAACATCTTTAATGTTGCTGGATAGGCCTTTTTTAAAGGTCGCGCAGAGGGCCTCATTATTCCAGGATAGTTCAGAAGCAAGAGTACGGAATTGTATGGCGTACTCGCCAACGGAAGAATTACCCTGGACCAGGTTCAGCAGGGCAGTCTCAGCAGAAGAGGCTCGGGCAGGTTCCTCAAAGACACTACGAATTTCCGAGAAGAAGGAGTGTACAGAGGCAGTGACGGGGTCATTGCGGTCCCAGAGCGGTGTGGCCCATGACAGAGCTTTCCCAGACAGAAGGCTGACTACGAAAGCCACCTTAGACCTTTCAGTAGGAAACTGGTCCGACATCATCTCCAAGTGCAGGGAACATTGCGAAAGAAAGCCACGGCAAAACTTAGAGTCCCCATCAAATTTGTCCGGCAGGGACAAGCGGAGTCTAGGAGTGGCCACTCGCTGCGGAAGAGGTGCAGGAGCTGGCGGAGGAGATGGTTGCTGCTGTAGCAGAGGCAGAAGTTGCGACTGAAGTTGCTGCACCATGGACAGCTGGACCATGGACACTTCCGACAGCTGGTGGGTTAGATGAGCGATCTGTCGGGATTGCTGGGCGACCACCGTGGTGAGGTCAGAGATAGCTGGCAGGGGAACCTCAGCGGGATCCATGGCCGGATCTACTGTCACGATTCGGCTGGCAGAAGGTGGATCCTCTGTGCCAGAGAGGGATTGGCGTGGACCGTGCTAGTGGACCGGTTCTAAGCTGCTACTGGTTTTCACCAGAGCCCGCCGCAAAGCGGGATGGTCTTGCAGCGGCGGTAGCAACCAGGTCGTATCCACTAGCAACAGCTCAACCTCTCTGACTGCTGAAGATAGGCGCGGTACAAGGGAGTAGACAGGAGCAAGGTCGGACGTAGCAGAAGGTCGGGGCAGGCAGCAAGGATCGTAGTCAATATGGCAATAGCAGGAGGTCAAGTACACAGTAAGGACAAACACAGTAAACGCTTTCTCAAGGCTCTAAGGCAACAAGATCCGGCAGGGGAGTGCAGGGGCAGTGATCAGATATAGTCTGGGAGCAGGTGGAAGCCAATTAAGCTAATTGGGCCAGGCACCAATCATTGGTGCACTGGCCCTTTAAGTCTCAGAGAGCTGGCGCGCGCGCGCCCTAGAGAGCGGAGCCGCGCGCGCCAGCACATGACAGCAGGGGACCGGGACGGGTAAGTGACCTGGGATGCGATTCGCGAGCGGGCGCGTCCCGCTGTGCGAATCGCATCCCCGACGGCCATGACAGTGCAGCGCTCCCGGTCAGCGGGACTGACCGGGGCGCTGCGGAGAGAGAGACGCCGTGAGCGCTCCGGGAGGAGCGCTAGGCGTAACACACGCACACACACGCACCCTCATTTTACCCCAAAAACTTTTTTTACCCAAATATCCTTGGTAAAATGAGGGTGCGTGTTATAGGCCGGTGCGTGGTATACCCCGATAAATACGGTATATTCTTTACTTTTTTCATTTTTTGTCTAATTGTATGTTTATACTTCTCCACATTTTCACTATTTATTACCAGCATTTTTATTATCATTTTTTACACATATTTATTCACATTTCATTATGTGTTCATTTATTATCATTCATCATTATTTGTGGTCGTAGCTCTTGCCCGAGAAGCGTACCTACCTACCCTACTACTGCTGAATACCAACCCCTAACTAACCAAACAGTCTGAGGTGTGCCATAACTGCTGCGTATAGAATATGCCTGGAAAAAGAGGGCATACCCTGTGACTGAGTAAATGAAAATTAAGGGAGGATGGGTGGGACCGAAAAACCCACGGCGTCCGAATGTGAGGCGGCCGTGAGTTTTTAAAGGCAGCCCGCTCCTCCCACAAATACAGGCCAGCTGCGCAGGCCTTACCACTTGTGGTCGTAGCTCCTGCCCGAGAAGCGTACCTACCTACCCTACTACTGCTAAATACCAACCCCTAACTAACCAAACAGTCTGAGGTGTGCCATAACTGCTGCGTATAGAATATGCCTGGAAAAAGAGGGCAAAACCCTATAATATTATCAAGTACATTTACAAACCAACGTTTTGAAAGCGTTAGCCGTCCCTTTTCAACATGTAATTATATAATCCCTACAATGCTATTGTAACTACGGTCAATGCTCTGCATGTGATTCCCCTAACCTTAGGAAATCAAGACAACTGAAAGCCAGCATGTCCTAATGATGAGCTGTCCTGGTGTACCGACGGGGAACTACCCAAGCGACAGCTAACCAACTAAATAGGTCAGCTGACGGCTGCTGGATGGCTGGCAACCTCCCTCTTTGTACACTCTACATGGTAGATTTATGGCATGGAATGGAAAGCAAACAATGGCACCCTGTTAGAGGAAAACCACGCGATGACATGCTGGATACCTGACAGATATGTTTTGAAAGTATTATGCTGGATGCAAGGAAAAGTGGCAAAACCCGATGAATGCAAATAGAATAAAATGGCATTGGGACATCTACTAGATATCAATGAAAATGTCACGTAGTACTCTAGGCTACGTGTTGGAAGTACGCTGTGAGCTATGGGCGTGAAAAGCCTAGACTGAGAACAACCCTATGCCCGTATACACAACTCCGAGTGCTAACAATGTGTAAACACAAGACTAAGTAATCACCAACTTAAACCTGTGTAAGGTTACCACTGCAACCAACCTATGAATATGAACGGCAATGCAACCCCTTATGCGGCAAGGTGATGATGAGACTCACCCAACATGTGACTACTATCATCGTCGATCAGAGCCAGGACAAACCAAACCAACCACACCGAACCAAGCTATATCCTCAACGCTAAGCAAACGAAAGGACACATGATGACGTTACCGCCGACCTGCAGTCATGTCGGGTCGCAACTGAACTGACCTATAGACGTGATAGGCCGAACCATGAAAGACTCAACTAAATCTGCAAGTAACAGTATGACCGTCACCCTGAACCAAACAGATCGTGACCATGAGAAACCTATAGACGTGGCAATTAAGAATGAAAACATCATGCTATCCCTGTAGCATAACCCGATTGCCAAAGGAACACAACGTATACCAAGACATTATCGCCACCCTTATTCTGGTCGGGTTGAGTCCAGACTAACCTGTAAACGTGACTGATCCAGACCAACTATATGAGTGTATGTATAAGCTTTGAGCGTGTGTACTAAAGAAACTATGAACGTGTGGCTAAAATGTGAGCATATATACTGAATAAACTATTTGACCAGATGCGCGGAACCACTAATCCGCGCATATGCCTAGAACCACTATACTACTGCGTGAAACACTGACATATGAAGCAACACCTGAATTTATCATACGTTGTCTATCCCACTGAACAACAACTGGAAAGTACTGATGTGAGGCGCTCTCTCTACTATATATCTATATCTATATATATATATATATATATATATATATATATATATATATATACCTGTATGTATATATCTAAACACATATCCCCATATTTATCTACCTATACACACATAGGCATATCCATTTTATTTTATTTTTTATTTATTTATTTTGTATATATATATATATATATATATATATATATATATATTTTTTTTTTTTTAAATCAGGAATAATGAGTATAATGAGTACACCACCTATGTGTCGTAATGTTGTTGCTCTGAAGGCGTGTCAGTAGCAACCATGCGTCGTACCCTCCAGCAGGCGTGGCAGGCATGATAGGTATACATCATCTATGTGTCGTAATGTTGTTGCTCTGAAGGCGTGTCAGTAGCAAGCATGCGACGTACTCTCCTGCAGGCGTGGCAGGCATGATAGGTATACACCATCTATGTGTCGTAATGTTGTTGCTCGGAAGTAGTGTCAGCAACAACAACTACTATGCAATGTATCTCCCTGCTGACGTGGCAGGTATAATGGGTATACATCACCTATGTGTGATGTTATTGCTGTTCTGAAGGTGTGTCAATAACAACAATTATGCGACGTACCCCTCCTGCAGGCGTGGCAGGCATAACAGGTATACGCCACCTATGTGTCATAACGTCGTTGCTCTGGAGACGTGTCAGTAACAACAACTGCAATGTATCCCCCTACAGACGAGGTAGTCATAATGGGTATACACCACCTATGTGTCGTGTTATGTTGTGCATTAACAACAATGCAATGTACCCTTTCTGCAACATGGCGGACTTAACGGGCAAACACCGCCCGTGTGTAGTGTCAATGTCGCTCGGAAGGCATATCAGCAACAAAGATAATGCGACGTACCCCACCTGCGGTGTGAGCGGTCTAATGGGTAAACCGCCTGAGCGTCACATAACTGTCATTCTGAAGACGTGTCAGCAGCAACAACTGCCTCCTGCCTATATACAGATGTGTACAGAACGACTATGTGCAAAACTGTCGAAAAGCCGCTATGCGAGGCTGTACCACCAGCTTGATGAAGCTATACTCGGGCCACCTATATACGCGTATGCCGCACCAGCGAACGCATTTGTGGCTAACCACAACCGATGACAGAATATGCATGCATGTAGAAACAATTATGACAACACACCTGCATACAGGGTCACACCCCATGCGCTGTATGAGCATGTGCGCTGCACGAACGCTACGGGCGTGTGAACTTCACAAATATTGCAAGCCCATGTATGGAACACATGCCACGAGCGCACGCGTAGCATGATTCCCGAACACACACGTAATATAACCCTTCAAATATGCAAAATACATGTCCTGCGAACGGGTATGCAGCACAAACCTTATGAGTGCGTATTCAGTATTAACCCTACGAGTGAGAGGACCGTATAATACTATGAACGTGCGTACAGTGTATCTCGTTTGAGCGTGTACATAGAATGATCCCTATGGGTGAGTGTACAACATGGCTCCTACAAGAGCGTGTGTAGGATGAACCCTGCAAGCGTGTACAAGCGTGTATGCAGCGTAAACCTACGAGCAAGGGTACGTATGGATGCTATAATCGTATGCACTGCATAACCTACAAGAGCGTGAACCGAAAAATCCAACAAGCGCGTGTACAAAACAAATCCTACAAGCGAGTATACAGTGTGAATTCTGCGAGCGAGTGTACCGTATAAATGCTACAGGCGAATGTACTGCATAATCCTAACGTGTGTAAAGTAAGAATCCAACAAGCGTGTGTACAGCATATCCTATCAGTGTGTACGGCAGAAAAAACCCTACAGGTGTGTACAGCATGAATCTTACAAGTATGTACACAGCATAATGCTACAAGCATGTACAAGCGTGTGTATAGTGTAAATGCTACAAGCATGCACCCTACAAACATGCACAAGCGTGAGTGCAGTATGAATCCTACAAGCAAGTGTACAGTATGAATCCTAAAGGCGAATGTACAATATAATCCTACAAGCAAGTGTACAGTATGAAACCTATAAGCGAGTGAATGGCATAAAACTCTACAAGTGTGTACTGTATGAATCCTACAAGCGTGTGTGCAGTATAAACCTTACAAGCGGGTGTACAGTATGACCCTACAACCGTGTGTACAGTATAAAACTACAAGTGTGTAGAGAAACGAATGAATCCTATAAGCGTGTGTGGCATATAAATGTTACCAGCATGAATCCTATCAACGTGCATGGGCGTGAGTACATTATAAGTCCTACGAGTGAGTGTATGGTTATAAATCCTACAAGTGAGTGTACCGTATAATTTCTACAAGCTTGTGTAGAGTAAAACCCTACAAGCGTATATACAGTATGACTCTACGAGTGTGTATACAATGACCCTACGAGCGGATGTCCTACTAGTACCGCATGAATCCGATGAGCATGTGTACGGTATAAAACCTACAAGCATATGAAAAATGAGAATCTATAGTGTGTGTACAGCATAAATCCCACAGACGTGTGCAGAGCATAAATGCTGCCAGCGTGTGTACGGCACAAATCCTACCAGCGTGTGTACGGCATGAACCCTGCAAGTGTGTGTACAGCATGAAACCTACAAATGTGTGTACGGCATAAATCCTACCAGCGTGTGTAGGTCATAAATCCTACAAACGTGTGTATAGCATAAATCCTTCCAGCGTGTGTACGGCACAAATCCAACCAGCGTATGTACAGCATAGATCCTAAAAAACGTGTGTAGGGCATAAATTCTACGAGCGTGTATGCGGCATGAACCATACAAACGTATGTACAGCCTAAATCCTACAAGCGTGTGTACGGCATGAACCCTATCAGGATGTGTACAGCATAAATCCCACAGACGTGTGTAGAGCATAAATGCTGCCAGCTTGTGTACGGCACAAATCCAACCAGCGTATGTACAGCATAAATCCTAAAAACGTGTGTACGGCCTAAATCCTACCAGAGTGTGTACGGCATGAACCCTGCAAGTGTGTGTACAGCAGGAAAACCTACAAACGTGTGTACGGCATAAATCCTACCAGCGTGTGTAGGTCATAAATCCTACAAACGTGTATAGCATAAATCCTTCCAGCGTGTGTACGGCACGAATCCAACCAGCGTATGTACAGCATAGATCCTAAAAAATGTGTGTAGGGCATAAATTCTACGAGCGTGTATGCGGCATGAACCATACAAACGTATGTACAGCCTAAATCCTACAAGCGTGTGTACGGCATGAACCCTACCAGGATGTGTACAGCATGAATCCTACATCATTATTACTATAAGTGTGTGTATGGTATAAATGTTACGAATGTGTGTACGACAACTATGAGGGCATGTACCCGGAACAAGAATATGACCGAAAGAGCAAACAAATTATATGAGTATATACTGACCAACTACGTACACGGACCACATGTTATGTAAATTAAGTTATAAGAGTGTGAACACTGACAACTATATGTGTGCTCGGCACAACCACGTGACCTGTCTATGTATAAGGAATGTGTGCATGACATGACTATATGAGCATATACATTTAAATTATTATTATTTTTTTTTTAACATAGCGAAATGCATGAAAAAGTAATTTTCTTGTAAACTGACAGGCACCAAAGCTAAACAATACACCTTCCTGTTATTAAGGATGGAACCCCCTCCTGAAATGGAGTTCTAACTTAGATGATTATACCTGACTGCTGACAACTTGCAACGCACCGAGAAAATGCAAGTAACTGCAGGGGAAGGGGGGAAGGATGAAGGAAGACAGTATTAGCACTGCTAAGAGCATGCCTCCGTCCACCCCTGCAGTTTAATCGAACGCAGTATAAGTGAGAATCGTAGCTCCACAACAGCTGGAGGCACACCGCCCGGAAACACAGAAGTATAGATATAAAATAAATGGAAAGAAAACTGTGAGGAAGTTAGTTTAAGAGACAAAGGTTGGAAGTGAGCGCAGCTGTTGGTGTAGCGTGCCTTAGACTGACCAGATTGGCAGCTGTGGGGGTGAAGCATGAGCCCACAGGGTGGGGCGGAGCGGCGAGTCCCATTGAGTGTAAAGGTGTGCAAGTCTCAGTAGAGATGCCGGAGACACATATCGATCCTCCCAGCAGCACATCACTTCATGGGAGGCTGTTCACATAATGCGATAATGATATATATGTGCAGGAGGCTGTTCACATAATGCGATAATGATATATATGTGCGGGAGGCTGTACACATAGAACGGTAATGTTATACATGTGCAGGAGACTGTTCACATAGTGCGGAAATGTTAAAAATATGCAGGAGACTGTTCACCTAGTGCGGTAATGATATGCATGTGCAAGAAGCCGATCACATAGTGCGGTAATGATATGCATGTGCAGGAGACTGTTCACATAATGCGGTAATGATATGCATGTGCAGGAGACTGTTCACATAGTGCGGTAATGATATGCATGTGCAGGAAACTGTTCACATAGTGCGGTAATGATATGCATGTGCAGGAGGCCGAATGCCGGTATGTAACACAATAACCAGGGGCCGGGCTGACCAAGGGTTTCCCTGAACTCCGGCTTACCTCCGGAGTCCGGGAACAGCCAGCGTTACCCCCGGTCAGCCACAGCCACTTACCACCACCATGCCGGCTGGAGCGACCTTCCAGATGGCTGACCCGTGCAGTTTGCTGACCGGCGTGAACGTGACGCCACCCCCTGCTGACATCACGTGACAAACCCTTGACCGAAAAACCCACGGCGTCCGAATGTGAGGCGGCCGTGAGTTTTTAAAGGCAGCCCGCTCCTCCCACAAATACAGGCCAGCTGCGCAGGCCTTACCACTCACTATCCATTTTTACTTTTTCTATATTCATTAGTCACTATGTTTTTCTTTTATTCTCTTTTATTTTATACAAATGTATTCTATACACATTTAAGTTTATTCCGTTCACTTTACTGTATACACACTTATGATAACTACTGAGTCACACATTATGCACATTATTCATTTTTTTTATATATACTTATAGATTGTTACAACATACACCCCCTTTCTTTTATCTACACCGCAATATGGGTACTCTAATACAAATTTTCATTTTTATGTCAACGGCCATAAAACACTATTCACACTAGGGTGCGCTATAGGTGCGTTTTTTCGCACAAGTCACTACAAGTTAGATCCACGTAGTAAACTCTGGTTCTCTATAACCTTGATTAGATTTCATTATATACTTGACAATGTACATGTTATACCCGATGTTATAATGTGATTATTGTTAAATTGTAAATATGGGATCTGTCAGTACGTTTGTCATCCATCTGTCATGTACACAGGCGCCGGATATGCTGGCCGGGGTCAATCGTGATCATGTGACGCTAAGCCCCCCTAAAAATTTTCATTTTACCTTTCCCTCATTACCTTTACCATTTCCATCATCCTAACTCATCTGCCCCAATGTGTTTTCTCGAATGTTTCACTGTACTTTAGACGACCCATGGCTTATCCATGGACCCCCTTAGCCTCAGACTTTACACATATGGAGTCATATGCTTTCCCTATGTGTCACTGGTGTTATAGATGGCATTGAAACTCTGTAATGGGGCATATGTTTCATCTGTAATCTCAAAGTCCGCATTTGTCATCACTGGCGTGGCATTCTCGACGGTCATCTCACAATTCTTCTTCTTCTTTAGGCAAAGCAAAACACAACAAAACAAGATTATTAGAATTATAAGTATGGTTATTTTACCGGTCCTATATTGGCTGAGATATATGTGCAACAAGTTTCCCCAAACATTTTACATACCCCCCTTTTTCCTCTTACACCATACATCATATCTAATGCGGTACCATGTTGGAATGTTATAACGGATGTGGCTCTTAGTTGTTCGGCCTGACCTTAAAGAGCATTTACAAAGAAATATATTAATCTTTGTTGGTTATAATAGATATAATAAATTTTACTCATGGAAATATGGGATATTATTGACTCAACTTGGGCTTTTTACTTGACCTATAGCTATAAAACTCATCTGGGGGCCCCCTTGGGACTCCTATAACATCAATATACACAAAGGGATCAAAACTCTCAGCGGGGGCTGCACATTTTACTTCTAAAGTGTGGTTTAGATGTCTTTGTAGGTTCGGTAATGGAAGTGTGTATAAGCAGACGTGTCTTGACTATTGTGTATTCCTCAGTTTAATTCCCTTCTAATTTGACTCTAAGCTTCATATCCCCAAGTATCCCATACTTTACAATAGTTATCATTTACTGATCCCGCTATTTGTACATGTTCCCTACTGAGTCTCCTCATACAACGTCACCTCCTGACAATCCGTTGTGATTATCCTTCCCTTTGGAGCAACCATGGTTATGCACAGACATAGATTTAACAGTTATCAGAGATACATCTATATGGGATCATCATATGCAATTGTCTCTTTCCTCACTTTTTTCCTGCATAGGTTTTGAAGAAATGAGTGAAAATTACAGAATCTGAACTAGGTTCAGTTTTACAAAAGGTTCTTAAATTAATTGTATAATTTACTGTATATATGGTTAGGGATCAGTACAATTAGACAAGGAGATACTGATATCGACCTACCCCAGGCAGTTAGATGAAGTCTTCATATTCTCTGAAACAGGTAAGATGTTTATGGAGCGTGTTGGTTAGGTATCTTTATTGTTTTTACCTAGGTCATATGTCAGATGTAAATGATGATGTCTGTACAAACCTTCTTTTTGCATTGTTGAATCCTGAGACGACCCAATGTACTGACATTACTACACACATAGCTTCCCGTTGCTTAGTGTATGGGGTCATATATGTTACCATGGGGTACAAGACTGGTGGCACATACATTTTCTTACCATCTCTCTCCAGATGCCATCTTTGCCCTGCACCACCTCTTTCTTCTTCCATTGGTCTCTCTCAGCATGCATAGCTGGTTCCTGCAAGAGACCTAACCAGAAAATTCCACATTGCCCATCCACCTGTACACTTTCTACCATCATTGTGGGGGAACAGGAGCACTGCAGCCTTAGCAGCCTCCTTCACCATTCAGTCCCCTTGGTTTCTGGGGCTGTTTCCTTCATGTGTCTCTGATCTTTACGATGGCCACTTTCTCTGGCCGCTCTCGGACTTTGAACACTTGAATTACAAGTTTACAGATTGGTTCGCTCAAGGATTCAAGAACACTTTTATTTCAATCGGCCCATACTTGTGGGCGATAATTAGTGTACCCGTACTCATTGTGTCATACCTTTAGATATCTTACACAACTCAGTGAATACCTTCAACTCTACTTCTCTGAACCACCAGCTCAGATCGAGTGGTTTATTGCAGTGGAACCTCATTCTGCGTGTGGTCACCATATATCCTGTCTTATGTATTACATTTTTACATTACTTGGAACAAGCTTACATTTATAACTCAGCATCAACCATGGATTGTATGATATCCTATCATGGCTCTTGAAAAATTTTTTTTAAATAAGTTTAAGAAAAACAGCATCTTCGTATTACATTAAAGTATCATTATAAAGTTATCCACTTAAAATTGATGTTATTCAAATAAATACAATGTAGAATGTATAGGTATATCACATTGTGTATGCAGGTACTATAACACATTCAAGTTTAAACAGTAGATTTGTAGTTTCCTCAATCTAATGTGACTGTGTTTCAATAGACCAAGGCTGTTCTTGCAATGTTCCTATAAACCCCGCCTTTCTCCTCCCACTCCTCTATGTCACTGATCATCACCCCTTTGAGTCTGGCTTTTTGGTAATTTCTGAATAATTTTTGAGCAACCAGTGTGTACATGGAGACATACAATACACATGTAACAATACCAACATTTGCAAATACTCAACCTACAACACAACACAACACATTCTCACCAAAAGCAAAATGTAAAAGAATAAAAATATACAGAGCTCTTTCAAAAATTGGGAAAAATCATCTTCAATGTGCATTATTTATAATCAATAAACCATTAGCTGATTTTAAATGCTTAAAGTAATATTCATTAATTAAATAGTGATCACTTTTTTTTTACTTATTTTACGTTTTATTTTATTCTCCTTGGCCACACTTCTCTCGTTACTCCTATAATATAATCAGACAGTTAATTGCATTTCCTTATAAATTAATTTTCCTTTTTTTTATCCATCTAGCACTCCTGTTAAAACAAACTTATTAAGAGATTAATAAAATATCATCAAATAGGTTCATTATGACATAAACATGTACATACACAGCTTCACCTGAAACCATTCACTGGTCATACTCCATGTATTCCTAATTTATCATACATGTTTCACTAGACTAGATGTGTTAAAATGGCTGCCAGGGAGTGGAGGTGGGAACTATTTGGATGAGCTAAAATGGCTGCTGGGGGAGTGGAGGTGGGAACTTATTGTATGAGCTAAAATGGCTGCTGGGGGAGTGGAACTTCACTTCTGGGAGTGGTAACATGGCTACCTCTATAGGAGTAAGCACGTGGCAGAGACTAGCAGCCTCATGGCTATCTCCAGAAAGAGAGAGAGAGAGAAAGAGAGAAAGAGAGAGAAAGCATGGGATGAAGAAAGGTAAAATCTGGGTTATAATTTTAAGGTGTAACTCCATAAGGGATTCTTAGCTCCATAAGGGATTATTAGCTCCATAATAATAGTATTATACAGATAGTTTAATTTTCACACTCCCTACCCCCCCTCAATCAATTTCCATTTTCCATTCATGGCATCCCCCCACCGTAATACAAAGCCTCTCTTAATTGAAGATATGATAATTCTGACTATCCTATCACCAGTTTATAAACAAATGTATGTCTATACATCGGTGTTAACTTCATTACCTAAATATTTGCATCATACTTTCAGCCAACACCTTATGCCTATCTATATCCATTCAGTTAACTACAATATATCTAAGTAACCAAAGATATATGACCAAAGTAGCTTTTCAATCAGAAAAGTATATTGCGTTTGGTGCCAAACACTTTAGTATAATCTCCTATCAAAAATTGCACCAAACAAAAAATAAATGAAGTAACAAATTTTATTAGACAAGTAATAATAAATAAAAAACATGAATAGTGAGATCAGCAATAGCCAGAAAGATATATATGAGGATCCAATATAAAAGGCTCCTAGAGCATTGCCATTATTAGTAAAGCATATAAGGCAGTAGAATCACTGTCACAATGTGCATACATGAAAGAGGCAAAACATTAAACATAATTAAAACTAGGAGAAAGGAGACAACGTGGATATATGATCACGAAGGTGTACTATGAGAGCCTGGAAGCCTGGAGGCAGTAATGTAAACCTTTCCCACTGAGGGGAAAGAAATATGTTAAAACCAGGCTCCCACAAGACATCCACGATCACCGCGTCATACTCACAGGGAGGATCACCCACAACCCCTACGCCGTTTCGCTACCCGCTTCGTCAGGGAGTATCTGGGTCTTGGCTGGGAAGATAATTTATACTAGAGAGGACCAATCAAAATTTACAGTAAGATTACCTGGTTAAGAGCAGCTGTGTTCCTGGACGCCGCACATCGCGGCCGCCAGCGCCATCTTTGACTCTTGGGCGCACACGCACAAAGACAGAGTGACGTCTGTGCACCGACGCCACTACGTCCATAGCAGGCGCATGCGCACAAGAGTCCATGAAGCCGATGGCAAGGTGGATATGTGGCGCAAGCGCAGACTGTACTAGGTCCGCTGTGATGCGGGCCCAATGTCTGAGCAGGCGCACGTATTCAAGATCGGAACAATCAACAAAGGCACCAGTATTGTAGTATATAGATACAATCTGTACCATGTAGAAGCTTATATGTAGCTTAAACTTAATGCTACACTAAGAGCATAGAAAAGAGTGAAGTGCATGTGCAGAAATTTTTTTTTTAATAAAAATTATAACGCACATAACAAAAATATTTTTTGGATTACAGTGAATCCACAATAAATAGTGTTAGAGAGCCACTGGTGTAATGTGTATATATGTGTAAGCAAAGTAAAGGTATATTAATCAACACCAGACATAGCAGCCAGGTGACAAAAAATTGGTGCATAAGAATCATGTCCTAGAACATAATTAATCAGATAGAAGCAAAAATAAAGTGCATTAAGATGAAGGTACTAACTGAGTGACTGTTAATAAAGTGCACTATGATAAAGTGCATGGTGAATAATACTATGTGGTAAAAATGAATATATGCAAAATGTAGTAAAAATTGTATAAAAAAAGGTGTAAAAAGGTATATAAGAGATATAAAAGATTATTAATATATAAAATGTATACAAAAATATATATAAAAGCCGTTTCTATAAGGAGATAACAGGTGCCATCAGGTCCAAATCCAGCTGTAACTTCTTCCAGGTACTGAAAAACACACTAGACCAAGAAACACACACAACAGCAACACTCACCACACAACAAAAAGACACACAAATAAAAAAACAAGACACCACAAAAAACAAGACAACAATGAAAGAAAAACCACAATACCAACGAACAACAACGACAACAACAATAATGGATAGTGAGTAATTGAAATAGATCGGTCCAAACTAATTGAATAAAGTGACTGTTAAAATAAAGCTAAAACCCAAAAACCTAAAATATATATAGAGAACAGACTACAATGTAAACCTAATCATTATCATCACAAAAAAGATGCATAACTGTTATTCTCATTAAGCCCATATGGGGTGATCGTTTTTAAATCAAAAATCCACCTCGCTTCCTTCTGCGCTAACATTCTTTTCCAGTTTCCCCCCCAGGGGCCCACAATGACCCTATCAATCCCCCTTACCTTCAAAAGGCTACTATCACAGGAGTGGTACTCCTTGAAGTGTCTTGGTATCGTCTTGAGTTGGTTGATGTCATCTTCATTCTTTGCAGCCTCAATACCTAGATGTATATTGGCCTCACTTCTAGGGAACTCAGAAGACGCATCCGGGAACATGTCCTAGGTATTGAGGCTGCAAAGAATGAAGATGAAAATATTTTTGTTCTGTGCGTTATAATTTTTATAAAAAAAATGTTCACATAAAATTTCTTTGCATGCCTCACGTGTGGTCACTATGTTCTTCTTCTCATTTTTGTTTTTTCTGCACATGCACTTCACTCTTTTCTATGCTCTTAGTGTAGCATTAAGTTTAAGCTACATATAAGCTTCTACATGCTACAGATTGTATCTATATACTACAATACTGGTGCCTTTGTTGATTGTTCCGATCTTGAATACGTGCGCCTGCTCAGACCTGGGCCCGCATCACAGCGGACCGAGTACAGTCTGCGCTTGCGCCACATATCCACCTTGCCATCGGCTTCATGGACTCTTGTGCGCATGTGCCTGCTATGGACGTAGTGGCGTCGGTGCACAGACGTCACTCTGTCTTTGTGCGCTTGCGCCCAAGAGTCAAAGATGGCGCTGGCGGCCGCGATGTGCGGCGTCCAGGAACACAGCTGCTCTTAACCAGGTAATCTTATTGTAAATTTTGATTGGTCCTCTCTAGTATTAATTACCTTCCCAGCCAAGACCCAGATACTCCCTGACGAAGCGGGTAGCGAAATGGCGTAGGGGTTGTGGGTGATCCTCCCTGTGAGTATGACGCGGTGATCGTGGATGTCTTGTGGGAGCCTGGTTTTAACAAATTTCTTTCCCCTCAGTGGGAAAGGTTTACATTACCGCCTCCAGGCTTCCAGGCTCTCATAGTACACCTTTGTGATCATATATCCACGTTGTCTCCTTTCTCCTAGTTTTAATTATGTTTAATTTTTTGCCTCTTTCATGTATGCACATTGTGACAGTGATTCTACTGCCTTATATGCTTTACTAATAATGGCAATGCTCTAGGAGCCTTTTATATTGGATCCTCATATATATCTTTCTGGCTATTGCTGATCTCACTATTCATGTTTTTTATTTATTATTACTTGTCTAATAAAATTTGTTACTTCATTTATTTTTTGTTTGGTGCAATTTTTGATAGGAGATTATTTTATTACAATATATCTCAGTCAAATCAGGATTATTCTCAAGAATTCCACTGCTGTATATTACCCTGATATATAAGGGCAACTGCCTTATTACACCTGGCACATATGCACTATATACAAGCTAACTGTCATGCACTGACATTGCGGTTTTCTAACTGCCTTTCTCACATTTACGTTGTTATCTTTCAAACTGCCCTCTTCTGAGATGTCCATGAGTGATTCACTCTGTCGCAGTACGCACGCGCCGCTTGGCAACTGCGATGCGACCCATGTGATCCTGTTCCTCCCCCTGATTGGTGTACTCTTGTCTCCTCTGTCAGGGCTTCTGCGCAGCCTCTATTCCACATACACGCCGTTCTGGCGTTCTATCGCCATGTTTACAGCATGTACAGGTGAGCGCCCGCCGCTACTACTTGTCCTCCAGGTGATATTAATGTATTTACATTTGTAATCAAGCTAGATTTGTGGTTTTTACCACTTGTTTTTAATAACACTTTTTTTGTAACACTGTATTAACTTGACAATTTGTATATTGTCCCTATGCTTCATGTTGTTATGCACTCACACTTATGGATTGTTTGTTTTTATTATGTTTATATTTATTGATTTTTGACACTGATTTATATTAATTGTAATTGGCTACCATATATATACTCTTTGTGTTCAGTCACTTTGTATGCTTGATAAAGGCTGCACTGGCAGCTGAAACGTTGCATCTGTATTTGTAATGGATTAAAGCTACCATCATTTTTTCACCTATTTTGTGTGCTGCAGCCGCTTTCTGCCATATATATATATATATATATATATATATATATATATAAACATTATTATCCTATCAACCATCAATATATTTCAAACTTGCAACTGCCTTAATATCTATAATTTATCAATTCCATTTTTAACTCACCACATGTGTTCCATTAAAACTTCATGTATCTATGTTTTGTCTTCCATGTAAAAAAATTGTCATTTAGGAGCCCCCCTTCCCCATCTGCTCTTCCCCCTCTGCTCCTTCCGGTATCTTGGCCCCCACCATCGTGTAGAGGAATTTGAATGCCACGAGGGCAAGGCACATCCCCCATGCTATTTGCTCACTCCCTATATGCTAGAACATCCCACTGGTGAGGGTGGGAACTTATGTTAATGACAAAGATGATATAGGGATGTGAAGGACTGAATTAAGGGTTAGAAGCATTTGAAACCTACAATGGCTCTGTTTGATTTATGTCTCTATACTTCGGTATATACATTCTGTATACGGATTTGACCGGGAGTAAGATAGCTACAAGAACACTGATAAAATCCACGTCAACGCAAGTTAGTCACATGATTGACACATGACACTTGGAGGCGGATATGGTAGTACTGAGCACCGCAATGGTGAATGTGGGCACACAGGAGAATGTGAATCTGTCCCCAGGTACAGCCTTGTTTTCAATTTGTTTTTAATTAGCACGAGACACATTGCACCTGACACCTCAGCACCGGGAAGATGTAATTTATTGAATATGATGATGTTTTTCATAAGATGGGATGATGATGACACTGTATGCATGATGCCATTGAAATGTCGTATTTGACATGGGTCAATAAAATCACTCTATTTTCACTATTTTCTGATGGGAGTGCTGCTGGAATTCTTTTTGTGTGTGTGTATATATATATATATATATATATATATATATATATATATACATTTATCTATTATTCATATTTCCTGCAGAGAGTTGTGATTGGCTGGAACCATCTGGCTAATAACAGCTCTCTGCGGGAAATATGAATCTGTGATGTGAAGAACTTTACATCACAGAACATAGTGCAGTATTGCACAGAAGAGCAGCGGCCTGCCCGCATCTATACATTATATAGGAGGATCGCAATGGGTGTGAGACCCCGGGGCGATCTGTCTGTTAGTACAGGTGCTACTACTCCCATCATGGAACAGTCTGTTCCATGCTGGGAGTAGTAGCAGAACCTAAATAATGTAAAAATTAAAAGTTAAAAACACACACACTTTATTAAATTGATTTGCAGTAAATTTATTCATATCAAATTGAATTTTTTCAAAAAATTCAGCGAATCAGCCGAATGGAATTTTTCAAAAAATTTGCTCATCTCTATTCTCAAGCAATAAATGGTTATTTTGTTTCTGGAAGTGAAGTAATGTCTGACCACGCCTGGTGGGTGTGGCCTAATATGTTTTGTGACATTTTTAATGTATAAATGAGACACACATACTATGTACTGTCATACTTCCATTACATCTGAAGAAGGAGCTCCTATGCATCCGAAACACGTCATGTGTCGCTAATAAAAATCACTTAATTATTTAATGATATTCTGCTTCATCTGCTTGGTGGATTGTGCCAGAAACCCAGTAATACTTTTCTTTTATCCTTGAATTCATGCTGTTCAGCCAGGACTATACCAGATTCCGACATCGGGAGGCTGCTCCACCTAGTACTATTTCATGTGCATATGTGGTTGTGTCTGTTACACAACCAAGCAAGGTGAGCAGAATACAATCACTATGTCTATCAAACAATCACTATGTAACCACCCTCTCACCTTCACCATGTCTACCAAACAGTCAGTGGCGTAGCTATAGAGGTCGCAAAGGTCGCAATTGGGACCGGGCCTCATAGCCAGGGGGCCCACAGGACCTCCCCACCACTACACTATCTGCTGCACTGCAGTTCACCTGACAGGTCAGCACCCGGGCATTGCCCGAGGGCGTGGGCCTGAGCGGGGGTGGCCCATTGCCACCTGCACTTTTTTTTATGCTTCTAAAATGTACGCCCTGCCCCTTTAACCCTTTAACGACGCAGGACGTAATACATCCTGGTGAGGTGGTACTTAATGCACCAGGATGTACATTTACGTCCTTAGCATAACCGCAAGCATCGGAGCGATTTCCGGATCATGCGTGGCAGGTCTCGGCTGCTGATCGCAGTCAGGGATCCGCCCGTAATGGCGGACATCTGCAATCACGCGGATGTCCGCCATTAACCCCTCAGATGCCTTGATCAATACAGATCATGGCATCTGCAGCATCGCGGTCATTAAAATGGATGATCGGATCATCTGCAGCGCTGCCACGGCAATCCGATCATCCAGCATGGCAGCCGGGGGTCCCTTCACCTGGCTCCGCTGCCTTCCCGGCGTCTTCTGCTCTAATCTGCCATCCCGCAGACCAGAACAAAAGATGACCGATAACACTGATCAGTGCTATGTCCTATACATAGCACTGAACAGTATTAGCAATCGAATGATTGCTATAAATAGTCCCCTATGGGAATGTAAAAATAAAAGTAAAATAAGTAAAAAAAAATAAAGTGAAAAACCCCCTCCCATGTCCCATTTTCCCTATTTCACCCCCAAAAAGTGTTAAAAAATGTTTTATATACATATTTGGTATCGCTGCATACATAAATATCTGAGCTATAATAATTAAATGTTAATGATACCATACGGTGAATGGCGTGAACGTAAAAAAAAAGCTGATTTTTTAATAACATTTTATTCCCAAAAAAATTGATAAAAAATGGATTAAAAGTTTTATATAAGAAAGTATGGAATCAATAAAAAGTACAGATCACGGCACAAAAAATGAGCCCTCATATTGCCGCTTATAAGGAAAAATGAAAAAGTTATAGATCTTCAAAATAGGGGGATTTAAAACGTACTAATTTTGTTAAAAAGGTTGAGTTTTTTTTAAGCGCATAAGTAATAGAAAAGTATGTTATCATGGGTATCATTTTAATTTTATTGACCCAAAGAATAAAGAACATATGTCATTTTTACCGTAAATTGTACGGCGTGAAAACGAAACCTTCCAAAATTAGCAAAATTGCGGTTTTCTTTTTAATTTCACCACACAAATAGTATTTTTTTGGTTGCACCATACATTTTATGGTAAAGTGAGTGATGGCATTACAACGGACAACTGGTCGCACAAAAAACATGCCGTCATACTAGTCTGTGGATGAAAATATAAAAGAGTTAAGATTTTTTGAAGGCGAGGAGGAAAAAACGAAAACGTAAAAATAAAATTGTCTGCGTCCTTAAGGCCCAAATGTGCTGCGTCCTTTAGGGTTTAAAAATTCAGCACCAGGGTGGAGAGGTCAGGGGTTGTGGGAGCAGACTGCGTGCCCCACGTAGGCATGCACATCTTCTCCAAGCTCCTGACGTGTCCCTGCCTACAACCACAGGCCCCTTCGACCCCGCTACATCCCCCACCTTTAGTGCATGGACGCTGTAGCCTCCTCTCCGCCCCACGCTCCACGACCGATGCCGCCGACTCACGACTCACTACATGCTTAGAAACTGGTGAATGGCGGCCAGCGGGGGGAGGGTTTTTTTGTTGATGGTGGCCCCTGGGTTATGGCTGCCGGGGGGGAGGGGGGTTGTTGGATGTTGTTTTGCTTTATGATGTGTTTATATAAGTATGATGTCTGTGTGTGGATGTATCAATGTTTGTGTGATTCATGTATGAATGTATTGTATGCTGGGTGTATTGTGATGACTCCCTCTTGCAGACAGGTGCGTTTGCAGTATAGAGGCAAGGAAACAGGACTTTTCAAATCAAAGTTCAGAGTTTTATTCACACTTGGCACACAGCAAACAGTCTTAAATGCAGAACAAAGGAAACAGTAACAAGTCCACCTGCTTTCCTTAGGTGTTTGTTCACACATGAGTCCATGCCATGTAGCATCAAGCAAGTCTTTTCCAGGCATCCAGGCAGTCTGCTGACCAGCTTTCAAACTCTCAGGGAAGAACTCCACACTCAGCTCTTTCTGGCAGTGTCAGCTGCAACTAGCAAATCCCCCCCAGCTGGTGAAGCAGCTGCCTTTAAGCCCAACAAAAGGCGACCTGGATTGTGGGGAATGGCCCCCACCCAACACTTGACCATTCCCAGTAAGAGCCATCCCGGATTGGCCTTCCAGCCATACTATAGCAATAGTGTCATTCTGCATCGCAGCACAGACACTGGATAATTATCGTCTCTTACTTCACCAAGGCCAGTAGCCTTGGTGAAACATACCTCCCCTCAACCACAATGCCCTTCACCTTCTCACAGTATGTATGTGTGATATGTGTGGATGATGTATGTATATGTGATGTGTGTGGATGATGTATGTGTGTGTGTATGATGTATGTGTGTGTGTGTATGATGTATGTGTGTGTGGATGATGTATGTGTGTATGATGTCTGTGGATGATGTATGTATGTATGTATGTATGTGTGATGTGTGTGTATGATGTATGTATGTGTCATGTGTGGGGATGATGTATGTGTGGGGATGATGTGTGTGGATGATGTAGGTGTGTATGATGTGTGTGTGCATGATGTGTGTGGATGATGTATGTGTGTATGCATGTGTGTATGTTTGTATGATGTGTGTGCTGCTGAGCCAGGGAGAGGGCGGAAAAATCTAAATCCCCAGCCACTCACTGACAGGGGATTCACTGGGCCGATGTATATGTGCTGGCGGCCGCCTGCTAGGCTGGGGAGCTATGTGCGGCTTTGGTGGACTGGCGGCGCCAGGCAGCAACAGCACTCTGCACATCATGATTCATGAGCTGTAATAACACAAAGTAAACGTCCAGGGTGGGGAGGGTTAAATTACCTGATGCTGCTCCAGGCTAACGCACGCTTGGTATGTTGCTGCTGAATATTCTGTCTGTCAAAACGCTGTCAAGTGACGTCCCTTGCATGACCAAAGTGCTGCAGAGCATGGCAGAGGATGCTGGTCTGAGCTGCAAAACAAGGTTGGAGTCAGTCAGGGCTGAGAGGGCAGAGGCACATTTTAGTGTGGGTCAGTGCATCGTGATTCATGGTGCATGGTGAGTGGAACAGGATATGGCGGTATGGTTTATATAGGGACACAGTAAGATGGCACTGGCACAAGAATGAGAGGAGTGAGAGGAGAGGAGGGCAGAGGGGTCTGTAGGAGGGGGACAGTGCAGGGGTGGGATTCAGGTGAACAGAGAAGAAAGTGTGTGACTGTATTATTATTATGGGCCCAGTGTGTGGCAGGGTTATATTCATGGGGTACAGTGTGTGGCTGTATTACATTCATGGGGTACAGTGTGTGGCAGTATTAAATTCAGGGGGTACAGTGTGTGGCAGAATTATATTCACGCGAGAAAAGGGTGTGGCAGAATTATATTCAGGGGGTACAGCATGTGGCCCTATTATATTCAGAGGGAACAGTGTGTGGCCGTATTCAGGTGACAGTATTATATTAAGTGGTACAGTATCTGGCAGGGTTATAATAATTATTGTCTCGATACAGAGGAGGAGAATCTGCTGAAAAAGTGGTAAACCAAAGTGTGGGCGTCAGACTCTGCAGAGGACGATGTAGCTGGAAGAAGTCCTGGCGTGTGGACCAGATGAGGAAGAACCGGAACAACAACATAGAAAACGTCACTCAGGTCCTGATATCATTGTGTATTCTCCTGTCCCATCAGAGCTGTTGTCATGATGGGTGAAACTATACCCAATCTATGGCTCTCCAGCAGTTACGAAACTACAAATACAACTTGATATTTTTGACTGGGTGACTAAAATAATAGATGGCGGAGGGACAGTAGACATTGCGACATTGCATATTTGGGTTTTAGTAAGGCTTTTGACACTGTCCCACATAGAAGACTTATCAATAAACTACAGTCATTTAGCTTGGACTCCCATATTGTTGAGTGGATTAGGCAGTGGCTGAGTGACGGACAACAGAGGGTTGTAGTCAATGGAGTATATTCAGAGCAAGGTCTTGTTACCAGTGGGGTACCTCAGGATCTGTACTGGGGCCAATTTTGTTTAATATCTTCATTAGTGATATCGGAAAAGGTCTCGATGGTAAGGTGTGTCTTTTTGCTGATGACACAAAGATATGTAACAGGGTTGATGTTCATGGAAGGACACACCCAATGGAAAATAATTTAGGCAAACTAGAAGAATGGTCAGAACTCTGGCAACTGAAATTTAATGTGGTTGAGTGCAAGATAATGCATCTGGGGAGTAAAAACCCATCCGGCAGAATATGGAATATGTGATACAGTCCTGAACTCAATATCTGAGGAAAGGGATTTAGGAGTAATTATTTCAGAAGAATTAAAGGTAGGAAGACAATGTAATAGAGCAGCAGGAAATGCTAGCAGAATGCTTGGATGTATAGGGAGAGGTATAAGCAGTAGAAAGATAGAAGTGCTCATGCCGCTGTACAGAACACTGGTTAGGCCTCACTTGGAGTATTGTGCACAGTACTGGAGGCCGTATCTCCAGAAGGATATAGATACTCTAGAAAAAGTTCAGAGAAGATCTACTAAACTAGGACATGGATTGCAGAATAACACTTACCAGGAAAGGTTAAAGGACCTTAACGTACAGGGTGGGCCATTTATATGGATACACCTTAATAAAAATGGGAATGGTTGGTGATATTAACTTCCTGTTTGTGGCACATTAGTATATGTGAGGGGGAAAACCTTTCAAGATGGGTGGTGACCATGGTGGCCATTTTGAAGTCGACCAATTTGAATCCAACTTTAGTTTTTTCAATAGGAAGAGGGTTATGTGACACATCAAACTTATTGGGAATTTTACAAGAAAAACAATGATGTGCTTGGTTTTAACATAACTTTATACTTTCATGAGTTATTTACAAGTTTCTCTTTGTTTACAGCCATTCTGACCACTTATAAAATGTGTTCAATGTGCTGCCCATTGTGTTGGATTGTCAATGCAACCCTCTTCTCCCACTCTTCACACACTGATAGCAACACCGCAGGAGAAATCCTAGCACAGGCTTCCAGTATCCGTAGTTTCAGATGCAGCAAATCTCGTATCTTCAGAGCATGGACAATTGCCTTCAGATGACCTCAAAGATAAAAGTCTAAGGGGGTCAGATCGGGAGACCTTGGGGGCCATTCAACTGGCCCATGATGGCCAATCCACTTTGCAGGAAACTGTTCATCTAGGAATACTCGGACCTGACACCCATAATGTAGTGGTGCACCATCTTGCTGGAAAAGCTCAGGGAACGTGCCAGCTTCAGTGCATAAAGAGGGAAACACCTCATCATGTAGCAATTTCGCATATACAGTGGCCTTGAGGTTTCCATTGATGAAGAATGGCCCCACTATCTTTCTACCGCATATACCACACCATACCATCAATTTTTGTGTTCCAACAGTCTTGGAGGGATCTATCCAATGTGGGTTAGTGTCAGACCAATAGCGGTGGTTTTGTTTGTTAACTTCACCATTCACATAAAAGTTTGCCTCATCACTGAACAAAATCTTCTGCGTAAACTGAGGGTCCTGTTCCAATTTTTGTTTTGTCCATTGAGCAAATTCAGTGCGCCGATCTGTGTCATCCTTGTTGAGATGCTGCAGTAGCTGGAGTTTGTAAGGGTGCCATTTGTGAGTAGCTAATATCTGCCGAAGGGATGTTAGACTAATGCCACTCTCCAGTGACATGCCGTGAGTGCTACGCTGTGGGCTCTTGCTGAATGAAGCTAGGACAGCCACTGATGTTTCTACATTAGTGACAGATTTCATGCGTCCACATTTTGGCAAATCCAACACTGAACCAGTTTCACAAAACTTAGCAAGCAGTTTGCTAACTGTAGCATGGGAGATGGTTGGTCTCGTAGGGTGTCTTGCACTGAAATCTGCTGCAATGACCCGCTTACTGTGTTCACCAGACATCAACACAATTTCTATCTGCTCCTCACGTGTTAACTTCGACGACATTTCAATGGCTGTAAACAAAGAGAAACTTGTAAATAACTCATGAAAGAATAAAGTAATGTTAAAACCAAGGACATCATTGTTTTTCTTGTGAAATTCCCAATAAGATTGATGTGTCACATGACCCTTTTCTTATTGAAAAAACTAAAGTTGGATTCAAAATGTCCGACTTCAAAATGGCCGCCATGGTCACCAACCATCTTGAAAAGTTTCCCCCCTCACATATACTAATGTGCCACAAACAGGAAGTTAATATCACCAACCATTCCCATTTTATTAAGGTGTATCCATATAAATGGCCCACCCTGTACATTGCTTGGAAGAAAGAAGAGACAGAGGGGATATGATAGAAACTTTTAAATACATAAAGGGAATCAACATGGTAAAGGAGGAGAGCATATTTAAAAGAAGAAAAACTACCACAAGAGGACATAGTCTTAAATTAGAGGGGCAAAGGTTTAAAAGTAATATCAGGAATTATTACTTTACTGAGAGAGTAGTGGATGCATGGAATAGCCTTCCTGCAGAACTGGTCGCTGCAAATACAGTGAAGGAGTTTAAGCATGCATGGGATAAGCATAAGGCTATCCTTCATATAAGATAGAGCCAGTGACTATTGATAGGATTCAGATTATTGGGCAGACTAGATGGGCCAGATGGTTCTTATCTGCCGACACATTCTATGTTTCTAACTCCCATAATGCCGGAGGTTCTCACCCTGGCGCAAGGGTAGTGTGAGTGTGTGTGGGGGTGGGGTTTACAAGGCAGTTTTTCTCATCAGGGCCCTGTGGTTTCTAGCTACGCCCCTGCAAATGGTACTTGTGCCATGAGGAACTCTGCCTATTTTTTTTCTTATAGATCACATGTCAATATAGCTTTTTAATGTATTTCAATTTTTGATTAATAACTTACCTCTTTTTAACATTCTTTACTTAAATTACATTGCAAAATAAAGGTACTCAGTTTCAAAGAGGTAAAGATTACAAAATGAATGAGGTACAAGAATGATTACTTTAAATGGGCACTGTCTGATATAAAAACTTTTTATATATTGTACATCTTGGCAAAACTAAAGTTTTTCTAATATACTTCTTTAAAGAAAAATCACACTTTACTAATAAAAACTGCCTTTGAAAATACCACCGCTAAGGGTCCCCCATACCTCCAGGGACAATAATGAGTCCCACAGCAGCATGAGTGTGTCCAAGGGTCATTGACACGAGATAGTTGATTGACAAGGCTGCAGGAGGAACACATCTTTTAGGGGTTACGCTGCGGCCAGACATGCTTACCAAGAGCGCACCCCTGTTCTGTCCCCTGGTGCCGGCGGCGCGCTGTTCGCATGTCAGGATGCGGATGCAGGTGTCCGCTGGCCCGTAACTTACCTTGCCTCACTCCTGCTTCTCCTGTCTGCTGGCGTGCACGCACCAGCTCTCACAAGTTTAAAGGGCCAGTACGCCCGTAATTGGTTCTTGCTAATTTGTGAAATTATAAGTGTCAGTGTTCCCCTATTGCCTTGCCAGATTTTTCTGCTTTCATTGCCTTAGAGAAAGTGTGCCTTGCTGTGTATCTTACCTTTGCTACATATCCTGACCTTGCTCCTGTGCCACCTGCCTTCTGACCTCTTGTTGCATGACCGACCTTGCTACAGTGCCGCCAGCCCTGACCTCCTGCCTGTCCTGACTACGTGTTGTCTCATCCTTCCTGCGCCATGTTACACCTCAGCAGCCTGTGTGGACGAGTTGTATCCGGGTAACGACCTGGGTGCCGCCTGCCACAGCAAGTCCATCCCACTTTGCGACAGGCTCTGGTGAATACCAGCGGCACCTTAGACTCTGCTCCCTGGTATGGCCACGCCATCATCCACACAGGCCCAGCGTATCCACTTCTCCACCTCCAGCCATTACAACAGCCTGCAGAAACACTGCTGTATTAGAGTTTTACTAAACATGTGCCTCTAGCTCTTGCAAAACTACAACTCCAAGTATGCCTGGACAGTCAAAGGATGTCTGGGCATGCTGGGATTTGTAGTTTTGCAAGAGCTGTAGGCACACAGCTGAAGGCAACTCTGCTGCAAAAAAGAGTTATCCAAACACTGTACCTCAAACTATTCCAAAACTACAAGTCCCAGCATTACAGAACTGGCAAAGGATGATACACATTAATGACAAAGGGAAAAAATATCAAATGTATGCATAAAAACCCATTGTACTTTTAGCACTAAACCTTTGCACTAATTTAATAAGATATAAGTTATACACTCACCATATTGTCTTTGGTTGTAGAGTACAGTCAATCTCCAATACTCATTGTGTGTGTGTACCAGAGAGGAAAGGATTACAGAGCAGGGTTGTCAGGCTCCTGAGAGCAGTGAGTCAGCAGAATAAGGGAGGGGGAGGAGCAGGGGTCAAGTCCTCGGAAAAAAGTGTGGGAACTCACCCAAGATTCCCACTCAAAGGCTGGTCCTGCAGGATTCCTGCTAATGGGAATGTTGTTCCTGTTGTGGAAATGTGCAGGGACTCAGTTCCTATGCGTTCCTGCAGGACTTGAGCCCTCGGGAGGAGTCATTACAGTGCAGGCAAGATAGGGACACTCCCCCTCCCTTTGGATGGAAGAAAAAGACATTGAGCAGCTGCAACATGCTATTTTTTATTTTTTACTTTTTTGTAAAATATCGCTGATAGAGGCATAAAGATTACATGTACATGACCAGGATGAGGTACTGAGAAACATATAACTTTTTTTTTTTCTTGCAGGATCTGACAGGTACGCGTTAATAACTATTATACAGAGGCAATCATAAACATATGGGAGAAAATATTTAAAACTGACATTTTTGTGCAGACTGTGCCAAATTTGGTGAAAAAGTTGCACAAAACTTAACCTCTTGGGGATACAGGGCATATGCATACACCCTGCATCCCCGATCCTTAAGGACCCAGGGCATACTTATACCCCTGTGGGATTCCGGTACCCGACGTTCGCCGAGTGGGGACCAGACCGGGATGCCTGCTGAAGTAATTCAGCAGGCATCCCGTGACAATGCCTGGGGGGTTCCAGAGACCGATTCAGATTGGCGATTTGCAGCGATTATGAGTCAATCTGGTCCCACTGGTGCCACCTCACGATCATCCTGATTTGTTGTTCGTTACAGTGGCGCTCCCTCTGTACTGAGCATTGTAGTTTGCCCGCAGAGCACTTCAAATTTACATATGGGGTATTTTCATACTCAGAAGAAATGGTTTTACAAGTTTTGGGGAGCATTTTCTCCTATTACCCCTTGTAAAAATATAAAATTTGGGGAAAAAACTGCCTTTTTGAAAAAAAAAATATTCCATTTACACATCCGATTTTAGCGAAAAGTCATCAAACACCTGTGGGGTGTTATGGGTTCACTGTACCCCTTGTTATGTTTCTTGAGGGGTGTAGTTTCCAAAATAGTGTGCCATGTGGGTTTATTTTTTCTGTTCAGGCACCATAGAGGCTTCCTACATGCAACATGCCCCCCCCCCCCCAAAAAAAAAACAATTTGCTTTCCAAAAGTCTTATGTGACTCCTTCTCTTCTGAGCATTGTAGTATACCCGCAGAACATTTTACATCCTAACATGGGGTATTTCCATACTCAGAAGAGATGGGGTTACAAATTTTGGGGGGCAATTTTTCTAATTACCACTTGTAAAAAAGTAAAATTTTTGGGGGGAAAAACGAAAAGTCATCAAACACCTGTGGGATATTGGGTCTCACTGTACCCTTTGTTACATTCCTTGAGGGGTGTACTTTCCAAAATAGTGTGCAATGTTTTTGTTTTTTTTGTTTTTTTGTTTGTTTGCTGTTCTAGCACCATAGGGGCTTCCTAAATGAGACATGCCCCCCCACCCCCAAATCCATTTCAGCAAAATTTGCTTTCCGAAAGCTGAATGTGACTACTTCTCTTCTGAGCATTGTAGTACACCAGCAGAGCACTTGACGTCCACACATGGGGTATTTCCATACTCAGAAGAAATGGGGTTACAAGTTTTGGGGAGCATTTTCTCCTATTACCCCTTGTAAAAATATAAAATTTGGGGAAAAAACTGCCTTTTTGAAAAAAAAAATATTCCATTTACACATCCGATTTTAGCGAAAAGTCATCAAACACCTGTGGGGTGTTATGGGTTCACTGTACCCCTTGTTATGTTTCTTGAGGGGTGTAGTTTCCAAAATAGTGTGCCATGTGGGTTTATTTTTTCTGTTCAGGCACCATAGAGGCTTCCTACATGCAACATGCCCCCCCCCCCCCAAAAAAAAAACAATTTGCTTTCCAAAAGTCTTATGTGACTCCTTCTCTTCTGAGCATTGTAGTATACCCGCAGAACATTTTACATCCTAACATGGGGTATTTCCATACTCAGAAGAGATGGGGTTACAAATTTTGGGGGGCAATTTTTCTAATTACCACTTGTAAAAAAGTAAAATTTTTGGGGGGAAAAACGAAAAGTCATCAAACACCTGTGGGATATTGGGTCTCACTGTACCCTTTGTTACATTCCTTGAGGGGTGTACTTTCCAAAATAGTGTGCAATGTTTTTGTTTTTTTTGTTTTTTTGTTTGTTTGCTGTTCTAGCACCATAGGGGCTTCCTAAATGAGACATGCCCCCCCACCCCCAAATCCATTTCAGCAAAATTTGCTTTCCGAAAGCTGAATGTGACTACTTCTCTTCTGAGCATTGTAGTACACCAGCAGAGCACTTGACGTCCACACATGGGGTATTTCCATACTCAGAAGAAATGGGGTTACAAATTTTGGGGGCATTTTCTCATATTATAATGTAACATTTGGGGAAAAAATGCATTTTAGTAAAAAAAAAATGTTTTCATTTACACATCTGATTTTAACGAAAATTTGTCAAACACCTGTGGTGCTCACTGTACCCATTGTTACGTTCCTTGAGGGGTGCAGTTTCCAAAATAGTACGTTTTTTTTTTTTTTTGCTTTTTTTTTTTTGCTGTTCTGGCTCCATAGGGGATTGCCAAATGTGACATGCCTCCCAAAAAACATTTCAGCAAAATTCACTCTCCAAAATCTCATTGTCACTCCTTCCCTTCTGAGCCCTCTACTGTGCCAGCAGAACACTTTACATCCACATATGAGGTATTTTATTACTCAAGAAAAAATGGGTTACAAATTTTAGGGGGAATTCTCTCCTTTTACCCCTTGTAAAAATTCAAAAAAGTGCTCTACACTTTGCTGCTATTCCTGTGAAACACCTAAAGGGTTAAAACACTTTCTTAATGCCATTTTGAATACTTTGAGGGTGCAGTTTTTATAATGGGGTCATTTATGGGGTATTTCTCACAGAAAGGCCCCTCAAACCACTTCAAACTTAACTGGTCCCTGAAAAATTCAGATTTTGAATTTTTCGGAAAACTTTGAAAATTGCTGCTAAAATATGTCAACTTTATGATGCCAACATAAAGTAGACATATTGTGTTTGTGAATCAATATATAATTTATTTGGAATTCCCATTTTCCTTACAAGCAGAAAGTTTCAAAGTTAGAAAAATGCTAAATTGTCTAAACTGAATTTGCCTTTTTTTGTGTCTACACTGTGCCAGATCGGTTGACCAAAAAGATGCAGCATACATTTTCAAAAAAGATTTTGTCTTATTTGCACTATGTGCTGTGACATCACCGACCAGTTTGGCTGTTTTTGAGGAGCGTGCATGGCCGCTACACTCAGGCAAGGCACATTAAACCAACGTGCTAAAGAAAAGAAAATAAATATTTATGAAGGGGGCAGTGTCCCAGGGCCAAAACAGGCAGGCAGAATGATGCACCAAGGGGTTGAGGAATGCCCCACGCTCTTCAAGAAGTTGAATTACCTATTTGGATTTTTAGATTCATCCTTGAAACGGTACAACAGATTTTGACAATCTAGCATCACCCACACTTAAAATGAATCAGGTTAATGCAGGTAATTCATCTGTCAGTTTTTCTTTAAGACTTAAAAAAAAATATTGTGATCCTATGATTGTTTAAATAATGCACTGCAATGCTGCTGTATCCTACAGTACTGTTGCATTGAAAGGCTGGGTTCACTTATGTTTGGCATGTGGCATAGGCGAACTCAGCCTGAATTTGTTGTCATCAGTGGTATTGCATCCGACGTCCATTGTTTTGCAAGCTGCCTTCCCCTGACCAGTGTCCTTTGGCGTGTCCAACCATCCGATGTCAAAATTCAGACGCTGGATGATTGTGAACTGTCCTCTTCAAATTAATGGGATCAGTTCTATCATCAGTTTCCCTCTGGTGCACGCCGGAGGGAAATTGTACTGGATGCCCGATATATGTGAACCCAGCCTAAGTATGGCAGTGGGCTCACAAAATTAGCTTTCTGTTTCTTTAAAACTACTCAGATTCTACATTGAGCATTGACCACTGAAATTAACTTTGATCCTTGCCATTGAAGCACAATATCATTTGCATGTTATAGCATGTTGGGCACTTATGAATCTTTGTAAGTCAGAACATGGCGATGCAAAGCAAAAAAAATGGGAAAAAAATACTTTAAGAGCAGTAAAAATATGTCAAGTTTGAGAAAAACATTTTTTTGTAATTGTACTGACCTGCAGAATAAAGGTTACTTTGGAATTTGTGGGATTTTCTTTTAAATCACAATAAAAATTTTACTATAGATATCATTTCATCGTCTGATCTGACCAATACTGTATTTACAATGATGAATAATGGTAAGCCATAATTTCAAATTCCTATAATTAGACTTTGGCTTTGACAGATATAAATAAGAACACATTAGTCTGGTGTCACAAAGCAGTATTTGACACAGTATTTTGCATCAGTATCAAGAGTGAGACATACAAAGAAAACAATGTCTAATAGAAAGATTTGTTTTTGTTTTATTTTGTGTTTTGGACCTATTCCTGGTTTTAGTTTAACAATGCTAATGCAAAATGCTGAGCCAAGTACTGCTGTGTGAAACCAGTCTTACATTCACTTAAAAAGGTAGATCCATTCTCTATTTTTTTGTTACTATGGTATGTTTAAATGTGTTAATCAGGAATAGTAAACCAAAGCTAATTTCCTCAAAAACAGTACCACACCTGTCCTCAGGTTGTGTGCCGTATTACAATATGGCTGCATTTTCTTCTGTGGAACTGAACTGCAATACCACACACAACCTAAGGACAAATTTGGTACTGTTTTTGGAAGAAGCTAGCTTTGTTTTTATAATTCTGGATAACCCCTTCAAGTATTTTTAACCACATTGAGAGGAGAGCAAGTTTTTTTAATGCACTTATTATTATTATTTATTGTTAAATAACATTCTCATTTTCTATGCTCATATTTCATCCTCATAGCCTAACCTCATATTCTGTTCTCAATCCCAACCTCATATCCTGTCCTCGTATACCAGCCTCATATCCCGTACTCAGATTACATCCAGATATGCCATCCTCCTATCCAGTTTTCATATTCTGACATCATATCCTGTCCTCATATCCCAAACTTATATCCTGTTCCCATATTCCATCCTTATATCCCATCCTCATATCCTGTTTTCATTTTCATCCTCATATTCTGTCCTTATGTCCCATACTCATATCCCATCCACAAATACCATCCTCATATCCGCTCTTCTCATCCTGACCTCATATCCTGTAATATAAGGATTTACTGTAACTCATGGGAAATGACAGCTCCTCTAACCTGGTGACTCACAGATGACGTCTTTGCTCAGTGGTTCACTTTCTGATTTCTTCTCCATCTGGCCCAGACTGTCATGATGACTTCTGATAAATGTAGAATTCTCTTTTGACATGTCTTTCTTTAGCCCTTCACTTCTGTAGTCATTGACTACAGTCATGGCCGTAAATGTTGGCACCCCTGGAATTTTTCAAGAAAATTAAGTATTTCTCACAGAAAAGGATTGCAGTAACACGTTTTGCTATACACATTTTTATTCCCTTTGTGTGTATTGGAACTAAACCAAAAAGGGAGGAAACAAAGCAAATTGGACATAATGTCACACAAAACTCCAAAAATGGCCTGGACAAAATTATTGGCACCCTTAACTTAATATTTGGTTGCACACCCTTTGGAAAAAATAACTGAAATCAGTCGCTTCCTACAACCATCAATAAGCTTCTTACACCTCTCAGCTGGAATGTTGGACCACCCTTTCTTTGCAAACTGCTCCAGGTCTCTCTTATTGGAAGGGCACCTTTTCCCAACAGCAATTTTAAGATCTCTCCACAGGTGTTCAATGGGATTTAGATCTGGTATAATTTCTGGCCACTTCAGATCTCTCCAGCGCTTTGTTGCCATGCATTTCTGGGTGCTTTTTGACATATGTTTGGGGTCATTGTCCTGCTGGAAGACCCAAGATCTCGGACGCAAACTCTTTCGCTTTCTGACACTGGGATGTACAGTGCGACCCAAAATCCATTGGTAATCCTCAGATTTCATGATGCCTTGCACACATTCAAGGCACCCAGTGCCAGAGGCATCAAAACAACCCAAAGCATCATTGAACCTCCACCATATTTCACTGTAGGCACTGTGTTCTTTTCTTTGTAGGCCTCATTCCATTTTCGGTAAACATTGGAATGATGTGCTTTACCAAAAAGCTTTATCTTGGTCTCATCTGTCCACAAGACATTTTCCCAGAAGGATTTTGACTTACTCAAGTTCATTTTGGCAAAATGTAGTCTTGCTTTTTTATGTCTCTGTGGCAGCAGTGGGGTCCTACTGGGTCTCCTGCCATAGTGTTTCATTTCATTTAACCGCTTAAGGACAAAGGGCGTACCTGTACGCCCTGTGCCCGGTCTATAACGCGGGGTCATGCTGTGTATACTACATTTTGAGGTCCGGTCAGAAAATCGGGCACGAGGCAAAAATGAGCCGACTGGAGTGAAATGGTGACTCTGGTCGTCTCTGGATTAGGGTGTCGGTCCGGCTGGTGTACGGGAGCACACGGTTTTCCCCTCCCCCAGCCGGATCCATCACCCGTAGAGTGAAAACTTGGTGTGCATGTACCCTTACTGCAATAATTTTCTGTGAGAAATACTTAATTTTCTTGAAAAACTTCAGGGTTGCCAACATTTACTGCCATGACTGTATATCTGTAGCAACACAAATACATTATAATCTTTGATGGCATCAGTAAAAAGGTTCAACAAGCAGCCCTAGTTTGGGTTCAGTGCAGTCTGAGGGGCCAGAGGGCTGCAGGTTGGTTTATACAGTACACTTTGCAAAACATGAAAAAAAGTGCAGCATTTTATTGTGATGTCTCAATTTTTGAGACATCATGACAACTTTACCGGGGCCGGTGAGATAATTTCCACTGTTCTGGCTCAAAATTGAGTCTGAGCAGCTTGAAAGAGTTCTCATTTGACTCCTCATGGTTAACAAGAATTTATTGTTAAAGCAAATATAAGAAATATAAGAAACTTTAAAATATATATTATTTAAAAAAAATGTTTTTCTTGTGTTATCAAGCTACCTCCTCCAGTTCGACTGTCTTTCACTCTTAAAATCAGCTCAGATTTGTCCTGTGTCTGCTCAGTGTTTGTGCTGCAGCTCTTAAAGGGATCAATTTACAAGTAATACAAGTCTATGGGTGAGGGAAGGGGGGGTGGAAACACAGAGACACCACTTTCAATGTATTAGATCTTACTCCAGGGCTTTATACACAGTCACTGCTGCTTCATCATACCTCCCATGATGCAGCTGCAGTGTAAGGCTACAGAGAGAAATAGACATGCAGGATCTACTCCTATGTGTGTGCAGTATATGTCAAACATTATTGGGCTCTGCCCACCAGCTTTAGGAGAACAGAAAATTACAGATAAAGCATGCAGAGCATACATCTGCTAAAATGCCATACATATTATGTTATATAGTGGCCAGAAATAGTGATGCTTCTTATGTGCACATAGAAGGCAGCATCTTGTGAAAATTCACCTGAAACGATAGCTACGCTTTAAGTACAGACCTTTGGAAATGGGCAATCTTTAGTTCATACAATAATTGGTGAAAACATTTTCATAAATGTGAACTGTATGTAGCCCACTGGCTTAATAAAGGTTTGGTAATTCCTTATTCCAACAAACTGTTTGGACATTTTATTTAAAAAAAAATGTAAGCTTTGCCAATTTTAATATGTTTGATTTATTTAAGCAGTGAACTTCATGTCTGTAAATCCTAAGAGAATTCAGGAGTGTACTGTTGATCATTTACAAGTCGAATGTTCCGAAATAAATAGAACAGCTCTAGCAGTTTATTCACTGAAGCTTGGACATTTTATGTGTAAAATCAAAACATAGCCTTTACTTCAATCCCCTCACTGAGGAGCTCCTAATAAAGAGTCTTTTCCACTTCAGTTGATAACTTTCTCACAGTGGATGAATGATTCGCTCTGTGAAAGGTTATATATTTGTTCATCTTCTATAGTATGTCATTTATCATATAGAGGTGGTCTTCTGGAAGTTAGGAGATTATAAAAAAAATTCTGTGTGTGTTAGCAATTTAAATTTGCTGTAAAAAATGGCTACAGGTATGTGCATGCATAACAATGCACTCGGCAGGGAAAAGGCCACTGTGACTTATGACATTGGATTTTTTTCATGGCACAACATTATAGTCTTGAATAAAAACGAGAGAGAGAGATATTTAAAGAAAGGTGAGGATCACATAGATTTCATAGAAAAGAATGGATATTTATGCCTCCTTTGGTTGTACTGACTGTATTTTTATTTCTCTATTCTTTTAGGAGAATCTACAGTATGTGTGCGTCGAAGTGTAAAGTGTTCATTGCTCAAACAGGAAAGCAATGACACATGAAAGACATTCAGACATTTGTCCCCTCAATACTCTGAATTGTTTAATCACACTGAAAATGTCTAACACGTTAAAACATCCCAATAGACTTCACTCCACTGTCTATTAGGGCAGTTACAAACTTTTTCAAATTTGGTCAGTTGTACACTGAAAGGTACAGTAGCTTCTGGAATTGAATCTTAAATCCTTGACATCAGTGATATGGATATAAAAAAACATAAAAATAAACAATTGGTACTACAATATGCCACAGTATCCCCTTATGTGTTGAAAGGTTAGTTTACGTAGTAGTCTTCTGTATACCACAGGATGCTAGTTAAATATGCCTTCACAATATATAGTCCTTTTCCATCGATTTTCATGCATATATTTTACAATATATTTTATTTGTTATTTTTTTCTGCTGGAATTTATACTTTTTTATGATCTTGTTTAAATGTATTTATTAACAATACAAGGGTACCGAAAATGTACATGCAATAAATTACTTTCTATCAAAGAAGGCTTAAGTCTCAACAGAGTGCACCACACACTGCAAAAACAGCAAGACATAATAGTGCATATAAAGTACATTAAACATGCAAAGAGTGCAAAGAGTGAGTCAGGGGCCATAACTATTTACAAACAAGACATTGGAGAGGGTAGCATATCATTTAGCGGGAAATCAAGGTTAACAGTATGGAAAGGTAAAGGATTACTCAAATGGACCAATGTATAAATATTAAACACCCGTAACAAGAAGTGAGTAAAGACAGTATGAGATCATGTATCTACTATATTATAAGGGAGAGGTGAGCTGCCTTGTGAGAGTTAGGGCCACAATTTAAGAAAGGCATTGTGTGTTCTGATTTACAGCTTGACAACTTTTCCCTACTTGGTATAGGACATTCATGTTAGCCACCCAAGCTGCAAATAAAGAGGATTCAGTACAATGCCAAAGGATAAGAATCAAGTGTTTTGCAGCCATTACCATTTGAGTGGCAAAGTCAGATTTCCCAGGATGGAATGCAGATTGAGGAGCCCCAAGTAGTATCAATAAGCTAGACAGTGGGACAGTCGGTCACATAGTTGTTTTTGTCAGCCTCCTAAACAGCCTACTAATATCCCAAAATGGAAGGTGTCAGTACAGATGATGCGGTCCCGTCGGGCACGGTAAAATGGCATAGTGAATCGCTGCACTTCAAGAATATACCTAAGTCCAAGTAAAATCTAAATAATAATTATAAAAAACATATTAAAACATTATGTTATATTGGTTCTATTAAATGTAGAATATTAAAAGTGATATTAGGACTCCTACGATCCATCTACAGGTTCGCCACGTAGTGTTCACATCAACGTGTGTGTGTGTGTGTGCATGTGTGTATGTTCCAGCATCACGTCCAAACGGCTTAAGATATTAACATGAAACTTTCCATAATGATCTTTCCATAATTCTTGGTCACATGTTACTTATATGTCCACTTAAAATATAGGATAATTAATTTAACCCTCAACTACCCCCATTTGGGAGGGTCAGGGCTTTTGTTTATAGTCCCATGCAAATCAATGGGAAATGTATGTTCCCACATAACTTCCGTACAGCTGGAGATATTTCAATACCTGGTACACATATTACGGGTCGAGATAGGAGGACGGGATAGGAGGTCGGGATAGGAGGATGGGATAGGAGGTCGGGATAGGAGGTCGGGATAGGAGGTCGGGATAGGAGGATGGGATAGGAGGACGGGATAGGAGGTCGAGATATGAGGTTGGGATAGATGGACTGGATAGGAGGAGGGGATAGGAGATTGAGATAGGAGATTGGGATAGGAGGTCAGGATAGGAGGTCGAGATAGGAGCAGGGGATATGAGGATGGGATAGGAGGTCAGGATAGGAGGTCGAGATAGGAGGTTGGGATAGATGGATTGGATAGGAGGACGGGATAGGAGGTAGGGATTGGAGGTCGGGATTGGAGGTCGGGAGAGGAGGTCTGGATAGGAGGTCTGGATAGGAGGTCCAGATAGGAGGTCGGGAGAGGAGGTCGGGATAGGAGGTAGGGATAGGAGGTCGAGATAGGATGACGGGATAGGAGGACGGGATAGGAGGAAGGGATAGGAGGTCAGAATAGGAGGTCGGGATAGGAGGTCGGGATAGGAGGTCGAGATCGGAGGACCGGATAGATGGACGGGATAGGATGGGATAGGAGGACGAGATAGGAGGTCGAGATAGGAGGACGGGATAGGAGGTCGGGATATGAGGTCGGGATAGGAGGGCGGGATAGTTGGTTGGGATATGACAACAATACATGAGGACAGGATATGAAGTCAAAAGCTTCCTCCTTTGTTTATTTTCCTTACCAACAAGGATTAGGAAGGAAATCACGTCCATCATCACGTCCAAACGGCTAAAGATATTAACATGAAACTTGGCACACATGTTACTTATATGTCAACAACAAACATAGGATAGGTGATTTAACCCTTACTCACCCCCATTTGCCAGGGGCGGGGTTTATGTTTAAAGTCCCATACAAGTCAATGGGAAATATATGTTACTGCATAACTTCCAAACGGCTGGAGATATTTCGATAGGAGGACGGGAAAGGAGGACGAGAAATGAGGACAGGAAAGGAGGTCGAGATAGGAGGACGGGAAAGCAGGTCGAGATAGGAGGATGGGAAAGGAGGACGGGAAAGGAGGACAGGAAAGGAGGTCGAGATATGAGGACGGGAAAGGAGGATGGGATAGGAGGACGGGATAGGAGGACGTGATAGGAGGATGGGATAGGAGGACGGGATAGGAGGTCAGGATAGGAGGTCGGGATACGATGATGGGATAGGAGGTCGGGATATGACAACAATATATGAGGATGGGATATGAAGTCAAAAGCTTCCTCCTTTGTTTATTTTCCTCCCCAACAAGGATTAGGAAGGAAAAATCGGGCAACGCCGGGTACTCAGCTAGTATATATATATAAAAGTCAATGTGTGTGTGGGTGTGTATGTATGTGTATGTTCCAGCATCACGTCCAAACGGCTAAAGATATTAACATGAAACTTGTCACACATGTTACTTATATGTCAACAACAAACATAGGATAGGTGATTTAACCCTTAGTCACCCCCATTTGCCAGTGGCGGGGTTTATGTTTAAAGTCCCATACAAGTCAATGGGAAATATAGGTTACTGCATAACTTCCAAATGGCTGGAGCTATTTCGATAATACTTGGTCACATGTTACTTATATGTCCACTTCAAATATAGGATAGTTAATTTAATCCTTAACTACCCCCTTTTGTGAGGGTTGGGGTTTTCGTTTAAAGTCCCATGCAAATCAATGGGAAATATATGTTCCCACATAACTTCCATACACCTGGAAATATTTCAATACCTGGTACACATATTATGGGTCGAGATAGGAGGTTGAGATAGGAGGACGAGATTGAGATAGGAGGTTGAGATAGGAGGTTGAGATAGGAGGACGGGATAGGAGGTTGTGATAGGAGGTCGAGATAGGAGGTCGAGATAGGAGGACGAGATTGAGATAGGAGGACGGGATAGGAGGACGGGATAGGAGGTCGGGATATGAGGACGGGATATGAGGACGGGATATGGGGTTGGGATATGACAACAATATATGAGGACGGGTTATGAAGTCAAAAGCTTCCTCCTTAGTTTATTTTCCTCCCCAACAAGGATTAGGAAGGAAAAACCGGGCAACGCCGGGTACTCCACTAGTTAATAAATTAAGGAACATCCATATTGAGCTGGGCAAACATACAAATTTTCTACAGATTTTCTATATATGTATATAGAAAATCCAGGTCCCCTGGATAAAGCCATACCTCTCCCTTTCATCCGTTTTCTCTTTATTTCAAAAATCATATTTCTATGGATGTATACTGACACACCAAGCGAATAACTGGAAAAAAACAGAATGCAATTTTGTAGGGTTAAAAAAAACACTAGACGTAGAAAATAGCAAAATAATGCTTGTCCTGAAGACACAACTATATCTATCTATCTATCTATCTATCTATCTATATATATATATATATATATATATATATACAACTTATATTAAAATGATGTGTTTCTAACCTGGACTGGGTTCAGTGTACTGATGTGGAAAATATGAAGGTTATGGCAACATTACTGAAACTTTGGTCAAGATTATGCTACTCGGAAAAATGTGGAATATAACAAGTTTGTAGACATCAAACCTCAAGTGCATGCCACAAAGGAAAATAAAAATGTAAGAGTAATTTTATACAGCTTAAATTTAAATCTACTTTTATTTATAAAATGACTAGCTGAGTACCCGACGTTGCCCGGATTTTTCCTTCCTAATCCCTGTTGGGGAGGAAAATAAACAAAGGAGGAAGCTTTTGACTTCATATCCAGTCCTCATATATTCTTGTCATATCCCAACCCCATATCCCAACCTCCTATCCCGTCCTCCTATCTCAACCTCCTATCCCGACCTCCTGTCCTGACCTCCTATACCGTCCTCCTATCCCATCCTCCTATCCCGTCCTTCTATCCCGACCTCCTATCCTGATCTCCTATCCCGACCTCCTATTCCGTCCTCCTATTCTGTCCTCTTATCCCATCCTCCTATCCTGTCCTCATATCCAGTCCTCCTATCTCGACCTCCTATCCCGACCTCCTATCCCATCCTCCAATCTCGAGCTCCTATCCCGACCTCCTATCTCGTCCTCCTATCCCAACCTCCTATCCTGACCTCCTATCCTGACCTCCTATCCCGACCTCCTATCCCAACCTCCTTTCCTGTCCTTCCCCATCCTCCTATCTCGACCTCCTATCAGGACCTCATATCCCGACCTCCTATCCCATCCTCCTATCCCGTCCTCCTATCCCAACCTCCTTTCCCGTCCTCATATCTCGACCTCATATCCCGACCTCCTATCCCGACCTGCTATCCCAACCTGATATCTCGTCCTTATATCCCGTCCTCCTATCCCGTCCCCCTATCCTGACCTCCTATCTCGATCTCCTATCCCGACCTCCCATCCCGTCCTCATATCCCGACCCGTAATATGTGTACCAGGTATTGAAATATCTCCAGCCGTACGGAAGTTATGTGGGAACATACATTTCCCATTGATTTTGCATGGGACTTTAAACAAAAACCCCGACCCTCACAAATGGGGTAGTTAAGGGTTAAATTAACTGTCCTATATTTTAATTGGACATATAAGTAACATGTGACCAAGAATTATCGAAATATCTCCAGCCGTTTGGAAGTTATGCAGTAACATATATTTCCCATTGAATTGTATGGGACTTTAAACATAAACCTCGCCCCTGGCAAATGGGGGTGAGTAAGGGTTAAATCACCTATCCTATGTTTATTGATGACATATAAGTAACATGTATCCCAAGTTTCATGTTAATATCTTTAGCCGTTTGGACGTGATGCTGGACGTGATTTCCTTCCTAATCCTTGTTGGGAAGGAAAATAAAGAAAGGAGGAAGCTTTTGACTTCATATCCCGTCCTCATATATTGTTGTCATATCCTGACCTCCTATCCCATCATCGTATCCCGACCTCCTATCCCGACCTCCTATCCCGTCCTCCTATCCTGTCCTCCTATTCCGTCCTCCTATCCTGTCCTCCTATCACGTCCTCCTATCCTGTCCTCCTTTCCCGTCCTCATATCTCGACCTCCATTCCTGTCCTCCTTTCCCGTCCTCCTATCACTACCTCCTTTCTTGTCCACCAATCTCGACCTCCTTTCCTGTCCTCATTTCCCGTCCTCCTATCCCGTCCTCCTATCCTGTCCTCCTATCCCGTCCTCCTTTCCCATCCTCCTTTCCCGTCCTCATATCTCGACATCCTTTTCCATCCTCCTATGCGTCCTCCTATCCAGTCCATCTATCCCGTCCTCCTATCCCATCCTCATATCCCGACCTCCTATCCCGTCCTCTTATCCCGTCCTCCTATCCCGTCCTCCTATCGCGACCTCCTATCCCGTCCTCCTATCTCGACCTCCTATCCCGTCCTCCTATCCCGACCTCCTATCCCGACCTCCTATCCCGTTCTCCTATCTCGACCTCCTATCCCGACCTCCTATCCCGACCTCCTATCCCGTCCTCCTATCTCAACCTGCTATCCCAACCTCCTATCCCGACCTCCTATCCCGACCTCCTATCTCGACCTCCTATCCCGAACTCCTACCCAGTCCTCCTATCCTGTCCTCCTATCGCGTCCTCCTATCTCGACCTCCTATCCCGACCTCCTATCCCGACCTCCTATCCTGGTCCTCCTATCCCGGTCCTCCTATCCTGTCCTCCTATCCCGACCTCCTATCCCATCCTCCTATCCCATCCTCCTATCCCGACCTCCTATCCCGACCTCCTATGTCGTCCTCCTATCCCGACCCGTAATATGTGTACCAGTTCAGTTATTGAAATATCTCCAGCCGTACGGAAGTTATCTGGGAACATACATTTCTTATTGATTTGCATGGGACTTTAAACAAAAACCCAGACCCTCACAAATGGGGGTAGTTAAGGGTTAAATTAACTATCCTATATTTTAAGTGGATATATAAGTAACATGTGACCAAGTATTATCGAAATATCTCCAGCCGTTTGGAAGTTATGCAGTAACATATATTTCCCATTGACTTGTATGACCAGGGAGTCAGGAGTTTGTCTGGCGCAGAGAGGAACCATCAGGCAGCCAAGTAAAATCAATGGATTTATTAGATGCAACGCGTTTCGCTGCGCATGCGCAGCTTCATCAGGCAGCCTCATATATTGTTGTCATATCCTGACCTCCTATCCCATCATCGTATCCCGACCTCCTATCCCGACCTCCTATCCCGTCCTCCTATCCCGTCCTCCTATTCCGTCCTCCTATCCTGTCCTCCTATCATGTCCTCCTATCCTGTCCTCCTTTCCCGCCCTCATATCTCGACCTCCATTCCTGTCCTCCTTTCCCGTCCTCCTATCACTACCTCCTTTCTTGTCCTCCAATCTCGACCTCCTTTCCAGTCCTCATTTCCCGTCCCCCTTTCCCGTCCTCCTATCCCGTCCTCCTATCCCGGCCTCCTATCCCATCCATCTATCCCGTCCTCCTATCCCGTCCTCCTTTCCCATCCTCCTTTCCCGTCCTCATATCTCGACATCCTTTTCCGTCCTCCTATGCGTCCTCCTATCCAGTCCATCTATCCCGTCCTCCTATCCCATCCTCCTATCCCGACCTCCTATCGAGTCCTCTTATCCCGTCCTCCTATCCCGTCCTCCTATCGCGACCTCCTATCCCGTCCTCCTATCTCGACCTCCTATCCCGTTCTCCTATCCCGACCTCCTATCCCGACCTCCTATCCCGTCCTCCTATCTTGACCTCCTATCCCGACCTCCTATCCCAATCTCCTATCCCGTCCTTCTATCTCAACCTCCTATCCCAACCTCCTATCCCGACCTCCTATCCCGACCTCCTATCTCGACCTCCTATCCCGACCTCCTACCCAGTCCTCCTATCCCGTCCTCCTATCCCGTCCTCCTATCTTGACCTCCTATCCCGACCTCCTATCCCGACCTCCTATCCTGGTCCTCCTATCCCGGTCCTCCTATCCCGTCCTCCTATCCTGACCTCCTATCCCATCCTCCTATCCCATCCTCCTATCCCGACCTCCTATCCCGACCTCCTATGTCGTCCTCCTATCCCGACCCGTAATATGTGTACCAGTTCAGTTATTGAAATATCTCCAGCCGTACGGAAGTTATCTGGGAACATACATTTCTTATTGATTTGCATGGGACTTTAAACAAAAACCCAGACCCTCACAAATGGGGGTAGTTAAGGGTTAAATTAACTATCCTATATTTTAAGTGGATATATAAGTAACATGTGACCAAGTATTATCGAAATATCTCCAGCCGTTTGGAAGTTATGCAGTAACATATATTTCCCATTGACTTGTATGACCAGGGAGTCAGGAGTTTGTCTGGCGCAGAGAGGAACCATCAGGCAGCCAAGTAAAATCAATGGATTTATTAGATGCAACGCGTTTCGCTGCGCATGCGCAGCTTCATCAGGCAGCCTGATGAAGCTGCGCATGCGCAGCGAAACGCGTTGCATCTAATAAATCCATTGATTTTACTTGACTGCCTGATGGTTCCTCTCTGCGCCAGACAAACTCCTGACTCCCTGGTCATTCGTTTTTGATTTTACTCTCACCCAGGAGGGCTGCAGTGGACCTTCTTCCATATCTCTTCTGCTCTTAACCTTGTTGTGTGTGGGCGCACAACCAACTTCGGTAAGCGGCTTGGGAATCACCGTCCCCTACCCCCACCTGCAAGATCTACTGATCCCGCACATGAGGCGCCTTCCTTTCTTTCTCTAGATTTCACTTACATTGACTTGTATGGGATTTTAAACATAAACCCCGCTACCTGGCAAATGGGGGTGAGTAAGGGTTAAATCACCTATCCTATGTTTGTTGTTGACATATAAGTAACATGTGTGCCAAGTTTCATGTTAATATCTTTAGCCGTTTGGACATGATGCTGGACGTGATTTCCTTCCTAATCTTTGTTGGGAAGGAAAATAAACAAAGGAGGAAGCTTTTGACTTCATATCCTGTCCTCATATATTGTTGTCATATCCCAACCAACTATCCCGTCCTCCTATCCCGACCTCCTATCGCGACCTCCTATCCCGTCCTCCTATCTCGACCTCCTATCTCGTCCTCCTATCCCGTCCTATCCCGTCCATCTATCCGGTCCTCCTATCCCGTCATCCTATTTCGATCTCCTATCCCTACCTCCTATCCCGTCCTCCTATCCTTATCGCGACCTCCTATGTCCACCTCCTATCCCGACCTCCTCTCCTGACCTCCTATCCAGACCTCCTATCCAGACCTCCTATCCAGACCTCCTCTCCCGACCTCCAATCCCGATCTCCAATTCATACCTCCTATCCCTTCCTCCTATCCTATCCATCTATCCCAGCCTCCTATCTTGACCTCCTATCCTGACCTCCTATCCCATCCTCATATCCCCAGCTCCTATCTTGACCTCCTATCCTGACCTCCTATCCCAATCTCCTATCCCAATATCCTATCCTGTCCTCCTATCCAGTCCATCTATGCCAACCTCATATCTCGACCTCCTATCCCATCCTCCTCCATATAAACATAAACCCTGCCCCTGGCAAATGGGGGTGAGTAGGGATGAAATCACCTATCCTATGTTTGTTGTTGACATATAAGTAACATGTGTGCCAAGTTTCATGTTAATATCTTTAGCCGTTTGGACGTAATGCTGGAACATGCACACATACATACATACACACACGTTGAGTTTTATATATATAGATTTGGCTCGGCATTACAACCTCCATCTGTAAATATGGCAAAAAATGCATCAGTAATAATTCGAGATGAGCGAACTTTTGAAAAACTCGATTTGGCCGAAAAATTTGGTTCCATCCGAATTTATTTGCGGCAAATCTATATTGAAAACTGCAATTTCTGGCCTACAGAGAGCCTCAATAGGGGTGTAGAACACTTTGCTTTGTTCTAATACGCATACGGAGTGTGCTGGGGAGTGTGCAGATTACAGGCATCACTTTTAAAATCACTGCCGCAGAGCGGCACAATGACAGAGCCTTGAGGTGGCATCAGTATGAGGAGACATATAGTGGCTGAATGACTCAGTGTGGAGGTTTTGGCAGCATGAAGAGACCATACAGTGGATAAATGACACAGCATGGAGGTGTTGGCAGCATGTGGACACCATATAGTGTCTAAATGACACAGCGTGGAGGTGTTGGCAGCATGAAAAGCCCATACAGTGGCTAAATGACACAGCATTAAGATGTTGGCAGCATGAGGAGACCATAGAGTGGCTGAATGAAAAAGCATGGATGTGGCTGAAGCATGAGGAGACCATATAGTGGCTGAATGACACAGCGTGGAGGTGTTGGCAGCATGAGGAGACAATACAGTGTCTGAATAGCACAGACTGGAGTTGGCTGCAGGATAAGGAGACACTAGGGCTTCACAATACCTACGATTAAAAGAATTAGGGTATTAAATGGAAAATTATGGTAGCTAATGCTACCATAAAAATGTTTTAGGCCCAGACCCACCTGGAGTTGGTTGAAGCATGAGAAGAGACCATATAGCAGCTGAATGAGACAGCCTGGAGGTGGCAGCAGCAGCATCAGGAGTCCTTAAAGTGACCCGGTGACAGAGTGGTGCGGAGGGTGGCAATACCAGTTCCTGGTGACAAAAGTGGGTGAAAAAATGTCTGATGCTGAGGAATGTTTGTAACCGAGGAGCAGTGCCTTAAATCTATTTGGCACTATATTTGTGAAGTGTTGGTGTGGCACCATGGTCAATTTACTCTCATGCATCAGGCATTGGTGGGTGGAAATCCTGCTGATCCATACCTGATACATCTTCTCAAAGGTCAGTCTCTCCACATTTTTCGTGGACAGACGAGTTCTCTGGGGGTGACGATGGCCCCCCGCTGCACTAAACACCCGCTCTGATGGAACACTACTGGCCGGGCAGGACAGCTTTTCCAGGGCAAACTCTGCTAGTTGCGGCCATAAATCAAGTTTGGCTGCCCAAAAGTCCAGCGGGTCTTCAAGGTGTGTTGGAATGAGCATGTCATGGTATGCCACCACCTGCTGATTCAGGTCCTGCTCCAGGTGTACCTGCTTTTGATTAGTGTTGAGCACGAATATTATTAATGAAAATTTTTATTGCAATATCGGCACTTCAGGATTTCTCAAATATTTAGAATATAGTGCTATATATTCGTAATGACAAATATTTTTTTTAACATGCAAATTTGAATGCGAATAGAAAAAAGTAAACAAACATAGGAATATGCGAACTTAGCGAACATAGGGTGAATAATCGTCATTATATTTGCGAAATGGCTTAGCACTCTCCACCTCGGTTAGGCACAAGCCATCAGTTCTCTGAAAGGTGCAGAGCTCACAACTTGAAAAGGGAGGGATTGTAGCACCAGCAACTTGGACAGAAGCACATTCATCTTCTGCACCATTGGATGAGTGGGCGCATACTGTTGTCTCTTAGACATGGCTTCACCGATGGATTGTTGGTGGAATGACTGTCTAAAAGTAGGAGGAGCAGTAGCATCTGGAGTGACAGAAGGAGGGGACGACACACAGCTCCCTTCGACAGAGGTGGTGGAGCCTTGGCTGGCTGAAATAGTGAGCTGCGTGCCACTGGTTGATACAGCAGGCTGGACCACTACATTGGAGCCATGGTTCGCCCAGGCCGCTTTATGGTAGTGAAGCATATGTTGACGCTTTGTCGTGGTGCCAACATTGGGACCCTGGCAACGCTTCAACTTCTGCCGACATATCTTGCATGTGGCTATGTGAACCTCTTCCGGATGCTTGATGAAAAACTGCCACACCGCAGACTAGCTGATTTTCCCACCAACAGTCCGCACTAATTGACTACTACTGCCGCCTTATCCAGGAACCCCTCTTCCCCCTACCTCCTGGGAAGGTAGGCTGCCACAAAGCTGGTGGTCTCCCTCGGGCAAGTATGGCTCCAGAATTTCCACTTCTGCTACCATGCTGATTGCTAACCATGCTACCACCTTGCTAGCTCAGCTGCTGCCTCACTGGCAACCTGCAACTCTCTGCTCCTGATGATGATGAAGCCCCCTTCTGCACCCGGCTCCCAATTGCGATCGGCTTCATCATCATCAACAAGTGTCTGCACGTCACTGATGTCCTCCTCAGGTTCCTCAACAGTGTCTGCTTCAGGACCCTGAACCCTGGAAACACCATCTCCCACGTCACTCTCCTCATCACTACTTGTCCGCCTAGCGGAGGAAGCGGCTGATATCTCCTCCACTTCTTGGTTGGTCAGTAGCTGCAGACTGTCCTTTATTAGATCGTCCTCAGTGAATAGAGGAGCTGAAACCACAGCATAAGATCCTTCTGTGGGGTAGAAAACAGCATAGGACAGGGACTGCTCCCTGCCCATGCCAACTGAGGGTTGTGTCTGAGGAACCCACCAACTGTTGACTGGGGATATCAGATGTCACTTGTGATGAAGTGGATGACCGTGTTAACCAATCGATGACATCAGATGGGTTGCTGGTCAAGACACGACCACTAGCTGATACTGGGAGCTCAGGCATCTCACTGTGACTCCTGCTGCCACTAGCCCCTAGTCTGTTGGGACCTCTGCCTGATGAATTTAGGCCTCTGCCACGCCTCTGTTTACGTCCTGGCACTTCTCTACCTGATATACTTAGTGCGTATATGAGGGGGGTACAATACACTTCACTACTCTTAAAACAGTATTAGTCTAGTAGAGCAGCAGGTGTGTCCTTTTGCCTGGACTTTCACAGTATCTAGGCCCTTGACAGAATAATAGGTTTAAAATAGTACACTACTTAGAGGTAGGTATGTGGTATGCACTTATGAGGGCAGAAAAATGCGGTACAGTACACTTAAATGTGTATGCACTAGAGTACAACACCAGCCGGTGATTACTTTTGGCTGTCCTTTCACAGTATGTAGGCCCTTGACAGATTAACAGGTACAAAATAGTACACTACTTGATGTAGGTTTGTGGTATGCACTTATGAGGGCAGAAAATGCGCTACTGTACACTTCAACAATTATTTGAGTACAACAACAGCCGGTGATTACTTTTGCCTGTACTTTCACGGTATGTAGACCCTTCAGAGATTTACAGGCACAAGATAGTACACCACTTAGATGTAGATATGTGGTATACATTTATGGGGGCGGAAAAATATGGTACAGTACGCTTAAAAAAACATATTTGAGTAAAACACCAGCAGGTACAAATTAATACACTACTTAGATGTAGGTATGTGGTATGCACTTATGAGGGCTGAAAAATGCGGTACAGTACGCTTAAAAAAATAGTATTTTTAGTAAAACATCAGCTGGTGATCACTTTTTCCTGGACTTTCACAGTATCTAGGCCCTTGACAGATTAACAGGTACAAAATAATACACTACTTAGATGTAGGTATGTGGTATGCACTCATAGGGGCAGAAAAATGCAGTACAGTACACTTAAAAATAAGTATTTTTAGTAAATCATCAGCTGGTGATCACCTTTTCCTGGACTTTCACAGTATCTAGGCCCTTGACAGATTAACAGGTACACAATAGTAGACTACTTAGATGTAGGTTTGTGGTATGCACTCATGAGGGTAGAAAAATGTGCTACAGTGCGCTTAAAAAACGTATTGGAATAAAACACCAATACTTTTGCCTGGCCTTTCACAGTATCTATTGCTCAACACCAGCAGAACACAACAGTGCTGCAGCACAAAAAAATCTGTGTGCTAAACACAAAATGTCACTTTGTCAAAGACTATTAGGAATGGAATGCTGTGTATTATACCCTCTACAGACTAGTATAAACAGCAGATGATTTGTTGTGAAACAAAGACACAGAATTGCTCTGAAAAATTATTCCTGTCTCCTCTGTTAAGGTTTATGAAGTTGAGGCAACACACAGTTATCTGCCCCTCTCTGTAATACAATGCTGAAGAAAGTAACTGGGAGGTTTATAGCTGCAGTAAAAATCCTTTTAGTGAAAAAAAAACGCTGATGTGACTAGGATGTGAAATGCTACTGGAATGAGTTTTTCTGTGTAACACACACACACAGCGATGTCCGTCCTTTCTGTTTGCAGTGTAATGATTGATATGACGAGCCGCAAAACGGCTGCCAAATATATGGGGCTGTGTCATCACAGGGGTGATTGGCTGCTGATGGGCTGCATCCTGCATGTGATTCAGGGACATCCCACCTACTTCCCTTCTTGCCTTGCCTTCCCAGCGTTTCTTGCCCCCTGTACTGGCATGTGGATCCACCATTTTAGATGCTCTGGAGCCTGGACAGCAGTAAATGTAGTTTAATGAAGCGGTTCGTGCAATAGAATCGCGTCGATATTCGCATTCGTTGCAAACCGAATATTTCATGAAATTCGTAATGAATTTGGGTTCGTGAGCTTTGATTCGCTCATCTCTAGTTATAACGATTTAAATCTAAGAGGCAATGAAATCCAGTCTTGGATATTACGTATAAATTGTTACGATTTGTTTAATTATTCATTTTTGATTGGAAATCATTATAGGAGTTAATAAATCATGATTTTGAAATCCCTAAAGTTGACAATCAATTTATTAAAAGAAAAGTACTTGGTTGTAAAATTAAAGACATATTGTTACCGTATCTTACTTTTTGCATCCCCTAGAGTTAACTCACAATGGCGTAGAGGTAATTAATTTTTTGGTGGCTTCGGTTACTTTTTCAAGTAACTGGTGAGTGGTATAATTTAAAATCTTGTAATCCTATATCACCTGTAAAGTTATCTCACTGTTACGCTCTGCGCTCCGGTCAGACATGCTGCGCTCCCCTGCTCTGTCCTCTTCTGCCAGCAGGGCTGGGATTCGCATCGCGGGACGCGCACGCATGCAAATCTCAGCCCGTCACTCACCCTTCCAGTCTGTTGTCCCTCCAGTCCCCTTGTGGCGCCAACGCACGTGCCCCCGCCTCCTAGGGAATGCGCGCTCCAGAGCCCTTAGATTTAAAGGGCCAGTGCCCTTTCTTACACCTGCACCTTTTCTATAAGTATCTGCACCTTCCATTTACCCCTCCCGGATCTTTGTTTGCCATTTGTGCCTTAGAGGAAGTGTTTTTGTCCTTACCTTGCTGTGTTCCAGACCCCTTTGTTCTGTGACCTGACCTTGCTCCTGTGTCACCTGCCTTTTGACCTCCTGCCATGTTCCTGACCTAGCATCTGTACCGCCAGCCCTGACCTTCTGCTATCCTGAACACGACTTGCCGTATCCCTCCTGTGCCTCATACCTCTTCAGCCGCCTGTGTGGTCGAGTCGTGCCAGGGGTAGCGACCTGTGTGCTGCTTGCCGCAGCAAGATCATCCCACTTTGCGGCAGGCTCTGGTGAAAACCAGCATCACTTTGGACTCCGCTCCCTGGCACGGCCCACGTCATCTACCAAACAGGTCCAGCGGATCCACTATTACCGTGTGTGTTACAACTTACTGCCGTGAATCTTACACTCACAAAGATAACCTCCGTCCACATATACATTGCTATAAAAAATTTAAGGGAACACTTAAACAACACAATTAGAGATTAGTGAATTTTTAATCAATAGGGGTGTAGAACACTTTACCTTGCTGTATCACGCATCGGGTGTGTGCTGAGTTAGTAAAATAATACTGTTATTCAGTATGACATGCAGATCAGAGGCATCGCTATTAGAATCACTGCCGCAGAGCAGCACAATGACAGGGACTGGGGGTGCCTATATATATATATATATATATATATATATATATATATATATATATTTACTATATCAGTATGAGGAGAACATACAGTGGCTGAATGACACAGCCTAGAGTTGGCAGCAGCATGGGGAGACCATATAGTGGCTGAATGACAAAGTGTGGAGTTTGCGGCAGCATGAGGAGACGATATAGTGGCTTAATGAAACAGCCTGGAGTTGGCAGCAGCATGAGGAGAACATATAGTGGCTGAATGACATAGCCTGGAGATGGCAAAAGCATGAAGGAGACCATAAAGTGGCTGAATGACACAGCAAGGAGGTGGCGGCAGCAGGAGGCAGACCATATAGTGGCTGAATGACACAGCATGGGGGTGTTGGCAGCATGAGGAGAATATAGTGGCTGAATGACACAGCGTGGATGTGGAATCAGCATGAGGAGACCATATAGTGGCTGAATGACACAGCCTGGAGGTGGCAGCAGCATGAGGAGAACATATGTGACAGAATGAGACAGCCTGGAGGTGGCAGTAGGAGCATCAGGAGTCCTGAAAGTGACCGGGTGACAGAGTTTTGCGGTGGGTGGCAACACCAGTACCCCGTGACAAAGGTGGGTGAAAAAAAGGAAAACTTGGCATCAGATGTGTGGCATCACACGGGCGGCAGGATGAGAATAGTAGTTGAGGCAGGTAGGCAGAAGAAAACCGTCTCTTTTGTAAAAGTGTTAGTGTACACAATTAAATATTTAAGAAATGCATTAAGTAAAACTTAACTTTTAATAATATTCTTCGGATAAAATATATGGAATCAAATTTTTTTTTTAAATCAAACAAAAATAAAGGTGTGCAAAAAACACCATGTGCCACCTACACCACCAAGTATTGATGTGATGCAAAGACCTCTAAAAGGTGGAAGAGAACAACGTTTGGTCCATTGTAACCGGTGGGGGAAAAACTTCCCCTGTAATGCCCTGATCTCATATTATTAATTCCATTCATGGCAAGTGTTACTCGCCCTAAAAAGGGCTGCCCCACACAGGAACCTCTCCCTATTTACACTTACAAATACTGCCATTTCCCAGCATTTTAAGATCGAAATAGGTATTGGTTCTTGTGTGGGACTGCACTTTTTTTTGAAATGGTGGAAGGGAACATCGTCCACTTTAAGACCCTACTCTCGTCCTATTAATTCCCTTCTTGGCAGTTGTTATTCAGCCTAAAAAGGTCGGCCCCACACAGGAAACTCTCTATTTCCACCTAAAAACCCTGGGAAATGGCAGTGTTTGTAAGAGGAAATAGGGAGAGACTCCTGTGTGAGGCCACCCTTTTTAAGGTGAGTAACACTTGCCAAGAAGGGAATTAATAATGTGAGAGTAGGGCCTTACAGGGGAAGTTTTTACCCCCACCGGTTACAATGGACCATACGTTGTTCCCTTCCACCTTTTAGAGGTCTTTGCATCACATCAATACTTCTTGGTGTAGGTGGCACAAGGTGTTTTTTTGCACACCTTTCCTTTTGTTTGTTTAAAACATTTTTTACAGTGTTGTGGTTAAACTTTACTAGTGATTGACAAATGTAGGTCAATTGGTAACTAATAAAGCCTTTGAACCATGGGAACTAGGTCAATTGGCAATTAACAGAGTATTTAAACCATGGTTAATGGGATACCAAAATGGGTATTGGGGCTAAATGAAACTGGATGTAATGTGTAAGGCTGGGTATGAATGAACAAATGGGAGGTTAAGGAACATAGTTAAATCAAAACCTGTGCAAAGGAAAAATTGTCCAGTTGCCCATAGAAACCAATCAGATTGCTTCTTTCATTTTTCACAAGGAATCTGCAAAATGAAAGAAGCAATCTGATTGGTTGCTTTGGGCAGCTCAGCAGCTTTTCCAGGAAAAGCTGCTGAGTTGCCCATAGCAACCAATCACATCGCTTCTTTCATTTTTCACAAGGCCTCTGCAAAATGAAAGAAGCAATCTGATTGGTTCCTATGGGCAACTTTTCCTTTGCAGAGGTTTTGATAAATCTCCCCCTATGTTCCCTAACCTCCCATTCATTCATACCCAGCCTTAAAAAATTAAATCCATTTTCAATTAACCCCAATACCCTTATTTGGTACCCCATTAACCTACTTCCCACGGTTCAAAGGCTTTCTTAATTACCAATTGACCTACATTTGTCAATCACGAGTAAAGTTTAACCACAACACTGTAATACTCAGTCCCACCCCGGGACTCGAACCACCACCAGGGTCTCCCATCCACTGTACTGCTGATACCCTCCTGCTTATCTTTCAGTCTCACATACCGTGAGATCTCATAGACCACAATGGGCCTATTGAGTTAATGCACTAGCCCATTAGTTCCCTATACCATACACTTACCCTGGAGGCTGACATCACACTCAACCTCCAATAGTGTTCAGACACGCCAAAATTCAAAAGTTTAATGTAATAATATATTCATGGTTCTTTGCATATATCAAACACTGTATCTGCACACTGTAACTTGGACCTGAGGAAGGAGGGAGCCCCTCCGAAACTCGTAGTCCTTATGTAGTACCACTTTTTAAGATATTAATAAAAAGTTTGATACAAGCTACTCCTGACTCCTGTGTCATCACGCCGCCAGTGTAGTGCTCACAGTGCCAGAGTCGGTTTTCACTGGAAGAACAAGGGAACCCCTGCCAGGATTAGCATATTTAAAACTTTTAGATAATTTTTTATAAATTTTTTGGGGAATAAAATGTGACTAAAAAGCAACATTTTTAGATTTTAAAATTTTTACGTTCACTGTACCACTGTATGGGATCATTAACATTATATTTTGATAGTTCGGACATGTACGCACGCGTATTACGTTTTTTGTGGGTAAAATGGGAAAAACGGACAATTTATATTTTTTTGGGGGAAGGGAATTTTCACTTTTTTTATTACTTTTTATTTTTACATTTTCAACTTTTTTTTAACACTTTTTATCTATAGCAATCATTTGATTGCTAATACTGTTCAGTGCTATGCATAGAGCATAGCCCTGATCAGTATCATCAGTCATCTTCTGCTCTGGTCTGCTCGATCTCAGACCAGAGCAGGAGATGCCAGGAGACGGACAGAGGCAGGTGACAGATGATCGGATGACCGCGGCAGAGATGCGGGCGATCCAATCATCTAATTTAACATGCGCACTGACACAGATGCCGTAATCTGCACTGATCACGGCATCTGAGGGGTTAATGGCGGACATCTGCGTGATCATGGATGTCGGCCATTACCGGCAGGTCCAGCCGTGTATGACGCGAGCACCGCTCCGATGCTCACGGTCATACTCAGGAGTCCACAGACAGTATTGTAGATGTCCTATCATAGTGGTCTTCAACCTGCGGACCTCCAGATGTTGCAAAACTACAACTCTCAGCCGTTGGCCGTAGTTTTGCAACATCTGGAGGTCAGCAGGTTGAAGACCACTGTCCTATCACATTATCCACCACAAGAAACTGCAGGGAGGAATCTTACACAATGAAGGGGTGGGATACTTTCCTATAATGGTTGCAATGGATGTTGCTAACCTCTAACAGCTGTATCTGCATAATTCTCATTGGCCCAGTCTCACACAGTAGTATTTGAGCCTTCTTTGGACCAAACACAAGCTGGAAATGAAAGGGATTATCAATGATCATTCTGATGTATACTGTTAAAAAAAAAAAGAGAGAGAATATTCGTAATTGCGAATATATAGTGCTATATTTGCAATATTCGCAAATTTGCGAATATGCGATATATTCGCGATTAAAATTTGCATTGCGAATATTCGCGAGCAACACTACTGGGTAGACTTGTGCACTAGGAAAATTTTCGTTTCGTTTTGGAATTTTTTTTCGGTTCGGTAATACTTTCGGTTTTGATTTTTCAGATACATTTGGATACATTCGGTATTCGGGTGTTTGGGTTGATTTTTCGGGTACATTCGGTATTCAGGTACATTCGGTAAATCTTTCTATTCTTTTTTGGACTTAAGCGATCCTAAAAAATTTATGGAGATACCTTTTTTATTAAAATTTCGTAGGGTACCATAAAAAAATAATGATAAAAAAGATACAGTAGTGATGGAAAAAATTGTATCTAACGAAATGTATCTTTTTTTATTATGAAATGTTTATAAATTTTTAAACAGGGATCAATTTATGTGAGCAGGTAAAGCACTAAAAATGTAGCCAACAATAATAAAAATGCATTGTGTGCGTATTGTGTACTTTTTTTAAAAACATTTTTTAGGTAGTATTACTACTCCCAGCATGGAACACACTGTTCCATGATGGGAGTAGTAGTTACCTGTACTAATTGACAGATCACCGGTCCCTTGCGATCCTCTTGTATAATGTATAGATGCGGCGGCAGCTCTTCTATGGTCCCCTGCACTCACGTATATATACACATATTCATATTTCCCGCAGAGCTGTGATTGGCCAGATGGTTCCAGCCAATCACAGCTCTCAGTGAGAAATATGAATATGTGTATATATACGGCCGTGCAGGGGACCATAGGAGAGCGGCCGCCGCATCAATACATTATACAGGAGCATCACAGCGGGTGTCAGGAGTGATACCCGCAGTGATCTTTCCTTTACTACAAGTACTACTACTCCCAAGATGGAGTACACTCTGCTCCATGCTGGGAGCTGTAGTACCTGCATTAATAGACAGATCACAGCCGGTGCCAGAAGTTACACTCGCTGCTATATGTCTATTAATGCAGGTACTACAGCTCCCAGCATGGAGCAGAGTGTGCTCCATGTTGGGAGTATTAGTACCTGCAGTAAGGGACAGATCCCAGCGGATGTCACTCCTCCTGACACCCGCTGCGATCGTCCTTATGTGAATGTCGGGATCAGCTGTTCTCAGGGCTACAGAGCCGAGAGAACAGCTGATGCTGAGCCGTAGGTATACATCGTATATCTACTGCCCAGCAAGAACTTACAGTGAGCCTGCAATGTGTATACAGTATACACATTGCTGGCTCACTTAACCCCTTGCTGAGCTGTGCGCCATGCACAAGCCCAGCCAGGAAAGAGTTAACTTACACTGCTGGCGCTGTCCGCTGGGGAGAGCACCCATGATGAAATGTCTACCCAAACAGGGAGCCATCAATTGGTACAAAACTACAACTCCCAGCATGCCCAGACAGCCTTTGCCTGTCTGGGCATGCTGGGAGTTGTAGTTTAGCAACAGCTGGAGTCTCCCTGTCTGGGTAGACACTGCCAGAAGGGTCTGTTCACATTATACAAAACGGACAATGTGAACAGAGCTTCAGATTAACTAGCCTTGTTCCCTTCTGTAGCTCCGCCCCCTAATGATGTCATCGCCAGGGGGCGGAGCTACACGGACCTGCCCGGTACTCAAGGGAAGTAAGCAGAATTCGTCTTCTGTATACACTATATACAGCTATCTATAGATAGCTGTATATAGTGTATACCGCCCAAAGGGTTAACCTACACTGTCCAGCAGTGTAAGGTAACTCTTTCCTTGCTGGGCTTGCGCATGGCGCACAGCTCAGCAAGGGGTTAAGTGAGCCAGCAATGTGTATACTGTATACACATTGCAGGCTCACTGTAAGTTCTTGCTGGGCAGTAGATATACGATGTATACCTACGGCTCAGCGTCAGCTGTTCTCTCGGCTCTGTAGCCCTGAGAACAGCTGATCCCGACATTCACATAAGGACGATCGCAGCGGGTGTCAGGAGGAGTGACATCCGCTGGGATCTGTCCCTTACTGCAGGTACTAATACTCCCAACATGGAGCACACTCTGCTCCATGCTGGGAGCTGTAGTACCTGCATTAATAGACATATCGCAGCGAGTGTAACTTCTGACACCTGCTGCGATCTGTCTATTAATGCAGGTACTACAGCTCCCAGCATGGAGCACAGTGTACTCCATGTTGGGAGTAGTAGTACTTGTAGTAAAGGAAAGATTACTGCGGGTATCATTCCTGATGCCCGCTGTGATCCTCCTGTATAATGTATGGATGCGGCGGACGCTCTCCGATGGTCCCCTTCACGGCCGTATATATACATATATTCCTATTTCTCACAGAGAGCTGTGATTGGCTGGAACCATCTGACCAATCATAACTCTCTGCGGCAAATATGAATAGTGCAGGGGACCATAGAAGAGCGGCCGGCCGCCTCTATACATTATACAGGAGGATCGCAAGGGACCCCGGCGATCTGTCAATTAGTACAGATAACTACTACTCCCATCATGGAACAGTGTGTTACATGCTGGGAGTAGTAGTACTACCTAAAAAATGTTTTTTTTTTTTAAAGTGAAAAACACGTACACAATACATTTTTATTATTGTCAGCTACATTTTTAGTGCTTTACCCGCTTTAGTGCTTTACTCGCTCACATAAATTGATCCCTGTTTAAAAATTAATAAACATTTCATAATAAAAAAGATACATTTCGTTAGATACAATTTTTTCCATCACTACTGCATCTTTTTTTATGATTTTTTTGTTATTAGAATGAATTTTTTACGTTTGTTTACGGATAACGAATGCATTCGTTATTTACCGCATGCATTCGGTAAAAAACAAATGCATTCGTTATTTTGCTATTCGTATTATCGTGACTATTCGGGAATGTTCAAAATATGCCTTCGTGCATTCGGATCGATCTGAATGCCCGAAAACGGTAAAATTCGGTAAATTAGACATTTGTGCCGAACCGAATTGCACATATCTACTACTGGGGAGCAGCACTTAAATATGTTTACCATTATCCATATCTGTAAAATGTTGGTGTGGCACCATAGTCAACCTACTCTGATGCATCAGGCATTGGTGGGTGGAAATCCTTGTGGATCCATGCCTGATTAATCTTCACAAAGGTCAGTCTCTCCACATGGACAGAAGAATTCTCCTTGGGGTTACTATGACCCCCACCGCACTAAACACCCGGTCTGATGGCACACTACTGGCCGAGCAGGACAGCTTTTCCATGGAAAACTCTGTTAGTTGCGGCCACACACGCCAAGTTTGGCTGCCCAGAAGTCCAGCAGATCTTCAAGGTGTTTTGGCATGGTCAGGTCAAGGTAAGCCACCACCTGCTGGTTCAGGTCCTGCTCCAGGTCTACCTGCTGCTAATTAGATGCTTCACTATGCTGGTGAAGAAAGGTACTCATCAGCGACTGTAGACTCAGGCTGCTGCTGATGGAGCTGGTACTGCTCCTGCCACCCCAATCCTCCCCAGCAGCCATGGCAGTGGAAGGTGTGCGCAGAAGGTCCCCTGAGTCAGACTTGCGAGAGGATGGACGATGGCGCAGATAGGCATTGGCCAACTGACTACGTTGGATGTCTCTGTAGTAGGTCAGTTTGTTCTCTTCTGATGCTGCAGCTCAAGGATGGTGTGCTTTGCGGTGTACAAGTAGTTGAAGTGCATACAAATTTTCCTTCCCATTGTTAGGATGTCTTGAAGATGCGGGGAACACTTCAGTAACCGCTTGCCAACCAGATTGAACATGTGTGCCATACAGGGCGCATGGCTCAGGCTTCCTTGTTGCAACGCAAACAAGATGTTCTTCCCATTGTTGGTCACCATGGTTCCCATTTCCAGTTTTCATGGAGTAAGCCATGATTCGATTTCTTGATGAATGACTTTTAGCAGTTCCTCCCCTGTGTGACTCCTTTCGCCAAGGCAGACCATGTGAAGAACAGCGTGACACCGCTGTGCCCGGCACACATGGTATGCTGGGGGGCACTGAGACTTGTCTGTGCAGTGGAGGATGAGGAGATATTGGAGGAGTAGGAGGCGGAACCGCACACTGTCAAAGGACCAACAGCCTGAGAGCGTGGAGACGGAAGCAGCGTGACCTGTCCAAGTTGCAGTAACCACATTAACCCAGTGGGCCGTAAAGGACATGAATTGTCCCTGACCGTAGTTACAGCTCCACATGTCGGCGCTGCCATGCACTTTAGTACACACCAACAGGTTCAGGGACTGGCCCACCTTCTGTTCCACAAAATTGTGCAGGGCTGGTGCTGCTTTCTTTGCAAAGAAATTACGCTTGGGACTCGCCACCTCAGCTCGGCACAAGCCATTAGTTCTCTGAAAGGTGCGGAGTACACCACTTGAAAAAGGAGGGACTGCAGCACCAGCAGCTTAGACATGAGCACACACTGATTAGAGGGTGAATACTGTTTTATCTTGGACATGGCTTCGCCGATGGATTGCTGGCAGAATGTCTGACTCGAAGTAGGAGGAGCAGGAGCATCTGGAGCGACAGAAGATGGGAATGACACACAGCTCCCTTCGGCTGAAGTGGTGGAGCCTTGGCTGGCTGAAACAGGGAGCGGCATGCCACTGGGTGATGCAACAGGATGGACCAATACATCGGAGCCATGGTTCTCCCAGGCTGCTTCATGGTGACGCTGCATATGTTGACGCATAGCCAAAGTGCCAACATTGGGACCCTGGACATGCTTCACCTTCTGCCACAAAAAAAACTGCCACACCGCCGAGTAGCTGATTTTCCCACCAACAGTCCGAGTTGTGTCTGCACGTCACTGATGTCCTCCTCAGGTTCCTCAACAGTGTCTGCTTCAGGACCCTGAATGCCCGCAACACCACCTCTCACGGCATTCTCCTCATCGCTACTTGCTCGCCTAGTGGAGGAAGCGGCGCATGTCTCCTCCAATTCTAGGCTGGACAGATGATGCTGACTGTCCTTTAGATCGTCCTCACTAAATATTGGAGCATAAGATATTTCTGTGGGGGAGGGAACAGCATACGACAGAGGCAATGGGATGACATGGATTGCTCCCGGGCCATGCCAACTAAGGGTTGTGTCTGAGGAATGCACCGACTGTTGACAGGGGGTGTCAGATGTCACTTGTGAGGAAGTGGATGACCGTGTTATCCAATCGATGACGGCAGATGGTTTGCTGGTCGAGACACAAACGCTAGCTGATACTGCGAGCTCAGGCTTCTCGCTGCGATTCCTGCCGCCACTCGCCCTTAGTCTGCTGTGACCTCTGCCTGATGAATTTAGGCCTCCACCACTCCTCTGTGCACATTCTGGCACTTCTCTGCCTGACATACTTAGTGCGTATCTGAGGGGAGTACAACACGCTCTACTATGCTTAAAACAGTATTGGTGTACAACACCTACCAGTGAGTACTTTTGCCTGGCCTTTCACAGTTTCTAGGCCCTTGAGACTTTAACAGGAACAAATGAGTACACCACTTAGATGTACATATATGGTATGCAGTACTTTTGAGGATAGGACAATGTGCTCCAGTTCGCTTAAAAAAGTATTTATGTACAACACCAGCTGGTGAGTACTTTTTTCCTGGCCTTTCACAGTATCTAGGCCCTTGCGACTTTAACAGGAACAAAATAGTACACCACTTAGATGTACGCATGCGGTATGCACTGATGAGGGCAGTAAATGCGCTATAATACGCCTAAAAACTCTATATTTTTGTAAAACGCCAGTCAGTGATTAGTTTTTACTGTCTTTTCACAGTATGTAGGCCCTTGACAGATTGACAGGTACAAAATAATACACTACTTAGATGTACGTATGCGGTATGCACTTATGACGGCAGACAAATGCGCTACAATGCGCCTAAAAACTCTGTATTTTTATAAAACACCAGCCAGTGATTACTTTTGTCCATCCTTTCACAGTATGTAGGCCCTTGACAGATTAGCAGGTAAAAAAATAGTATACTACTTAGATGTACGTATGCGGTATGCAGTGATGAGGGCAGAAATATGCACTACAGTACCCTTAAAAAAAAAATATATATATATATATATATATATATATATATATATTTGTAACATACCAGCAGTACACAGCAGTGCTGCAGCCAAAAAAAAGCTGTGCACTAAACATAAAATTGCACTCTGTCACAGACTATTAGGATTGGACTGCTGGTTATTATGCCATATACAGACTAGTATAACCAGCAGATGATTTTTTGTGGAACAAAGACACTGAATTGCGCTTAAAAATTACTCCTGCCTCCTCTGCTAAGGTTTATGAAGTTGATGCAGCTTGTTGAAATGTATGAGGCAACACACAGCTATCTTCCCCTCTCTGTCATACAGTGCTGAAGAAAGTGACTGGGAGGTTAATGGCTGCAGCTGCAGTTAAAATCATTTTCAGTGAAAAAAACAATGCTCTCCATCCACGAGACCACTGATGTGACTAGGAGGATGTTAAATGCTGCTGGACCGCGCTTTTCCATGCTGTAACACACACTCACACACAGGCTCTGCGTCCTATCTCTCTTCAGTGTAATGAATGAAGTGGCTGGCTGCAATATGGCTGCCGATAATATAGGGCTTTGACATCACAGGGGTGACTGACTACTGATATGCTGCATCCTGCATGTGATTCAGGGTCATCCTGTCTATTTCCCTTCCCACCTTGCCTTTCCGCCTTCCCAGCATCCCCGGCCCCATGTACTGACATGTGGATCCACCCTTTTAGGTGTCCTGGAGCTTTGAACGCTGTAAAATGGAGTTTAATTAAGCGATTTGCGCTATAGAATCGCAGCAATATTCGCATTTGTTGCAAATCGAATATTTCCTGAAATCAGCTTTGATCCGCTCATCTCCAGTCACTGCTCCTGCACTCACATTTAACCCTTGGACTTGTTTCATTTATACAGTTATCACATGAATGAGCACTAGTAATCATGGAATATCATGTGAGATTTTTCTGCCAGAATGATTCCAAATTTTGGCACAAAAAATATAAAATAAAGATGGCAGAAAAAAAAATTTGGGGCACCAAAATTGGTAATTTTGTAGCAATAAAAACAAAATTGCCTCGAAAATGAACTCTAACACATTTTCATATTTTTAAAGCAGCAAAAGAGACCTTCGAACATGTGAGGAGAAAAAAAAAAGATGTGATTATTAATGCTGGAACAGAAATTACAGTAGTTTTTTAATATCTCCCCTAATGTGTAATCTAGATGTATCTTTTACTGATTTTGGTTTAAGGTGACATACACTAAGTTGAATGGAAAAGCTCATTCATTTAGTTTATTCTGACCTAAAAGCTTTTTTACAGTGGGAAAAAAACAATAACACATATTTATGAACAGAATTCAAACACGCTCATCCACATGGGATGTATACATAACAATTCTATAAACTGAACAGACAGCCAAAGTAAAGGGAAATGTCATGAGTTCCAAATCTCTGTCCTCAAAGTGACATAAAGAGACTTGCGTACAGTAAGTAACTGGAGCGCATGAAGGGCTGAGAACTTTGAGATGAAAGAGATGGGAAGAATCACCTGCAGCGAAGGGAGCCGAGTAGAAAAGGTATTTGCATTGCTTCTATTTGCTCAATGGGAACTTTCATACAATGGATCAGATAGATTTACTGCTCAGCTAAACTTAGAACTCTTCTCCTTTTTTTTTTTTTTTTAAACTGCAGGTTGGGTGAAAATATAAATGTTTAATCCAGTTCCCATGTGGCTAACATCAAATTCTTATATACTGTAGCTGTTTGATTCAGTCAAAAATATTTGAATAATATGCAATAGATGTGTAACCGGAGGCTGACAAATGGGAATCCCATAAAGTTGATATACAAACGAGTGTTTCTTATATAAAAAGTTTCAGTTAATAAGCATATTATGGTGTCATTAAAGATGTGCCTGTCATTAACCAAAACTTTTGACATGTTCCTGAGATGCCAAAAGTTTACACTGTTTGGGGTCGGACTGTTCAGACCCCTACCGTTCAAAATGTAAATATGCGGGGAAGTAGCACAAAAATAAACAGTTCATATGTAGTACCCAATAGGGCAATCACTCATGGATCCATGGATATTCTGTTTCTGTTTCTTTTATTTCTTTAACCTCTTGGGGATGCTGGGTGTATGCATACGCCCTGCATCCCCGATCCTTAAGGGCCTAGGACCGGGATGCCATGCAAACCCCTGGGGGGGGGGGGTCCTGAGACCCCCCATGTCGGATTCAGATCAGCGATTTGTGGTGTTTCCGGGTCAATCGAGTCCCCGGTGACCCGGAAAAATAGGGTGATATGTGCCGTCCGAGATGGCACCTATCACCCTTTAGCAGCCTGAGTGAGGTGGCATTGGTGCCACCACATGATCGTTCTGATTTGTCGGCTGTTACCAGCCAACAAATCACGACTCCTGTTGTGGGGGTGTCCCTAATGGCACCTGCTCTGCCCCTACTCCAGGGGGTGACAGCGGGTGCCGGGAGTTGTGCGGTAGCAGTACCTGAAGCGTGGATCCCAATCATCGGCAGGATCGGGGCCCCTGGAGCACATTCAGTGGCAGAAGGCAGGAGCCTCCTGCTTTTGCTTAGCAACAACTACCAGCATGCACAAAAGGGCATGCTGGGAGTTGTTGTTATGCAACAGCAGGAAGCACAACTACAACTCACAGCATGCACTTTGGTAGTTTGTGCATGCTGGGGGTTGTAGCTATGCAACAGCTGGAGGCACATTTTTCTAGTTGTGGAATAACTACAACCCCCAGTATGCCCTTCGGCTGTAAGTGCATGCTGAGAGTTGTAGTTTTGCAACAGCTGAAGGCACACTGGTTGCGAAACACAGAGTTTGTTACCTAACTCAGTGTTTTGCAACCAGTGTGCATCCAGCTGTTGCAAACTACAACTCCCAGCATGCACAGGTAGACCGTACATGCTGGGAGTTGTAGATTTGCAACAGCTGGAGGCACACTGTTTGCAAAACACTGAGTTAAGCTCTCAGTGTCTTGCAACCGGTGTGCCTCCAGCTGTTGCATAACTACAACCCCCAGCATGCACAGGCAGCCAAAGGGCATGCTGGGAGTCTTGGTAGTAAGCCTCCAGCTGTTGCATAACTACAAGTCCCAGCATGCCCTTCGGCCATTACTGCATGCTGAGAGTTGTAGCTTTTGCAACAGCTGAAGGCACACTGGTTGCAAAACACAGAGTTTGTTACCTAACTCAGTGTTTCGCAACCAGTGTGCCTACAGCTGTTGCAAACTATAACTCCCAGCATACACTGATAGACCGTACATGCTGGGAGTTGTAGTTTTGCAACAGCTAGAGGTTTCCCCCCCATGTGAATGTACAGGGTACATTCACACGGGCAGGGGTTTACAGTGAATTTCTAGCTACAAGTTTGAGATGTAGCAAATTCTCTGCTGCAGCTCAAACTGCCAGCGGGAAACTCGCTGTAAACCCCCGTCTGTGTGAATGTAAAACACTACACTAAACAAAATAAAAAATAAAAAACAACATATACATATATCCAGGTATGTACCTAGAGCATTTGGCACCCATGACGGACCCTTTGTTTGGCACCCCCCTTAATTACACCCCTCTCCCCACCCCCTCTAATTACACCCCCTCCCTCCCCCAAATTGCATCCTCTCCTTCCCCCCCTTAATTACACCCCCTCCATCACCTGCCCCCAGGGGCGGACTGATAACACTTTTTTGGGCCCCCGGACCAAAAAAGGCAAGGGCCCCTGCTAGGCTCTGCAGCTCGTCAATCTTCTGCCACTCCCCTATTCCACCTAAATTCCACACACAATAAAAAAAATGTATATATGTAAGAAACACTTTAACGTAGGTAAATTTCCATGACCATTAATACTGGCATACAAGGAATAAATATATACCATATTGTACCAAATAAAATCACTATACACAGACCAGTATACTATGCAGGATCTGCATACAATATAAGGGATTATATACGGGACCATATGGCGGTAGATATCAGCTGTACACAGGATGTATATACCATATAAGTGATTACAGTTACATTTTGGGGCTCACAATTACATCTTTTCTGATCAGCTGCGTCCTCTTTCCTTCTCTTCTCCGTCCGGATAAGACCACCATGTGGATCTCTTAACATGTGCAGAACAAACATGTCAGAATCTGCATTTTTCCAGTGCCCTCCCTTCCTCTACACAATCTTTCCATCCATAAGCCCACAAACTGTAATAATGCCCTCCTAGGTTTCCTGCACAGTAAAAGGGCAGGTAGGTAGGTAGCCAGGTAAATAGGTAACTAGGTAGGTAGATAAGGAAGCCAGACATGTAGGTAGGTGACGAGCCAGGTAGGTAGGGGTCTAGCTAGGTAGTTAGGCAGCCATGTATGAAGGCCAGGTATGTATATAGTTAGGTAGCTGGGTATGCAGGTAGGTAGTTAGCCTGGTATGGAGGTAAGTAGTTAGGCATCCAGGTATAAAGTTAGGCACCCCCCTTCCCTGTAGGTATAGACAGCAGAGTTATCCCCACCTTCCCTGTAGGTATAGACAGCAGAGTTAACCCCTCCCCTTCCCTGTAGGTATAGGCAGCAGACGTAAACCCCCTTCCCCATAGGTACAGGCAGCAGAGTTAAACCCCCTTCCCCATAGATATAGGAACAGTGCTCACCCTCTTTCTCCTTAGGTATGGGCAGCAGAGTCCCACCCCCACCCCCTTTCCCCGTAGGTATAGGCAGAGTTAACCCCCCCCCCCATTCCCCATAGGTATTGGCAGAGTTAAACCCCCTTTTCCCCTTAGGTATAGACAGAGTTACCCCCCCCCTTTCCCCATAGGTATAGGCAGAGTTACACCCCCCCTCTTTTCCATAGGTATATGCAGTTACACCCCTCCCCTTTTCCCATAGGTAAATGCAGAGTTACACCCCCCCTTTCGCCATAGGTATATGTAGAGTTAAACCCCTCCACCTCTTTCCCATAGGCATATTCAGAGTTACACCCCCCCTTTCCCATAGGTATATGCAGAGTTACACCCCCCCTCTTTCCCATAGGTAAAGGCAGAGATACACCCCTCCTCTTCCCCATAGGTATAGGCAGTTACCCCATCTCTCCCATAGGTATAGGCAGAGTTACCCACCTTTCCCCATAGGTATAGGCAGAGTTATATGGGGTATAGGCTCACCTGATGTGCCTCACAGCGATCTCCTCAGCAGCAGGGCCCATGTCTATTCCCCTCCACAGTACAGGCACTGATGAGTGGCGTCATTGGTGCCTGCACTTCATGCTGTGGGTGGGGGGGCGAAGGTCACATCTCCTCTGTGAAAGCTGCAGATGCGACTCACACAGAGGGGACGCCTTCTCCTGTATGTGCGTGTATCGCACATACAGGAGAAATGCAGCTCTGTTTTCTGGGGATCTGGGGCGAGTGTCCCGGATCCTCACTAGTGGCGGCAGCAGGCCCTTGGACCGGCCGGTCAGTCCACCCCTGGCCGCCTCCCTTTGATACGCCACTGCATATACCCATACACAGTTACCCCCAATAAAAATTAAAAACGTCACGTACGGAACTGTTTCCAAAATGAAGCATCAAGCTGTTGCAAAACAACAAGTCCCAGTATTGCCAGACAGCTATTGACTGTCCAGGCATGCTGGGAGTTTTGCAACAGCTGGAGGCACCCTGTTTGGGAAGCACTGCCGTAGGGTAATATTGGTATCAGAGGAAAGTCTAATTCTTGCATTCGCGTCCGTCCCTATGCAAATCCCTAATTTGGGCCTCAAATGTGCATAGCGCTCTCTTACTCGACATATTTCAAGGCAACAGTTTAGTGCCACATACGGGGTATTTCCGTACTCGGGAGAAATTTCCTAATAAATTTTGGTGGGTTTTTCTCCTTTTACCCCTTATGAAAAGGTTGGGGTCTACACCAGCATGTATTTTTTTTTACACTAGCATGCTGGTGTTGCCCCATACTTTTTATTTTCACAAGAGGTAAAAGGAAAAAAAGACCGTACGATAAAACTCATTATGTCGATAAAGCCCCCCCCCCAAAATGTGTAACCCCATTTCACCTGAGTAAAAACATACCCCATATGTGGATGTAACGTGCTCAGTGGGCCCACTACAATGCTCAGAAAAGAAGGAGCGCTATTGGGCATTGGGAGAGAAAAATTGTCCGGAATTGAAGGCCACATGTGTTTACAAAGCCCCCATGTGCCAGAACAATGGATCCCCCACATATGGGGTATTTTCAAAATTTTAAATTGGGAAAAACCAGCATTTTAGGAATTTTTTTTCCATTTACACATCCGACTTTAATGAAAAGTCATCAAACACCTGTGGGGTGTTGGGGTGTAAATGCTCACTATATCCCTTGTTACATTCCTTGAGGGGGGGGGGGGGTGTAGTTTCCAAAATAATATGCCATGAGTTTTTTTTTTTTTTTTTTTGCTGTTCTGGTACCATAGGGGCTTTCTAAATGCCACATGCCCCCCAAGAACCATTTCAGCAAAATTTGCTTTAAAAAAAGGCAAATGTGACTCCTTCTCTTATGAGCATTGTAGTACACCAGCAGAGCACTTGACGTCCAGAAATTAGGCATTTCCATGGGGGTTACAAATTTTGGGGGGCATTTTCTCCTATTACCCCTTGTAAAAATGTAAAATTTGGGGAAAAAACTGAATTTTAGTGAAAAAAAATTTATTTAAACACCCGACTTTAACAAAAAGTCATCAAACACCTGTGGGGTGTTAAGGCTCCCTTGTTACGTTCCTTGAGATATGTAGTTTCCAAAATAAATAAATTGCTGTTCTGGCACCATAGGGGCTTACTAAATGTGACATGCCCCCCAAAAATCATTTCAGCAAAATTCACTCTGTAAAATCCCATTATCGCTCCTTCCCTTCTGAGCCCTCTATTGTGCCCACAGAACACTTTACATCCACATATGAGGTATTTCCTTACTCGAGAGAAATTGGGTTACAAATTTTGGGGGGATTTCGAATTTTCTACTTCACTTTGTTGCTATTCCTGTGAAACACTTAAAGGGTTAACATTTTTTTTTTTTTTTATTCAAAGAGAAGTTTATTGAACATACATAACAACAAATACAGTTGTGCCAATCAGGAAGCTTATGGCAATGCAGGATATGGCATATCAGGTTGTACATTCCCATATAGAGAGCCAGGTAGTCCGTGAGAACTAGCAAAAACATAAACCAAACTAAAATTAAGAGAACCAAGAGAGGATCAGGATTGGGGAGACCAGGTAGGTCAGGAAGACTACAGGAGAGAAGAACCTGAAAAAGAGGGAGGAGGAGAGAGTCTACAGCATGGGAGACTAGAGACCAAGGAGTAAAAAGGAGATCACAGAGGAGGGGATGGGGAAGAAGAAAGGCCAAACTGCAAGAAGTGGGGAGAAGCAGCAAAGTGCATCAAGAGGCGCCAGCGCCTAACATACAGCTCTGAGGAACTATGGAGGTCGGCCAAGCATTCCTCTAATCCCTGGACATATAGGACTTCCCGGAGCCAGTCAGTGGTGGTGGGAGGTAGATTTCCAACGTCTCGGTATGACTCTGCTAGCAGCCACCAACAGCGCACCAGTGAGGCTCTTCTGCCGGGACTCAGGAGGGCCTGGCAACATAATGAGGAGGAGGGTTTGTGGGGTATCAGCCAACTGGGCACCAGTAATGTCAACAATAAGGGCCCGAACAGAGGACCAAAAAACAGCTAATAAGGGGCAAGTTAACCACACAGGGGTAAGCATCCCCATGTTTCAGTTACACCTCCAGCAAATGTCCGGGACTGAGGGATAGTAACGACGGAGCAGTGCCGGAACCCTGTAACATCTAGAGAGCAATTAGTAATTTTCTTCCTGTTGAGCAACTGCCCTGGAAGCCCTATGACAAAGCATAAATGAAGTTGCCTATTCCTCGGTGCTGGGGGTATAGTCAAGCCCAACCCTGTTGATAGGATAGCAACACTTGGGAGTCACAGTTACGAATGTGGTGTCCCGATACCGTAATGCATACCGTACCTAGAGTCAGAGTAACTACGTTCAGGTAGGGTTCCTCAGGTGGGACAGCCCCTAGTCGACTCTCCTAAAGTCTATCTCTAATGTTAATATATATGTATATACTTAATAATTATATATATTCTATAGTAATGTATAGTACTTACCTTGTTCAGCGTCGCAGGACCTTCGTCATGTGACCATGCTAGTAACCTCTATGGTATGTTATAGGACCTTAGGAGGTCCTTGGGTCACGTGTTACCCACAAATCTCTGTAATGGTGATTGACATCAGTATGGACCAATTAGCGTTAGTCCAGCCCCTGCCCATATAAGGGAGCTGCGTCCAATTATCGCTCTGTTTGGGTTGCTGGTCTCGTGGATGCCGGACTAACAGGACAGTGCTACGCAACTTACAAAGACACCAAAACCAAAACCGTGAGTTTAAATCTAAATCCCCGCTAATGCTAGCGTGACTACTTGACATCAACTAGCCCCTAAATCCAGTGGAGCAACGCAATATACTAAAAAGACTCTTAATGCTAAAGTCCCAACCTTTGTCAATCTCCAAGGAAAGCTGTTGTTATGTTCAGAGACTGTTGTATTATTGAAGCTTGCAGAAAACCTTCAGTGAAAGTTAATGCTGTTTCAGAAACTCTCCGGTTGTGGACAATCTATTCTTCTTATCTACCTCTCGCTCTTGGGAAGGGTGGAGGTAGGAAAAGCGTTATTGAGGAACCCTCACCCTGACATCACGAATAGCAAGGGTTAACAAGCACCCTTTAATTACTGCACAGCTACACTCCCCATACCCTACACCCCCCAGGCTATCACACGAAGCATAGCATAAAGCAAGGATATCATATGGGTCGGCCTATCAGTACTCAGACAGAGCTGTTCGAAGGGAGAGGCCTCTCTATGCAGTTCCCCCGAGACCCGCCATGTATCATAGAAATGTTGTAGTTGGAGGTACTGAAACATATGGAGGGAGGAGTGGGTGGCAGAGCTCTTAATATCTGAGAGAGACTTCAAAGAGGAGGACTGGAGGACCTTAGTTATAGGTAGGGGGGACACTAGTGGAGCAGAGAGGAAGCCTCCCGAGAGGATCCCAGGGCAAAATCCAGATTTCTCATCAGGGGGATCAATGGGCTCAATGGAAGAAGTAGACCCATTCTGGTGAGAAGATGGAGGCAGGATTACAGCAGGACCCTGGAGACAAATGGGAGCAGGTTTCTGCTTCCGGCTGTCCAGTAAGATGGACGGATACAGGCTAAGGAGGTGAGAGGAAGAGCTCAGATTTCAGTCGGATCCACAGTTTGACGTGGGCCGAATGAAATCCATCAAGTATACGGGCCGCAATGGAAGCTAGGTAGTAGGTGTATTGATCAGGGAAGGCTAGACCTCCATCTGTTTTAGGCTAAGTCAGAGTGTCCTTATAGAGCCTGTATCGGCCACCAGACCACACAAACTTAGTGAAGAGTGCAGTTAAGGGTCGAAAGAAGGCTCAGGATAGCATCACTGGCAGGGTCGGAACCAGATATAGCAGGCAAGGAAGCAAGTTCATCTTTAGGATGTTGATACGGCCTATCCACGAAAAATCCTTACTGTCCCATTTGGTAAGGTCCCCTTTAACCCCTTAAGGACCAGGCCCATTTTGGCCTTAAGGATCAGACCAATTTTATTTTTGCTTTTTAGTTTTTTCCTCCTCGCCTTCTAAAAATCATAACTCTGTTATATTTCCATCCACAGAGCCATATGAGGGCTTGTTTTTTGCATCACCAATTGTACTTTGTAATTACATCACTTATTTTATCACAAAATGTACGGCGCAGCCAAACAAATATTATTTATGTGGGAAAATTGAAAAGAAAACTGCAATTTAGCAAATTTTGGAAGGTTTTGTTTTCACGCTGTACACTTTCTGGTGAAAAGGACATGTTTTCTTCATTCTGTGGGTCAATACAATTAAAATGATACCCATGATTATTTTCTTTTCTATAACTGTACCGCTTAAAAAAAATCTCAAACCATTTTAACAAAATTAGTATATTTGAAATTGACCTATTTTGACCACCTACAACTTTCTGATTTTTCCGTATATGGGGCGATACGAGGGCTTATTTTTTGCAACATGGTCTGTAGTTTTTATCATTATCACTTTTGCTTAGGTTTTAATTTTTATAAAAATTTTATTATTATTTTTTGGAATAAAATGTGACAAAAAAAGCAGCAATTTTTTTTTTACGTTTACGCCGTTCACCGTACGGGATGATTAACAATATATTTTAATAGTTCAAACCTTTATGCACGTGGCGATACAAAATATGTGTATTAATATTTTTTTTTACGCTGTTTGGGGGTTAAATGGGAAAAACGGACGTTTTACTTTTTTATTGGGGGAAGGGATTTTTCCCATTTTTTTACTTTTTGATTTAAAATTTTTTTACTTATTTTTTTTTACACTTTTTATGTCCCCATAGGAGACTATTCATTGCAATCAGTTGATTGCTAATACGGTGCAGTGCTATGTATAGGACACAGCACTGCTCAGTATTATCGATGATCTTCTGCTCTGGTCTGCTCGATCTCAGACCAGAGCAGAAGACCCCAGGAGACTGCCGGAACCAGATGAGGGGACCTCCGGCCGCCATGCTGGATGATCGGATTCTCGTGGCAGCGCCGCGGGCGATCCGATCATCCGTTCAAAGTACCGCAATGCAGCAGATGCCGTGATCTGTATTGATCACGGCATCGGAGAGGTTAATGGCGGACATCCGCGTGATCACGGATGTCCGCCATTACCGGTGGGTCCCTGGCTGCTGATAGCAGCCAGGACCTGCTGGACATGACGCGAGCACCGCTCCGGTGCTCACGATCATGTCGGCGCGTAAATGTACGTCATGGTGCGTTAAGTACCACATCACCATGACGTACATTTACGTCCATTGTCGTTAGGGGGTTAAAAAGGGCCAGCATCAGGGTGAGATTCAGGTTCACTATACGGGTAAGGTTCCTGGGAATAAGAACCCCCAGATAGCGGAAGGAAGAAGGATGCCATGAAAAGGGTAAGAGCTCTTGAAGTTTATGGGCCAGGGCTGAGTCCAGGGAAATATTCATTGCTACACTTTTAGAGAAATTATCCGAGAGGAGCGCAAGGAGCGATGATTCGGGGGAGGAGTTATAGAGGTGGAGATCGTCTGCAAATCAGAGCATTTAAAGTGGACATCTCGTACCGCTATGCCTCTAATATACTCGTTATGGCGAATAGCCTGCAGCAGGTGTTCCATAACTAAGACATAGAGCAAGGGGAAGAGAAGCAGCCTTGCTTTGTGCCATTGCAAATTTATAGAGAAGCGGAGAGGGAACCATTCATTTGGATCCTAGCGGAAGGGTTATGTTACAAAGCAAGGATGTGATGGAGAGCCAGAGGGCCGAGGCCTAAATGCTCCAGCACACCCCTCATGAAGTCCCAGCCCACACGGTCAAATGCCTTTTCGTTGTCAAGGGGCAAGACCATACAAGGGAGCTTAGTCACTTGAGCATAATGGATGAGCGAGAACGTTTTGAGAGTATTATCAATGGCTTCCTGATAGGTGACAAAGCCCACCTGGTCTTGATGGATCAGGAACTCCAAGAGGGGGTCGAGCCACATTGCAATTAGCTTTGCATAAAGCTTGGCGTCCACATTTAGGAGGGATATAGGTTGATAGCTTTGGAAGAGGTTAGGGTCCTTGCCTTCCTTAGGGATCACCATGATAAATGCTGCCAGAAAGGAAGCAGGGAAGGGGAGGTGTGGCATATGGCATTAAAGGGGGCCAGAAGAAAAGGGGATAGGTCCGCTTGAAGTGTTTTATAAAATAGGCTCGTGTAGCCATCAGGACCAAGGGATGTACGCTGCAGATAAGAAATAATAGCCTGTGAGGAGGGGGGAGGGACCCTTACCTGCAAGGTCATAGAGGCCCAAATAGTAGAAGTGGAATGCACCAAGGATATTATCAGTGAGTTGTTCCAGGCTGCTCAATGCATTTTTGACCGAAGGGACAAAAAGAGTGGCCCGTATATCTCTTAAGGCTCTCGCCAACATCCGACCAGCTTTGTTACCCCATTCATAATGGGAAGCAGAGCACAATTGGCAAAATTGGTTATAATCTTTGTCAATATGGACCTGAATTTCCTTACGCACTCTGAGGAGGTCCCGGAGGTCATCCTCAGAGAGCATCCATCTATGTTGCGATTCAAAGGAGTGCAACTGGGTCATAAGGGCAAAAAGTTTAGAAGAGGCTTTCTGCTTGCGTCTGGCTCCATGTTGGATCAAAAACCCCTGCAGGACACATTTAAGTGCTTCCCACTGGGTTTGGGGCAGCGTGGAGTCAGTGATGTGAGTTAGTGCAATGGAGGCAACAGCCTTTTTGAGATGAGCTAGACAAAGGGGATCCAACAACAACGACTCATTAAGGTGCCAAGTGAATTCTCTCTGGGGAAGTGCAGGGAGTTGGAATACACAGGAAGCCGGCACATGGTCCGAATAAATCATCGGCTCAATGGTGCTGGCTCGGAGTGAGGGGAGAAGGTGATGGGAAATAAGGATATAATAGAGTCTGGAGTACACTCCCCTTGCATGCAAAAAAAATGTATAGTCGCGATCAGTAGGATGAAGCAGGCGCCAGGCATGACACAATTGGTATAAATGCAAGGACCACAGGATACCATTTCACGCTGCAAAGGAGAGTGCACTAGAGCCTGAGGAGGCATCTATGGAAGGGTTAAGGGTAGCATTAAGGTCACCACACACAATTAGTGTACCGTGTGAGAAAGCATTGAGGTCATCCAGCATCCTCTCCAAGAAAGTCTGTAGCCCATGATTCGGGCCATGGATACAGGCCACAGTATATTCACGACACGGGATGGAGCATTTCACAAATACATAACGGGCATCATGGTCCATACAAGAATCAATAATTTATACCGTTAAGGATTTATGGCAAAAATCGCCACCCCTTTAATCTTCTGTGATGGAGAACTACTATGAAACCCCATCGGATAATACCTGTTACGGAATCCAGACAGTTGGTCTTGGCGGAGATGTGTCTCCTGTAGGCACACCACATGAGACTTCTGTTTATGGAAGCCATACAACACTTTTGCCCATTTCCCAGGGATGTTAAAACACTGAACATTCAGGGAAGAGACCTTAAATGACGCCATAACTAAAATGAAGTAACACAAATGACAGCTATACACCACCAGGAAAAGGACAAGATGGCCAGACTCCTCTACAACTACCAGAGAAGAGAAAACAAAAGGAGAGGAACAGAGTCAGAAGAGAGGAGGGAATAAAGGAACAAGGCACAAGGGGAGGCGGGGGGAAAGAAGAGGAAAAGAGAACAAAAGCACACAAAAATAAGGTACGCAAAAAATTCACAAAACAGCCAATGGCACTAATGTAGTAGCAAGGTACCGCTACCAACAACCTACATGGGGCGTAGGTGCAGGAAACGGAGATACAAAATACATAAGCCAATGCACTTAGGAGGTGAGAGAGAGACCACAGGCTTAAGTAGTCAGTATGACCGCTAAATAAGATACCAGTTAATAACAGGTAAGATTAGGGGAATGGTATGGCAAAAAGACAAAGAAGAGAAAGGGGCACATGGAAAAAATATACTCAACAGTCCCGAAAGTAAGTGCAGAGCCCATCAGCTAGGCACCACAGGAGACAGCAGTATGTTGAGGCAGAGGCAGACGGATCTGGTGTGTAGTCAACGCTGGAAACACAACAATACAGGAATACAGGAGATCATGGGGAGCGCTGGGTACCCCGTCTGGAGCGAGAAAAACTGTGGGGCCATCTCTGGGACCTCTGTGGGCGAGGAGTAGCAGGATTCAGGGAAGAGACAATTCCAGGTGGCATGTTAGTCTGAAGCAGCAGGTATGGATTCTGCAGGAGCTTGTCCCAATGCGGTAGGTCCATGGGGGGGCAGACCCATTATTTGCAAGGGCAAGTCCACTGGACACCAGCTTGTCGTCCATTCGGACAAAGAGGGCAAAGGGGAATCCCCAAAGGTAGGGGATATTTTGGTTCTGTAGGATAGCCAGAAGTGGTTTCAGGGCAGCTCTTTGTCTCAAGGTGTGACGGGAGAGATCAGGGAACAGTTGCAGCCGAGCCCCAGCAAACTCCAAGTCTCTGATTTGTCAGGCATTTTGCATAACAGTCTCTTTGACAGTGTAGTAGGGTAAGCGGATCAGCTGTGCCCTATCCATTTCGATAGGGGTGCAAGCTGGGCGATTTAAGATGGAGTTGAAAAGCTCGGTGAGGACCGGGATGAGGTCCTGAGGGCAGATAATTTCCTTAATGCTGCGTACACAGATATTATACCGGCGATTCTGGTTCTCCAAGTCATCAAACTGGTAGTGCAGGAGATGATGTTGGTGGACTTGAGCATCAAAATCAGTGTGCAAGGAGTCAATTGTTTTCTGGACGGAGTACGCAGAAGTACGCAGAATATTCACCTCAGTCTACACCACTTGAAGGTCTTGGCACCACGCCGATTTCAGTTCAGTTGCTAGAGAGGAAAGGTCCTGCTTAGATGGGAGCAGAGTTAGGAGGGCTTTCAATTACGGGTGATCTCTCAAAATATAATGGGCTGCAGCAGCAGGCAAAGTCGGATGAGCAGAGTCCCAGTGGGCATGGGGAAGACCAGTCTGAGGGCACTGCCCCATAGCTGAGGTGCTGGGTGGAGGCCGGGTAGGAACTGGAACTCCCTCCATGTCAGGAGGACAAGCTGGAGGACCCCCATGATGGGGCTGGCGAAGCTGCTCTCCCCATTGCAGGAGAGCAAGGGGGTCAGAATGGGTCTGGCGAGGAGCATGGGCCAGGTATATCTTGGGGTTGCAGGGGCACTGCAGAGAGGCCCTGGGGGCTGGGACCTGGCACTGGGAGAGCTTCAAGAGCTTCCCTTGGGTTGAACAGGAGGGGGAATCCCCCAGGGAAGCCACAGAGCTGGAGGGAGGCTGAGTGAATGGGGGACTTGGGGCCACCACTGCAAACTCAGCAGAGTCTTCAGTGTCCCAGGGCAGCAGGGGGTTGGCAAGGTTGGTAATACATGACCGAGCAGGGGGGCTTAGGAGCCCTGTCACATAGGGCAGCGGCTGCACAGCAAGCTGCGTGAGCGCTGAGGCCTGCTGTGATGGTGGCCAGCAAGTTTCAGACGGGGGGGCGGAGCCAGCATGGCTGCGCTCGGCAACGGAGAAGATGGGGCCGGCTGGCATGGGAGTACTGGGGCAAGACACTCCAGGGAGGCCAGGTCCAGCACTTCAGGAGACGGCAGGGGCAAGGAGGACTCACCCCGGGATGGTAAGCGCTGTTGCCCTGGAGTTTCAGGAGGTGCCGTGATGACTCCAGAAGATGCAGGGGCCGGTTCTGTGTGTTGTCGCTGGCCCGAGGGATATGGCGTCGGGCAGGGGGCGCCGTGGTCCGGGGCTGTCAGCGCCGTCTGTAGCGGCGTGAAGAAGCTCGATGTAGGAACCCCAGAGCCAGCAGGAGTTCCCCCAGATTTGGTTTTTTTTTTGTTTTTCTTGGTCCCCATGATAAGGTAGTTTTCCCTTAGTTAGGAGTGATCAGGGACGGAGTACAAGGAAGACGCGTCCTCACAGCTGCATGGCTAGTCCCGCCCCCGGGTTAACAAACTTTATGAATGTAATTTTGAATACTTTGAGGCGCGCAGTTTCTATAATGGGGTAATTTATGAGGTATTTCTCAAAGAAAGGCCCTTTAAATGCACTTCAAACTTAACTCGTCCCTGAAAAATTATGATTTAGAATTTTTCGTGAGAATGTTGAAAATATTGTTGCAATACTTTGAAGCCCTCTAATGTCTTCAAAAAGTAAAAACATGTCAACTTTATGATGCCAACATAAAGTAGACATATTGTATTTGTGAATCAATATATAATTTATTTGGAATATCCATTTTCCTTACAAGCAGGAAGTTTCAAGGTTAGAAAAAGGCAACATTTTCAAAATATTCATGACATTTGGGGATTTTTTCCAAGAAACTTGTCAGGCCCAAGGCCTGATTATTAAAATCCTATATGTGTATTATAATTATAACTGTGTGATGTATTATCCAAGCCATGGGTGAGAGGTCATTCAGACTGTGGGTTTGTGTATTGCATTTTATTGGGGTCTGGCTGTTTGTTTACATCTCCTTTGAACTCAGAGGCTCTTTTGAAGCAGTTGGAAGTCATGCACTCTGGTCCCATCATATACCCAACCAGATAAGAGGGCCAGGAACAGAGATGCCCCCCTGGTGGGATCAGAGGGGGGGGGGGGGAATGGAGTCTCCCTCCAAAAAGGCAGATATATAATATTTAACAATGCTAGACTCAGGGTGTTCAAGGCGGTGCCCCAAGCTGACAAGACCATCCTAAGAACGGAACTCTCACTCACTCTCATGGACTGATACCATCATGCTGTAAGAACTTCATCTTTTGTTTTCTGAACTTGTCTTGCAAAACTCTTTTATATATTTTTGTAACTGTATGTCATTTGTTTCTGTATTTTTATATAGTCAGCACTGTGATACCTTTTCTCAGATTAAATGTTTAATTAATCAGCTCTGGTCTTTGATCTCTAAATATATGAGCTCACCTTTCTGAAGGCAGCTCTGGTGGAAATGCGTTTATCTAAGGGTTAATTTGGTGACTTGCTGGGACTAGTAGTGGATAACCAGAGGTCTGGCAGCTTTAATCCTTGCACCATCACACTCTCTCTAGCGTCGTGGCTGGACCGATAGGGTGTGTTGTGACAAAAGGATGCAAGTAACAACGAAAATGTACCACTATGTTAAAGTAGAATATGTCACACAAAAAAACTATTTCAGAATCAGAATAAAAGGTAAAAGCATCTCAGAGTTATTAGTGCATAAAGTGACAGTGGTCAGAATTGCAGAAAAGGGTCCTTAATGTGAAAATGGGCTGAGTCCCTATGGGGTTAAAAGGTAGTATAACAAACTTTCTTATATAGTAGATACAGAAATTGCATGCTGCAGTCTTTGCCTCTGTCTGACTCTCTTAGCATCCAGCGTCCAAGATCATCACCTATGACCCCCATTAAAAGGGTACTCTTGTGCATTTCCTCTGATGTCATGACCACAGTGCTCTCTGCTGACCTCTGCTGTCCATTTTAGGAACTGTACAGAGCTGGAGAAAATCCCCATAGCAAACATATGCTGGTCAGGACAGTTCCTAAAATGGACAGCAGAGGTCAGCAGAGAGCATTGTTGTCATGACATCAGAGGAAATGCATTTCTTTTTTGGATTTCTCTTTAGTATACTGCCCCTAAAAAGTACTGGAAGGATTCAGATTTTACCCGGGAGTACCCCTTTAAAGGGTTTTTCCACTTTGCATAATCCCTATTTTCAAGAAAGTTCTCCTGATAATAAATTGATGAAAATGTGTCCTTCTTCTGGGACCCACAATGAGCAGCTATTGTTTGTGGGCAATATGTCTTTGGTTTCACTGCAGGACCACCATAGTGGAAATTAAGCAATACACGTGATATTAGTACATGTGTAATGCAGAACAGTACCATGTCCTCCAGAGCCAGATATTTTCTTTAGAACAACTCCTCCCTCAGACAGCTCGACAACACCTTTAGCTTTCTTCAACTTCATGAAGCTGATGTTTTTTTATTTTTTATATTGGTGATTGCAGAGAAAGGTGACACCAGAATATTGGTAACTGAGGTAATATATGGATAACCAAGGACAATAGCTGTTGTTAACATATTACCCCCCCCCCCCTCTAGAATGACCATTTCAAAGGACACTGAGCATGCTTTCTCATTTATGTCAATAGATTTAGTTCAAAGCTTTAGTCTATTGTTGCCCATGTCCAAGGCACTTGTACAGATTGTATGGCTATTTTGGATTTGCAGAGGAGCAGAGACCTTTGTCAAATGCAGGAGTTCCTGCCTCTGTGCAATGAGCAACAAAGCATATACTGTATGCTTCACCACTCCATTAATATTGGCTGCACCGGGTGCAGATATCCAGCCCAGTAAATGTAATGAGTGTACTTTGCATATGATAGGAGTTGCTGCTTGAGCAGGGTAGGCACCTTACCTTATCAGATAATGTAGTAGTGAGTAAGAAACAATGCTTCCAGTATTACTTATTGGCTGCACACATTTGCCAATGTTAACTGAATGGTAAGGTATACTTTGTATGTTCTGCTGCTTTGTGTATAGGAACAGAGACTCCAACATATGACAGGATTACCTGCTTCTGTTAAAAATTCAGGTTCAGACAGCATGATTATTTTGTGAATGTGGAGTGAAATTAGTTTCTGCTGAAATCTCTCATCTCTTATTTCCATTTATGATTATGAAACAACATAAATAGCCGCTTAGTATTCTCCTAATATGTAAACTTGTAGGATATTTCCCATAGTTAATATACTGTACATTTCCGGTTTCCCCTTACTCTCATCACATTTTGTACTGAATGTCACTTTATGCGTAGAATATGTTAAAGGAAACCTCTATTTGCTAATGCTCTATAAATATGTCATGAAGAGTATGAACACTAGCAAGATGTAGACTTAATACAAGAAAAGAAGGTAATTTATGCTCTGATTTCCTATACACTTTTTTTTATAAGCATCTACTTATTAAGTGATATTTATAGGTGTCCTTTGCGTGACATGAAAAAAAAATGAAATCACTGAGGTGTAAATGAACTAGCTGTCATTAAAATTAGAGACGAAGAAGACTTTTATAGATATACTTCAACATGAATTCTACCACTCTCAAATATTACCCAAATTGCATTGACTTATGCCCTTTAATGTTATATGACTAAGTACAACTTGTAAGAGTATATCCTCTTAAAAGTGACTTTTTAGGCCTAGCTATAAGGCTTATTCTGCTCTCTGGCCATGTACCCATTCTGTACGCCTACCATGAGGTGAAACAAATCATTTATCTTTACATCTTTACTGCCATCAGTCTGGGCAAATATATCTAGAATAAAAGAGAGGCAGAGCTTCCCATAGGGCGGTATCGTTACAGGTATTGGGAGCAGAGTCGTTAAATAAAACACTCAAAGGAATACTGCTCACCTGGTGTTGTTGTGAGAGAGCCACAACAACTATATGCGCATGGGTCACTCAAGACCAAAGTACTGGTGGTACTGCTTCCCCGGCGTCGGTATGGATAAACTCCAACCGATGGATATCAGGATGGATGAACAAGAAAAAAACGGTACTGGTAGCGCAAACCACTGCAGAGGCTGTTTCAGGTAGGTATACTTCTTTATTAAGCCATGCAACAACGCGTTTCGAGGCCACAATGCCTCTTCATCAGGAAGAATGGCTTACATTAGTGTAAGCCATTCTTCCTGATGAAGAGGCATTGTGGCATCAGTCTGGGCAAGTTGGAGGCAAGATCTTTCCTTGATATGCCCAAACACTAATGCAGGGTTTGCCTCTTGGTATTATGCTATGAAGCCAGCATAGTGAAGATATGAAAAAAGGTGCCCTCACCTGTCTGTAGATATCTGGTGTTTGCCCCTTTGGTGTTATGCTATAAAGCCAACACTGCCCTTTTGTTCATGTACAGTGGTCCCTCAAGTTTAAATGGCCTCAAGTTACAATATATTCAACCTAACAATATAGTAACCTGGAACCATACTCAACATACAGTTATACAGACAGATCAGATATATAGCATGTGTAAATGTTTGTTTTAACTGCTTTTATCTGTATACTAGCTGAGTAGCCGGTGTTGCCAGGTTTTTCCTTCCTAATCCTTGTTGGGGAGGAAAATAAACAAAGGAGGAAGCTTTAGACTTCATATCCCGTCCTCATATATTGTTGCCATATCCCAACCCCATATCCCGTCCTCATATGCCGACCTCCTATCGCGACCTCCTATCCCAACCTCCTACCCCAACCTCCTATCCCAACCTCCTACCCTGTCCTCCTATCCCATCCTCCTATCTCGACCTCCTATCCTGTCCTCCTATCTCAACCTCCTATCTCGACCTCCTAGCCCGACCTCCTAGCCCGACCTCCTATCCCGACCTCCTATCCCGACCTCCTATCCTGTACTCCTATCCCGACCTCCTATCTCGACCTCCTATCCCGACCTCCTATCCCGACCTCCTATCCCGACCTCCTATCCCGTCCTCCTATCCCGTCCTCCTATCTCGACCTCCTATCCCGACCTCCTATCCCGACCTCCTATCCCGACCTCCTATCCCGTCCTCCTATCCCGTCCTCCTATCTCAACCTCCTATCCCGTCCTCCTATCCTGTCCTCCTATCTCAACCTCCTATCTCAACCTCCTGTCCCGTCCTCCTATTCCGACCTCCTATTCCGACCTCCTATCCCGACCTCCTATCCCGTCCTCCTATCCCGTCCTCCTATCTCGACCTCCTATCTCAACCTCTTATCCCGTCCTCCTATCTCGACCTCCTATCCCTTCCTACTTTCTCAACCTCCTATCACGACCTCCTATCTCAACCTCCTATCACAACCTCCTATCCCTTCCTCCTATCTCTAGGATGAACAAGAAAAAGACACACGCGCCCCTAGTGCGGTACTTTAAAGAGTTTTTGGCAAAATGTAAAGATTTACACTTACCAGAAGATGTTGCGCTCAGGGCACAACACCATATTGCATGTAGAAAGTGGTAATCTGTATGCAGCCTTAACCTTTAGAAGACATGCGAGGCTGTTGTATTTAAATCCCAGTTTTTGCCATTTTTTGTACATGCACATTGCCTGAGGAAGTGCCCTTTGCAGGCAAGAAACGCATTGCTGTTGTGCCACTGAATAAACCTTATGAAGTAAACCTATGGATATCGTCATCTGTCTTCCACTGTAGCTGCGCCTAAGATCCACTTTTTTTCTGAAACAATTGCTTCCTCCTATCTCGACCTCCTATCCCAACCTCCTATCCCAACCTCCTATCCCGACCCGTAATATGTGTACCAGGTATTGAAATATCTCCAGCCGTACGGAAGTTATGTGGGAACATACATTTCCCTTTGATTTGCATGGGACTTTAAACAAAAACCCAGACCCTCACAAATGGGGGAAGTTAACGGTTAAATTAATTATCCTATATTTTAAGTGGACATATAAGTAACATGTGACCAAGTATTATCGAAATATCTCCAGCCGTTTGAAAGTTATGCTGTAACATTTATTTCCCATTGACTTGTATGGGACTTTAAACATAATCCCCGCCCCTGGCAAATGGGGGTGAGTAAGGGTTAAATCACCTATCCTATGTTTGCTGTAGACATATAAGTAACATGTGTGCCAAGTTTCATGTTAATATCTTTAGCCGTTTGGACGTGATGCTGGGACATACACACATACATACATACATACACACACACGTTGAGTTTTATATATGCTAAAAATGAATACACACAGCATCTTCCCATTAGCATTAAATGAAAGGAAATTACATGTCACTTATTTATGCGGCTGTAAAAATGCTTTCATAATTTTACATATTGTGAGCACCGACAACCACTTTCCCTAAGAACACATTTATGTTAAAAATGTGGACACAATTTGTCCCCAATTTTTTGGATACATTTTTAGAAATGAAATGTGCCTGGAATAATACTGTGTGAACATAGCCTAAGGGTCTCCTGGTAAGGCTACCCTAACTAATTCCATAGTTTTATTTAATTTTTTTTTAAACATATTTTATTCAATTGACAAATTCCATAGTTTTGACTGGAAAAAAAAAAAAAACACTACCTACAGGCCTAATTTGCCTGTCAAAACAACAGACACCTCAGAAGAAGAGACTCCATTATAAGTCAATAGGTCCACCTGATACCACCGTGTGTGATGAATCTAGAACTTCAAAACTACAATGCATATGTGAACACAGCCTAAAAGCAGGAGAGGAGATTTTAAAAATGCAACATTATCAATTCTTTACAGAAACAAGTTTACTTTCTAGGAATGTCTAAGATTATTTTCTTTTTATCTTACTTGATGTAAGAACCCGAAGGGTTAATCAGCACTGAGGTATTTTGTTATTCTGGTTACTGTGGAAACGCCCTGTTCTCTGGATGGTCAGCTGACCTCATTGGCTTTCATCTGCTTAGCTCCCTATTTAAAACCTCAGGCTTTGCCTTTGAAAGCTCATACTCCTAACTAGCGTTTGTACTGTATCTTGTATTTCTGGCATATTGGACCCATTTGCTCTGCTTTGTTTCCCCTCTCCTGACACCCTTGACTAAGCCATGGCGTTTGCTGTCTGTTTAATTTAGATTGAGCACAAACAGGAGTGTTCATTTTCTTCTAATCCTCCTCTTTTGCTTGATTCTTTTCCTGGCTGTAATAACCAACTTGTGCCTGAGGTGGAACCCATGTATATAGGGTTTATTTGTATACCAGAGGAGCGCAGTAGATTTTGCCAACTAAATGGCTTGTGTTTTTACTGTGGGGAGAATACTCAATTCATCGCCTCCTGTGTCAAGCGTCCGTGCCCAAGTGGCAATCGAGGAAGCCACTTGGGCGCACAGGTATGTCATGCCTCTCAGAGAGCTACACCTGGCAAAGTTCTCCTGGGGGGCATTGTTACATCTAGTATTCATTTAACATCTAAAAGTGTTGTAAAGCCTGTTTTTCAGCAACCTCTGGCTGAGTCCGCGTGCTGTGGCACCATGGTAAATGAGATTGTCGAGATAACTCTTGCAGACTTGCAGTCAGAGGGAAGTAGTGGAATTTTGGAGGATAACTGTGAGGACACCAATGAGTGGTGTGGTTTAGAGGATGAGGATACAGATGAGGACATTGATGGTCCATCTGTATCCAAGTCACGACCTTTGTACTCTCAGGTGGTTAAAGGTCCAGTGGTCCCTTTTAAAGGGGAGGGGTACTGTAAGAACCCGAAGGGTTAATCTGCACTGAGGTCTTTTGTTATTCTGGTTACTGTGGAAACGCCCTGTTCTCTGCATTGTCAGCTGACCTCGTTTGCTTTTCAACTGCTTAGCTCCTTATTTAAACCCTTAGTATTTATCCAGGCTTTGCCTGCGAAAGAGCTCATACTCCTAGCTATCATTTGTACTGTTTCTTGTATTTCTGGCATATTAGACCTATTGCCTCCACTCTCTGATTTGTCTTCTGTTTCTGCGATTTGGCTTCTGTTATCTCTTGGTACTGATTCAGCTTATGGTCTGTGACATATTTCTGTTAGTGTCCGTTTCCATACATTGTCCTGACCTCCTCCGTCTGTATTTGAAGTTTATTTTGTTGACGTTGCACTTATTCAGGCAGGGACTGTCACCGTGGTTGTGGACCCGTTACCTAGGGTGGGTAGGCAAGAAGGCAGGGCAAGTGGGAGCTGGTGAGTTCAGGGCTTCACTCTTCCCTGCCTATATGTGACCCTTGCCTTTTTTCATTTAGCTTTAGTAAGTCATTTTTAGTTAATGCTTCTTAATTGTGTAAACTTGAAGAACCACAGCTGTGTCTTAAAAGTATATCAGAGTCTTGAAAGGATCTATTTGCTAAAGCTAAAGAAATACACCCAAACTGTTTTTTGTACCGTATCCTTCCCTTGAGCATCTTACTGTCATTGTGAAATTCTAAATGAACCACCCTTCATAACCTAAAGGTTTCAATGTAAATCAAATGATGTGCTTGAGTAGTCCTCCTGTATGTTTTGTATGTTTTACTACATTTTACAAGCATGACCTTTTGTGCTAGTTATTTTAATTAAATAGCTTTTTATGAATTTCAATTAAATAATGTACTGATAATGTATAATGAAAGAAAATCATAGTATATCATGATAAAGGAATGCCTTTAGGACTGTTTCCATATTATATCTTCCAAACAGAAAACATTAAAAAAAATAATAGCAAAGTGTTTCAAATTGGCTGCGCACCATTAACCTCAGGGAAAAATACTGTGTTTGTCCAGTGTGGTTTCTGTTAAGACATCAGATCATGGAAACGTAAAAAACCTTTCCAATAATAAACAATGTATTATTGTAGGTGAAGACCGTACATTTTAGTTATACATACAAAGTTACTTTCAGAGATGATTATGAATGATGTTAATAATATTATTATTTATTTTAATTACACCCTTATCTCCAGTAATTGAGGACTAATGTTAAAAATTTGGGTTGGGGAATGTTAGGATCATTATTCTCAACTTCAGCAGTGCAGTACAATATTTTAATGCAACAGGGATCAAAATGGCACTGGCTACATCTGTTTCTATACGTGCTTCCATAACATAGAAAAAGAGGTGTTTTCAAGCCCTTTAAATCCTTAGGGCTAGAACACCTCCTTGCTCTCATCCTATCTCTGTCCCTCCTTGAATCTTAAACCTGTGCTTTGCATAAAATTTTTTGCAAATGTGCAACAGGGCTCGGTTTCAGCTGACTGTCAATAAAAAAGGGGCAGGGATGGGGAGGGAGCGATAAGGTGTTCTAGCCCTCAGCACTTCAGGGTCTTGGGAACAGCTCTTTGACTCTTTGCTCAGGAATATGAAAATATTTATGTGTTATAATAGCACAGCAACTTTATAGGTATACAGACTGGACATATGTTCAGCAGAATCATTCCAAGTGATTCCTATACAGTGGGGATCAAAAGTTTGGGCACCCCAGGTAAAACTTTGTATTAATGTGCATAAAGAAGCCAAGGAAAGATTGAAAAATCTCCAAAATGCATCAAATTACAAATAAGACATTCTTATAATATGTCAACAAAAGTTAGATTTTATTTCCATCATAACAAAAAACAAAAAAATGGCGTCTGCAAAAGTTTGGGCACCCTGCAAAATTTATAGCATGCACTTCCCCCTTTGAAAAGCTGAGACCTGCCAGTGTCATGGATTGTTCTCAATCATGATCTGGGAAGACCAGGGGATGTCAATCTCAAAGGTTTTAAATGCCCAGACTCATCTGACCTTGCCCCAACAATCAGCACCATGGGTTCTTCTAAGCAGTTGTCTAGAAATCTGAAACTGAAAATAGTTGACACTCACAAAGCTGGAGAAGGCCATAAGAAGATAGCAAAATGTTTTCAGATGTCAATTTCCTTTGTTCGGAATGTAATTAAGAAATGGCAGTCATCAGGATCAGTGGAAGTTAAAACAAGATCTGGAAGAGCAAGAAAAATATCAGACAGAACAGCTCGCAGGATTGTGAGAAAAACAATTCAAAACCCACGTTTGACTGCACAATCCCTCCAGAAAGATCTGGCAGACACTGGAGTAGTGGTACACTATTCCACTATAAAGAGATACTTGTACAAATATGGTTTTCATGAAAGAGTCATCAGAAGAAAACCTCTTCCACATCCTCACCACAAAAATCAGCATTTGAACTTTGTAAATGAACATATAGACAAGCCTGATGCATTTTGGAAACAAGTTCTGTGGACCGATGAGGTTAAAATTTACATTTTTGGCCGGAATGAGCAAAGGTACGTTTGGAGAAGAAGGGGAACAGAATTTAATTAAAAGAACCTCTGTCCAACTGTTAAGCATTGGGGTGGATCAATCATGCTTTGGGGTTGTATTGCAACCAGTGGCACAGGGAACATCTCACGAGTAGAAGGAAAAATGGATTCAATAAAATTCCAGTAAATTTTGGATGCTAACTTGATGCCTTCTGTGAAAAAGCTGAAGTTAAAGAGAGGATGGCTTCTACAAATGGATAATGATCCTAAACACACCTCAAAATCCACTGGGGATTACATCAAGAGGCGTAAGCTGTAGGTTTTGCCATGGCCTTCACAATCTCCTGACCTCAACATAGTTGAAAATCTATGGATAGACCTTAAAAGAGCAGTGCGTGACAGACAGCCCAGAAATCTCAAAGAACTGGAAGAACGGGCAAATATACCTCAAACAAGAATTGAAAGACTCTTGGCTGGCTACAAAAAGTGTTTACAAGCTGTGATACTTGCCAAAGGGGGCAGTGCAAGATATTGACTCTGCAGGGTGCCCAAACCTTTGCAGACAACAAAATTTTTTTGTTTTCTGTTATTTTGTAAGTGTAAATGATGGAAATAAAATCGAACTTTTGTTGACATTGTAAGAATGTCTAATCTGTAATTTGATGCCCTTTTTGGCTTCTTTATGCACATTAATACAAATTTTAATAAACGAGATTTAAAATTTGTGTTTTTGTCTATTTTACAAAATGCTCTAGAATTCTGTGTGGAATTGCAAGATAATAGCATATTGCTTTACACTTATTTTATTGTGTTTTAGTGACTTTTTACAGTTTTTAAAAGCGTCTACAAAAGAGGGTGTGAACTATAAGTAATGAAATACAGCAAATTTATAAATAACATGCACTATTCATTTAGCCAAGAGATGGTGTAAGGAAGAGAAATGTGTCTAACATGTCTATCAAGGTGTGCCAAATTTGCCACACAGCATGCACCACTGGGATGAATTTGGCACATCTTGTTCCTGTCGAGTTTTAGACTGTCTAATTTAAGACCTTATTATTAAATCCCCCTCTTGTCTACAGTGTTAATTTATAAAGGTTTGGACAATAGCCATCCCTTAATATGTTTGTGCTGAGAACAGTTTTCCTTCTGTAACTTGGTATTTAACAGGCGCATGTATTGTCAATCATTTCCCACTGATCAACCATGAGTTGCCACAGAGTCTGCACCTGTCAAAGCTTTTATTTTGTTTTGCTTGGATTTCATATAACTTTTATATTAGGTTTTAAATTCACAGTATCCATTCCAAACAAGAAAAAAGTTAAGCATTCAAGTATAATGTCCCAGGGGGAACACAATTTAAAATATAACTTTTAACCCCTTAAGGACTCAGGGTTTTTCAGTTTTTGCACTTTCGTTTTTTTCCTCCTTACCTTTTAAAAATCATAACCCTTTAATTTTTCCACCTAAAATCCATTTTATGGCTTATTTTTTGCATCACAAATTCTACTTTGCAGTGACATTAGTCATTTTACCCAAAAATTCACGGCGAAACGGAAAAAAAAATCATTGTGCAACAAAATCGAAGAAAAAATGCCACTTTGTAAATTTTGGGGGCTTCCGTTTCTACGCAGTGCATAATTTGGTAAAAATGACACCTTATCATTATTCTGTAGGTCCATACAGTTAAAATGATACCCTACTTATATAGGTTTGATTTTGTCATACTTCTGGCAAAAATCATAACTACATGCAGGAAAATGTATACATTTAAAAATGTCATCTTCTGACCCCTATAACTTTTTTATTTTTCCATGTACAGGGCGATATGAGGGCTCATTTTTTGCGCTGTGATCTGAAGTTTTTAATGGTATGATTTTTGTTTTGATCGGACTTTTTGATCACTTTTTATTCATTTTTTAATGGTATAAAAAGTGACCAAAAATACGCTTTTTTGTACTTTGGAATTTTTTTGCGCATACGCCATTGACCATGCGGTTTAATTAATGATATATTTTTATAGTATGGACATTTAAGCATGCGGTGATACCACATATGTTAACTTTTTTTTAATTTACACTGTTTTATTTTTTTATGGGAAAAGGGGGGTGATTCAAACTTTTATTAGGGAAGGGGTTAAATGACCTTTATTAACACTTTTTTTTTAACTTTTTTTTGCAGTGTTATAGGTCCCATAGGGACCTATAACATTGCACACACTGATCTTTTACACAGATCACAGGCGTGTATTGACACGCCTGTGATCAGTGTTATCAGCGCTTGACTGCTCCTGCCTGGATCTCAGGCATGGAGCAGTCATTCGTCGATCGGACACTGAGGAGGCAGGTAAGGGCCCTCCCGGTGTCCTGTAAGCTGTTTTGGACACCGCAATTTCACTGAGGCAGTCCCGAACAGCCCGACTGAGCAGCCGGGATACTTTCACTTTCACTTTAGAAGCGGCTGTCAGCTTTGACCACCGCTTCTAAAGGGTTAATACCGCACATTGCCACGATCGGCGATGTGTGGTATTAGCCATTTGTCCCGGCCCTTGATGAGAGCCGGGACCGACGAGACGTGATGCTTCATATCACGGGAGCTGGCGCAGGACGTAAATATACGTCCTGCGTCGTTAAGGGGTCAATAAAGACACTTTAAAAGAGTAACCAAAGCCCCACTCAACAAATGTGCAAAACAAATCATCAGGACAATAACCAGAGGCCAAAGAATAACTTATACCTTACACTGTAGATGCATTGCAATAAATAAAAGTAGATCAAGATATTGCACATCCACAAAGGCCTAAAAAGTACTGAAGGTGCGAATCAGGGTAAAGACAATAGGGTGTGATGAAAAGATCCTAGTCTACCCTGACAGGGAGATGTTGTGAAGGCTACCCCTCCCACAGGGACCGTCAGGGCACTCGCCCTAAAGAGGCGAACTATCCCTTTGACCCACCCTTATAATCCCTAAAAATCACACAATGCACCCATATATTTGTCAGGATTTGGCAGGCTGGTGGTGGATCCTCTGTGTCAGTGAGGGATTGGCGTGGAACGTACCGGTGGACCGGTTCTAAGTTGCTACTGGTATTCGCCATAGCCCGCCGCAAAGTGGGATGGTCTTGCTGCGGCGGTAGCAACCAGGTCGTGTCCACCGGTAGCGGCTCAACCTCACTGACTGCTGAGACTGGCGTGGTACAGAAGGACAAGGCAAGAGCAAGGTCGGACGTAGCAGAAGGTTAGGGTAGGCAGCAAGGGTCGTAGTCAGGGGCAACAGCAGAAGGTCTGGAACACAGGCTAGGAACATACACAAAACGCTTTCACTGGCACAAGGCAACAAGATCTGGCCAGGACAGGAAGGGGAAGTGGGTTTTTATAGGCATGGAGCAGGGAAGCTAATTACACTGATTTGGCCAGGCACCAATTAGTGGTGCACTGGCCCTTTAAATCCTAGAGAGCCGGCGCGCGCGCCCTAGAGAGCGGTGCCGCGCGCACCAGGACGTGACAGCCAGAGAACGGGACCGGTGAGTAGCTTGGAATGCGACCCGTGAGCGGATCGCATCCCCGCCGGCAGTGTCAGTGCAGCGCTCCCGGTCAGCGGGTCTGACCGGGCCGCTGCAGAGAGGAGAACGCCGCGAGCACTCGGTGTAACAATATTGTTTTACCCAACGTGTTTCAGCCATGTGGGTGGGTTCTTCAGGGCTTATCCAATAAAACAGATAGTGACACAAAAATTCACATGCCTGTGATATGAACAATCACAAGGTGTATCACAAAGTAGCGAAGTGTACAGTTACCTTTAGTCACTTACATAAAGCTGACTAAGAAACACCAGCTTTAAATGTACAAATAGCTATGGCATGAGTCACAAACGGGATACTGATAATAGTGCAAAACAAGCAATAAACATCCCTTACTCAAGTAAAGTGTTGGTACCGTTTACGGTGATTACAGATACTAATACACAGTATGATGCATATATCTGTGCATTATGTACAGCGGAGCCCCGCTGTCATGGATGCACTCACTGTACCCGTTCAGCCACACAGTGGCGGCATAACCCGCTGCTCTCCACAGAGGTCGTTTTCAGCATCCGGAGGTTGCACTATTATCAGTATCCCGTTTGTGACTCATGCCATAGCTATTTGTACATTTAACCCCTTAAGGACCAATCATTTTTCTGCTTTTGCACTTTTGTTTTTTCCTCCTTACCTTTTAAAAATCATAACCCTTTCAATTTTGCACCTAAAAATCCATATTAGGGCTTATTTTTTTCGCCACCAACTCTACTTTGTAATAACAGTATTTTAGCCAAAAATATATGGCAAAAAGGGGGGAAAAAAAACATTGTGCAACAAAATTGAAGAAAAATTTAGTAAATTTTGGGGGCTTCCGTTTCTACGCAGTAAATTTTTCGGTAAAAATTACACTTTATCTTTATTCTATATGTCCATTTGATTAAAATTATACCCTACTTATTTAGGTTTGATTTTTGTGGTACTTTTAGAAAAAAATCCTAACTACATGCACGAAAATGTATACATTTAAAATTGTCCTCTTCTGACCCCTATAACTTTTTTGTTTTTCTGTGTACGGGGTGGTATGAGGGCTCATTTTGCGCCGTGATCTGAAGTTTTGATCAGTACCATTTTTGTTTTGAACTGACTTTTTGATCGCTTTTTATTCCTTTTTTATGGTATAAAAAGGGACCAAAAATATGCTATTTTTGACTTTGGAATTTTTTTGCGCGTACACCATTGACCGTGCGGTTTAAATAAAGATATATTTTTATAGTTCGGACATTTACGCATGCGGCAATACCACATATGTTTATTTTCATTTTGTTTATATATTTTTATATGGAATTTGGGAAAAGGGGGGTGACTTAAACTTTTAATAAGGAAGGGGTTAAATGGGTACTCCGGTGGAATTTTTTTTTTTTTTTTTTATGAACTGGTGCCAGAAAGTTAAACATTTGTGTAAATTACTTTTATTAAAAATTATTACTTTTTAGCAGTTGTATGCTACAGAGGAAATTTTTTACTTTTTGAATTTATTTTTTGTGTTGTCCACAGTGCTCTCTGCTGACACCTCTGTCCGTGTCAGGAACTGTCCAGAGCAGGATAGGTTTGCTATGGGGATTTTCTCCTTCTCTGGACAGTTCCTGATACGGGCATCAGGTGTAAGCAGAGAGCACTGTGGACAACACAAAAAAGAAATTAGAAAAATAAAGATTTTCCTCTGTAACAAACAGCTGCTAAAAAGTACTTAAAGGCTTAAGATTGTTTAATAGAAGTAATTTACAAATCTGTCTAACTTTCTGGCACTAATTCATTTAACCTCTTGGGGACGCAGGGCGTATGCATACACCCTGAATCCCAGATCCTTAACACCTTAAGGACTCAACCCATTTGGGCCTTAAGCGGCTACTCCCATGGAAAACTTTTTTTTTTTTTTTTATCAACTGGTGCCAGAAAGTTAAACAGATTTGTAAATCACTTCTATTAAAAAATCTTAATCCTTCCAGTACTTTTTAGGGGCTGTATACTAAAGAGAAATCCAAAAAAGAAATGCATTTCCTCTGATGGCATGACCACAGTGCTCTCTGCTGACCTCTTCTGTCCATTTTAGGAACTGTCCAGAGCAGCATATGTTTGCTATGGGGGTTTTCTCCCTCTCTGGACAGTTCCTAAAATGGACAGCAGAGGTCAGCAGAGAGCACTGTGGTCATGGCATCGGAGGAAATGCATTTCTTTTTTGGATTTCTCTTTAGTATACAGCCTCTAAAAAGTACTGGAAGGATTAAGTTGTTTTACAAATTTAAAAAAAAAAAAAAAAAAGGTTTCCACGGGAGTACCCCTTTAAGGACAATTTTATTTTTACGTTTTTTTTTTTTCCTCCTCGCCTTCAAAAAATCATAACTCTTTTATATTTTCATCCACAGACTAGTATGAGGGCTTGTTTTTTTGCAAGACCAGTTGTCTGTTGTAATGTCCTCACTCACTTTACCATAAAATGTATGTAAAAATAAAAGGAAACTGTTTAACCAAATTGGTACATTTAAAATCCCCCTATTTTGAAGACCTATAACTTTTTTTTGCGCTGTGATATGTACTTTTTATTGATACCATATTTGCATATATAAAAGTTTTAATACTTTTTTTTTCAATAAAATTTTCAATAAAACCAAGAAACCAGGTTCAGATAACTCCAAGTGGTCCTCCAACTTTACCACGACATTCAATAGAGAACATGGTGAAATTAGGAATATTATTCGTAAGCACTGGCAAGTTCTCCTTAGGGACCCCTATTTGAATAACATTCTACCCAAAGTACCGACAATTACCTTTAGAAGAGGTCGCACTCTACGTAATATTATTGCGCCTAGCAGACTTAAAACCACAACTAACAATAAACTGACCTTTCTTAATAGTACAGCTTGTTATAAATGGGGGTTGCCCATATGTAAGAGTTGCTCAAATATGAACAACCAAAGCCAACAATTTGTCTCGAATATAACTGGCGAGACTTTCCCCATAAAAACTTTTCTTAATTGCTCCTCAAGTTATGTGGTTTACCTTCTGGAATGCACCTGTAAAAAACAATATGTGGGTCGCACGATCCAAACACTACGTGAAAGGATCAACAAACATCGTAATAATACAGCCCACGGTTTTTTATTACACAGTGTTTCTAAACATCTTACCCAGGAACATAAACAGGATTTCAACTGCATTTCTATTACTGTCATTGACACTATCCCTAAAGACAACCCTCATCGTTTTAGTGCTCTTAAAAAAAGAGGAAATTATTGGATATTCAAATTACAAACTTTGATGCCCTGTGGTTTGAATGAGGTCATTGAAAGTTCGTTGTAGATATTTTATCTCCTTTCCCTCATTAGCCTGTATTTTTTATTTTATTTTTATTTTTATGCCCTACCATACTGTAGTTATGATATCACATCAATATGATTTTATAATATCCTGTTCTTTCTGGTTTTCATTGAATAGCATTCGCCCCATCATTCTATTGCTCTATGTTGTAGAAAATACTGATGGTTTTTATAAGGTTCCCTTTTATATATCCATTTTTATATATCCATCTGTTCTTATGCTGAATTGTGTCCACTTTGTAATTGTAATACCAATAATTAGGTTACAGTAGTGCTCCCCTGTATTATTATTTTAAACTGTTTCCATGCTTCCAGTAGCACCCTGAGATATGCGGTTTGCAATCGCTGGAGACCCTTTGTTTCCAGCCCCCTTGTGGATGTCCCCTAGCGGGTATACGGCAGTCTAAGAACAATCGCTTTCATCCCTGGGCATTTCCCCACCCCCTCCTTGTGATTGGCCTGTAGCGTGTTTTACTACCGCCACAGACTTACCATTAAGGGTCCTCGGTAAGATCGCAATCCTGTCCTGTAGCGCTGTGGAAGCAGAGGCGATGCCCCACCCTTGCCTCTCGATTGGTCCCTCTGTGCATGTGACTACAGAAGCGAGGCGACGCGTCCCTAGCAACGCAGCCGCCCGCTCGCCGCTGACAGCATTACTTTAACCCGGCTCCTCCTCGGTTATGGGATTATAAGATTTAGTGTTTCAAATCATGTCATATCACTCTGGTTAAGCCTGTGATCTTCCCCCAATACTCCTTTAATGGTTTTTATTATATTTATGTATTCCCTTTTGCTTTTTACTATTGTATCATTATTTCTGACCTATTACACATTTAACCACGCCCATTATTACTTGGCGCCATTTTTAAGTGTATATATGTGTTGCTACTTGAGTTCTGACTATGCATACTGATCTGAGGAAGAAGGGGTTTCCCTTCGAAACGCGTAATCTACTTGTATGCTGTATGCTACATTTTTTATTTTAATAAATGTAATCCTGCTCAGGATTTCCTTCACAATACACCGTCTAGATGTGTTGATTGACAGCGCCAGGATTCCAGAGGTCCTTTTGTTCTTCTTCTCCTGCACTTAACCAGGACTTCGTCTATATACGTGGTCCGGTGACCTGATCCCGGCAGCAGCTATCCACATCAGTGTATCCCTTTAGTGGGGCGATACGCTCTTTTTATTCTTTTCTAAGGTGAGCACAGATCTGAAGGGACGGTACTGGTCCCTGAAGACAGCATATTGCTGTGAGTTCTGCCAGCCTACCAAGGGTAATACACGAGGCGCCGTATGCGGTTTCTTTTCTCTATCTCTATACAAATGGCTACACACGTCCACCAAATATGAGTGTGGGTACCCCTGTGTGTCCCGCATCTCCAGCACAGGTTGGAGGGGGCAAGGCCATGAAGGTGCAAGAATTCAGGGGTTCTGTGCCATCTTGACAGCAGTTTGTAGTGCATTTCCCTAAGTCTGATACACCTAGAGAAGCCTTGAGAGTGAGTGAGGATATATTCGGATTCCAAAGCCGAGAGAGAGATATTCAACTCCCTCTCCCATGAAATCAGATACATTGGTTTAGAAGCTGGAGATATACCAATTAGCACTTTCTTCCTATAGGACAGCCTGGATGGTCGTGAAGAGGGAATAGTCAGAGAGACCTCAAAATTAGTGGGCTCCCTGAGACTCCCCACGATCTGCAGAAATCGCGAGCAACAATGTTTTAAGTGATCTAAGTGGAGGAAGGAAAGAAGAAACGAGGGAAAAAGTGCACTAAACTCATCGGCCGTCGGAACCTCCCGTCCGAGAATAGTTGTTTGACTGTGTAAGAGTTCAGTTTCTCCCACAGCAAGGCGTGTGTCTAGTGCTCACAGCTTCCAATCAATGGTATCAGACCAGCTGGAAGAATAGGGGAGATAGAGGGATAAAGAGTTGGAGCCAGGGAATGACAGACAGAGAAAATGCCGAAAAAGAGGAGGGAGTCATTTGAATGAGAGAATCGACGACACCCCACGATCCACAATGATTCAACTAGGTCCCCCCCACATACCCAGCGGGCCCACCTCCACTCAGAAGCAAGGTGTGAGTCAGAGGAAGCAGGAAGGTGTGGTTGAGAAAGTATCCAACGTTTAAGTTGAATAGCCCTGTATAGAGATGAGATGTCTGGAACTCCTATCCCTCCCCAAGCTGGTGATTTCGATAAAAGAGAGTGTGCTATTCTTGGCCTTTTATGTTTTCACAGGTAGGAGGAAAATAATCTCCTGATTGCAGAGAGGAATGTCTGGGGGAGAGCAATCGGGAGCATTTGAAATTTATAGGCTATTTTGGGAACTACATATGTCTGAAGAACATTTCTCCGACCCATCCATGAGATCAGGGGAAGATCATAGTCTTTTAGGAGAAGTTGTATGTCCGTCAATAGTGGTTTAAAGTTTGCATCATACAGTTTAGCTAGAGTTTGGGTTATGTGGACACCTAAGTACTTCAGGGAGGAGGATGCCCATGGAAACGGGGAGAGTAATTTAAGAACATTGACCCTGGAGTGTGAAAGGGTAATGCTCAGGAGTTCTGACTTGGATATATTGACTTTGAAATTTGATACCTGTCCAAATTCTGTGAATAATGACACCAGGCAGGGGGGGCCCTCCTCAGGGTCTGACGAGAGAAAAAGCAGATCGTCTGCGAATGCCAAGGTTTTGAGTTCACCATCAGGTGTGAGCATTCCCTTTATCTTCCCATGCTGTCTTATTTTTTGTAGAAGAGACTCCATGACCAAGATAAACAAAGTGGGTGACAGAGGGCATCCCTGCCTGGTGCCGTTGGTGATGTGAAAGGGAGGGGAGATCGTATTGTTGACTAATAGGGAAGCATAAGGGAGAATATAGCGTCAATAAAGGACGGCGGGAAGCCAAATAGCTGGAGAATCCCTCTCATGAACCACCAACTCACTCTGTCAAAGGCCTTCTCGGCATCTATGCCGAGAAGGACCAGGGGTAGTTTCTTTTTATGTGCTTGTTGTATAGAAGCTAAAAGTGTAAAGGAGTTGGATCTACCCTCTCACCCAGGGACGAAGCCGGACTGTTCTGGAGCAATCAAATATGGGAGGCATTTTTTAATTCGCATAGAGAGGAGTTTTGCCCAAATTTTCAAATCTATATTGAGGAGCGAAATGGGCCTGTAACTCCCACACTCATTTGGGTCCTTGCCTTCTTTAGCGATTAATGTTATATGGGCCTCCTGTGCTTGTTTCGGCAAAGATCCTCCATGTAAGAGGAAATTACATGTCTCAGTGAGGTGAGGGAGCAATGTGTCAATGCATTTCATATAGTAGATCAGTGACAGTCCGTCGGGTCCCGGGCTCCTCCCCGGGGGGGAAGGAAAATATCACTTTCCTAACTTCCTCGGGGGTGACTGGTTCCAAGAGGGCCGAAACCATTGAGGGATCTAAGGTAGGAAGGTTCAAGTCAGACGGAAAGTGAGCTTGAGCGTCAGAAAGGGATCGATCAGCCGTGTCTTCCTGGGGAGGACCGAGGTTATAGAGGGATTCATAAAAGCATTGGAAGGCTTTTGCTATGTGGGGAGTTTAGGTGTGTGATGGGCCCCCTCTTTCACTAATTTTGTGTATGTGTTGCTTGTCCCTGGCTTTCTTAATGAGGGTTGACATCAGACGGCCTCCCTTATCCCCATGGGCGTATAGCTTGTGTCTGTGATGGAGGTATGCTCTGGAGGATCGTTCATGCAAGTGGTTAAGCAATAGCCCCCTCAGAGACTTGAGTTCATTCAGAGTGGCTTCCAGAAGGACTCTCTCCAAAGCTGAAATGTCATGGAGCAGCTGGTCCGTCTTTTTCCTATATTCTTTGTTTAGTTTAGAGCCCCACAAAATTAGAATGCCTCGAATATAGGCCTTGTGGGCCTCCCACACCATAGGCGGGAGAGGACCAGAGGCAGCATTAGTAGCAAAATACTGCTGTAGGTGTTGTAAGACATCAGGGAAGGCTAAAGAGTGATCAAGGATTATCTCATTCAGCCTCCATGTGGAGGTAGGAGAGGTAGTGTTAGCAAAAGAGAGAGTTAGGAGAATAGGAGCATGGTCTGATATCGTGATCGTGTCAATACCTGTAGACGTGATAGACGGCAGGAGGGAAGCGTGGATAAGCAGGTAGTCTAGCCGCTGATACATCGTATGAGTGGCCGAGTAGTAGGAATAGTCTTTGACGGAAGGGTTCCAAGTTCTCCAGGTATCTAAAAGGGACAAGTCACTTAGTTGAGTAAACAATCTAGCAAGCAATTTTTGTGAGATCTGAGACACACCAGTAGAAGAATCCAAGCATGGGTTCAGAACTACCCAGAACAATTGGACCCTCCGCAAATGATTTAGGATCTGATAAAGTTTGGAGCAGCCAAGGCACCTGGGCGTGGTTGGGAGCATAAATGTTAGCCGGTGTGTTTTTGGCTTGGTAAAGCTGGATGCGTAGACTCTACCTTCCGAGTCAGTGTGCTGATGCAACACCCTAACCGGTAGGGACTTGTGAATCACTATGGACACTCCCTTTGATGCTGAGGCCCGATGGCAAGAATGATGCCATTGGTTATAATGATTAGTAGGTATCTTAGGGAGCTTGTCTTTCTTTAGATGGGTCTCTTGAAGAAAAGCAATAGATGCTTTTAACCTTCTAAGCTGGTCTACAATGTGATGGCGTTTTTCAGGGGAGTTTAAGCATCTGACGTTGTATAAGATGAAAGTAACCTCAGCCATTTCGTGTGGTCAGGGATAGGGAGGGACGAAGAGGAAAAGAGGGTGGAAGGGAGGGGTAAGAGAAGTGGTTAGAAGGATGGAAGGCAAGAAAGGGCGGGGAGGTGAAATCAAAAGGTTTGAGAGTGTGAAAAGAAAAGTCAGAGAGAGGCCTTACCAAGTGAGCAAGGTCAAGAGAGTGAAGTAAATCACTGAGATGTGGGGATTAGCCCGATCTCAGGGGGGTGGCGATAGTTACACCTAGTCTGTGGGTGATCAGAGAAACATGCATCTGAGGCGCACACTGGTCAAACACTGTGCTATATAAGAATGACATTATGAAATCAGGAGGAGGGGTGGGATGGTATCCCCCATAATAGCAGTGTGAAACATCAGAGGACAGCCATGGAGGTCATACAGAAGTGGAAGGGGGGGAGGAGGAAGGGGGGATGAAAGAGGGGGGAGGAAGGAGAGCAACCAGGGATGTAAAATGCATATGTTAAAGTTTCTCAAACAGTCTATTAGGTAACAACCCCTGAGTGAAGAGGTCAAACGAGGCTTCCTAGAGGCTTCACTGGAATCGCAGGTGTACAAGGTCGAGAGGGAATGGGGAGGGGTATGTTGAGAAGAAGGGTCGGGACAGAACTTTTGGAGCAAGTCTTTGGAGCATGGAAGAGCGAGTTGACCATTTAGCAGGTTGCTATGAAAGGCATCAATCGACAGTCTTAAGTCCATCAAATGAGGGTTTGTGAAACACTGGGGAGGTCATAGCACAACTTCTTCTGAGGTCCCTGGGGAGGGGGGGGGGGATTCTATATAGCCGCACAGATGGACTGTCCTTGCAGCAAAGAAAGGGGGGGGGGGGGGCTCAGGAGCCCAGGTAGTTAGATAGGGGAACAACTATACGGTGTGGGGGTGGGGGGGGTAGGTCAGCAAAGAGTAAGTGCTAAACTCGTGTGACACATTGACAGTCTTAAGTGTGATCCAGCTCCAGGGGTTGCAAAGTCAAGAACAGAACAGGTAAATGTGGGTAAAGTAAACGGGTCCTCTCTGAGACGAGAAGGAGAGGTTTGCAAACCTGAGCGGCTCACGCCGCACGATTACCGTCCATCGGAGAGTCATGGAAGCAGCCCCGGTAGGCAGTGGAGATAGGAAGCAAACTATCCGCAGTCCGTGATCACCGCGGTGGAGGAGCATCTTTCAGCTGCGTTTTCTTCGATTTACCGGCTTTAGTACAGGAAACCAGCTTCCATTCCTCAAATCGCGGGAGTTCCGGGAGAGGTTGCAGGCTTGATACCTGAAGCCAGGAGGGAACGTCCACGGGTGGAAGATCTAGGACAGGCCATATCCCCACCAGGTCAGCCGGGGTCCGCACCAACAGTCGGCGACCATTATGGTTAACAGACAGTCCAAAAGGGAACAGCCACGCATACTGAAGGCCTCACTCCCTCAGCTTCTCCAGGAGCGGTTTAAGCATTCTCCTTTTCGCAAGAGTGGTGGGGGCTATGTCCTGATAGAGGGCCACTTCCTCACCTTCATATCTCACCGGGTGTTGTTCCCTGGCAGCATGGAGGATCGCGGCAGTGTCCACGTAGGACAGGAGACCGCAGATTACATCCCTCGGGGGATCTGCTGGTTTCGGCTTCGGCCGCAGGGCCCTGTGGATCCTCTCAATGGCGATGCTTTCAGGTCCCGTTCAGGTCCCAGAAGAGTCGCAAAGATTTAGTGCGCAACCTTACAGAGCGCCTTGGCGGCCCAAGTCTTAGGTATGCCCTTGAATCTGATGTTTTTTCTGCGGCTCCTATTCTCTTGATCTTCTATGAGAGTGTACACAGAGTTGAGGTGGGCCTCCAGCTGCACTGTGCGATCCGAAAGGGCCTCAGAGGGTGAGGTGAGTGAGGAGCACGCCGACTCCAGGACCTCCGTTCTGTGACCAATGGAGAGCACCTCCGATTTAATATCAGCCATCTCTGTGAGTACTGGCTTCACAGCCTGGGCGAGAGCCTTCCTCATGAAGGATTTCAGAAACTGTTGGGTCACGACCGCTGGGGACACGCCTTCAGTGTCGCTCTCCTGGTCTGCCTCTTCCATGGAGTCTCTCTGAGAGGCCGCGTCTGGCGCCATCTTGGGCTGCCTGGCGGGAGAGATGCCCCCCCCCTTTTTTTAAAAAGAATTGAGCCATTTCTGCTTGTCCTTTCCCCTGCCGGGGTGATTCTCCTGGGTCAGCAGATGCTTTATTGCTGTATTTGACCATGGCAAGCTGGAAAAGAGGGAGTTATAGGTGCTGTTTCTCGATCAGACGTCCATACCAGTCCGCGGCTAGGCTTCGCCCAGTTTTAGTACTTTTTTTATTACTTTTTTTTGGAATAAAATGTTATAAAAAAAACAGCTATCTTGGACTTCATCTTTTATGTTTACGCCGTTCACCATACGGTATCATTAACATTTTATTTTAATAGTTGGGATATTTACGCACAATGCGATACCAAATATGTATATAAAATATTTTTTTACACTTTTTGGGGGTGAAATAGGGAAAATGGGACAATTTATGTTTTTATTGAGGGAGGGGGTTTACATTTTATATATTTTTTACTTTTTTTTTTACACTTTAACTCCTTAAAATGATATTCCGCTCCTAGACATCTTATCCCCTATCCAAAGGATAGGGGATAAGATGTTAGATCGCCGCGGTCCCGCTGCTGGGGACCCCTGGGATCCCCGCTGCGGCACCGCTCTGTCATTACAGCACAGAGCGAGTTCGCTCTGCACGTAATGATGGGCGGTACAGGGGCCGGAGCATCGTTACGTCGCGGCTCCGCCCCTTTCAATACAAGTCTATGGGAGGGGGCTTGGCGGTCGTCACGCCCCCTCCCATAGACTTGCATTAAGGGGATGGGCCGTGATGTCACGAGGGGCGGCGCCATGACGTCACGCTGCTCCGTCCCCCGTATCGCCCGTCATTACGCACAGAGCGAACTCGCTCTGTGCTGTAATGATAGCGGGTGCCGCAGCGGGGATCCGGGGGGTCCCCAGCAGCGGGACCCAGGTGATCTGACCTCTTATCCCCTATCTTTGGATAGGGGATAAGATGTCTAGGGGCGGAATACCCCTTTAAGGACCAGGCCATTTTACACCTTAGGACCAGAGCGTTTTTTGCACATCTGACATCTGTCACTTTAAACGTTAATAACTCTGGAATGCTTTTAGTTATCATTCTGATTCCGAGATTGTTTTTTCGTGACATATTCTACTTTAACATGGTGGTAAATTTTAGTGGTAACATCAGATAAGTAGAAGAATTGTGAAAAGATGCACTTACCACTCAAATGGTTTCTCGGTTGCTTTACTTCGGGTGCTTCATCCCGTTCATGGTACAAACGATAGTAGCGGCGTACAGCTAAGATGCAGGGCATAAGGTGCGGGGGAAAGGAGGGAGGGGCTGACAACAGCCTGTTTCACGTCACGGTGGACGCTTCATCCGGTCTCCCCTCTCCAGGTGCAAGGTGCTTATATGTGCACAGACAAGGTGATAGGGAGCGGGTACAATTTAAAAACAATACAAAAGTTATTTACAGAAAGATAACCTTTTAGCCCTTGTTACCTAGATTCTATATCTCACTAGTGATTTCAAAAAAGAAGACATGTCATTTATTTCGTTTAAACCCATAGGACCTAATGCGTTCAGTTTACTGATCCAAATGGCTTCTCTATTTAAGAGTAGCCAATTACGGTCTGTACCGGGTTCAACACTGTCTAGCTTTTCTATACCTGCAAATTTTATGGCATTTGAATTGCCATTGTGTGTTTTATGTATATGGTCTATGAATCTTGCTGCCCCTGTGTGCGTTCTAAGGGAATATAAATGTTCACAAATTCTCTTATATAGGTTTCTAATTGTCTTCCCTATATAGTAGAAGCCACAGGGGCAGACAAGACAATAGACAACATGAGTACTTTTGCAAGTTATGAATTGTTTAACTTCAATGACTGTACCTCCCAGATTTAATCTATTTGTAGCCATATTATGCTTACAATAAGAACATTGTCTACATGGAAAATTACCTATGGGTACTGTTCTTTCTAGCCAGGTGGAATGTTTTTTATACTGTTTTTTGTTGATTTTTTTAACATAACTCCCTATTGTCATAGTCCTTCTATGTGTGACTATAGGTTTTCTTTCTGCTATTTGTTGCAAATCATTGTCACTTTCTATTATGAACCAATTTTTATGAATTGCTGTTTTGATCATTTAATTCATTGGCGAATTCTGGAAAACGAATACTAAGCGATCTTCTCTCTGTTTTCTTTTCTTTTGTTTCATAAGGTCAACCCGATTTATAATTGCAGCTCTCTCTTCTGCTGCTTTCAATACATTCATGGGATAACCACGTTTTTTTAATCTTTCTGTCAATTCTGCTGCTTGTTGTTGATATAGTTGTATGTTATCATTAACTCGTCTGAGCCGGAGGAACTGACTGTACGGTATGGAGTCACGTACATGCCGTGGGTGGGAACTAGAGTAATGAAGAATAGAATTCTTCATTAACTCCTTCCTATACCCTGTGGTATGAATATTGTCATTTTCGACAAAGACTCGCACATTTAAAAAGTCTAATGTGTCTCCCCCATATTGATGGGTGAAACACATATTGACTTTATTCTCTGTATTTAAGTAGTCTACGAAGTCAGCAAATATAATTTCAGCGGCATCCCATATCACAAAGATGTCATCCACATACCTTAAATATAGTTTTATGTGTTTTACAAATGGATTTTTGCTTGTAAATATCATCTAATTTTCAAAGATGGCTAAGAATATATTTGCATATGTGCAAGACACCGGGGTACCCATTGTGGTACCCCGGGCTTGCACATACCAACTGCCATCATATGTGAAAGAATTATTATTTAATATGAAGTCTACTGCTCCTGTAGCGAAGTTTAAAAAGTCTTCTGATCTGTCCGTGGCCTCTAGGAAGACCTTGAGAGCCTGTATACCCGCCTCATGTGGTATGCGAGTATACAGACTCTCAACGTCAATGGATGCCAGACTATATGTTGGTAGCCATGTAAAATCCTGGAGTGCGGTAATTAGTTCACCTGTATTTTTTAATAAAGTTTGAATGCCTGGTAAAAGTGGTGACAATAACCACTCTACATAGGATGATAGTGCCTCTGTCGCAGACCCAATCCCCGCCACGATCGGGTGTCCAGGGGGTCGGGTCTGCGACTTGTGCACTTTAGGTACCAGGTACCACTTTGGTGGTTTTGGATAATCAGGTATTAATCTCTGGAGTGTCTTTTCATCTATGAGACCTTTTTGTTTTGTTTGAGTAAGAAATACAATTAGTTTTTCAATTATTTTACTTGTGGGGTTAGCTGCAATTTTCCTATACACTGACGTATCTGACAAGTGACGTGCTGCTTCTTCTTCATAATCTTTTCTACTCCATAGGACAATGGCACCTCCCTTGTCGGACTTGGTTACCATGACGTCAGTGCATTTTGCTAAAGACACCAGGGCATCTCGCTCCGCTTTGGTGAGGTTGTCCACTTTTTGGGGGTAAATTAAAGCTTTTACTTCCTCTAATACTGATTTTTGGAATAAGTCCAGTGTGCTGCCTTGTATCAAGGGAGGGTTAAAGGTGGACTTATTGCCTCCTGTAAAAAACTTTTTTGTAGGACTTGACTCAATATGCCTAGTTGGTAATTCTCTTTCCTCTAATAGCTCCAACAATGTGTGAACTGCTGCTGTGTCCATTGGAGTAAACTGCTATTTTAAAGTCTAGCTCACTTAATTGTATTGGGACCTCCCCTTCTCTCTTTTGAGGCTGTTCTGTGCCCATAATCTGTGGGGAAAAATATTTTTTTAGATTCATTTTTCTAACTGCCTTGTATAAAGATCTTGACATTCCCAGTGCACAGACTTCCACCTGAATAGGCTTAGCAGTGCCTAGTAAACTTTACCCTCTTGCTCTTATACATACAATTTTAGTGGTAACTTGCATCGCTTCTTGGTGAAAAATCCCAAAATTTGATGAAAAAATTGAAAATTTAGCATTTTTCTAACTTTGAAGCTCTCTGCTTGTAAGGAAAATGGATATTCCAAATAAAAATAAAAAAATATTCACATTTTTCATTTCCCTTGTGAAAATGAAAAATTTAGGGTAACACCAGCATTTTAGTGAAAAAAAAAAAAAAAAATTATTTTCCCATCCAAATTTAACGAAAATTTGTCAAACACCTGTGGGGTGTTAAGGCTCACTATACCCCTTGTTACATTCCGTGAGGGGTGCAGTTTATGTCAGAACCGCTGTAAAATTAGCCACCCCTGTGCAAATCACCAATTTAGGCTTCAAATGTACGTAGTGCGCTCTCACTCCTGAGCCTTGTTGTGTGCCCGCAGAGCATTTTGCGCCCACATCTGGGGTATTTCCGTACTCAGGAGAAATTGCGTTACAAATTTTGGGGGTCTTTTTTTCCTTTTACCTCTTGTGAAAATAAAAAGTATGGGGCAACACCAGCATGTTAGTGTAAAAAAAATTTTTTTTTACGCTAACAGGCTGGTGTAGACCCCAACTTTTCTTTTTCATAAGGGGTAAAAGGAGAAAAAGCCCCCCAAAATTTGTAGTGTAATTTCTCCCAAGTACGGAGATACCCCATATGTGGCCCTAAACTGTTTCCTTGACATACGACAGGGCTCCGAAGTGAGAGAGCGCCATGCGCATTTGAGGACTAAATTAGGGATTGCATAGGGGTGGACATAATGGAATTCTACGCCAGTGATTTCTAAAAAGGGTGCCTCCAGCTGTTGCTAAACTCCCAGCATGCCTGGACAGTCAGTGGCTGTCCAGAAATGCTGGGAGTTGTTGTTTTGCAACAGCTGGAGGCTCCTTTTTGGAAACACGTTTTCAATTTTTACGTTCAATAGTTTTTTATTGTACAGCAGAAACAAATAAACAGCATCTAGCAGTCACAGCTGCTATATGTTACAACACATAGAGTGCAAGATACATAGTTGGCTGTAGCAGTTGTAGACATATCTTATTTTTCTTTTTTACAAGAAGAACATAAACAAACAAAATTACACCAACGGGCGTAAACTTAGATTTGTGTAACCCCAATAGTCTTCATTTCTTGTCGGTAGAAAGAGTGTCAGAAGGGTTTGAATGGGGGTATCGTCAGTTTTAAAGATGTATATTTTGGACGTACTAAGTTTGATCATCTGTCAGTATCTAAATGTTTATGTGTCACCCTGAGTGTAGTAATAGTGGATGGTAATCATGTGAGGTAAGTCGGTCAGTGGCCCTATTCCCCATTCAAGTATAGCTATAAAAGTTAGGGTTATTAGTATTTAGGATCTCGTCACGGAGGGGGAATGAAATGTCTGGAATTCTCCCAAGCACACCACCTTTTCGAGAATTTTAGCATTCGACCCGAACCTCTGGCTATGATATATTCAAAGGAGTAAGTGTTATTTATCTTTGTTATAATCAGATCAGTGGTTGGAATAATCTGCGACTTCCAATGACTAGTTAAGGCAAGCTTAGCTATTATGCAGATAATACAAAATAACTCCCTATCAACCGGTGGGATAGATTGCAGGTTCATGAAGAGTAATATAGATTCCGGCAACCAAGTCCCCTGGACCTCGAACGTTTCATTCAGTAGTTTAATAACTTCTACCCAGAAGGGTGTAATGACCGGACAATACCATAAGATATGAGCCAGAGATCCCCTATGACCACATCCACGCCAACATTTATCGGAAGACTCAGGGTATATGATCGCCAGCCTGTCTGGTGTGAGATACCACCTGAGTATTGTTTTCAAAGCCGACTCTAGGTGTGTAGAACATTGAAAGGCTTTACGGATATTCCTAAAGGCTTTTTGCCACAAAACTATATCTGCCGTGAAGTTGAGGTCTCTCTCCCAAGCTTTAAGAGGATAAGTTTTAATACATACATCTGATTGGGTAATCGCTAAGTAAAGTGGTTTTATGCCTTTAACAGAGGAGGTAAGGTAATGAATGGTGTAACTATCAATGCCAATCTTAGAAGGTTTCAGGGAATGAATAAAGTGACGAATTTGTAGGTAAATGTAAAAATCTTTGTTAGGAAGAGAGAATAATTGACGCAGGGAATTAAAGGACATCAATGCTTGCCCATCAAACAAATGTTTAATATATGTTATTCCCCTCAGTGACCATGCATGGAGATTTAAATTGGGAATGGAGGCCTGAATCAATGACATGGGTAGGTCCAAAGGGTCCGATTTAGTGTTAATAGTTAAGGAGGAAAGATAAGTATACCATGCCATATGAGCGGCTTTTACGTATGGATTGGAGAGGGGGGGCAGGGGGAGATGCCACAATGGGAGATACATTAAGTCCCGTAATGTGAAGGGGGATATTGAGAATTGTTCCAATTCTACCCACGGGCAGTCAGAGGGAGCCACCCACCATTGTTTAAGGGCAGAGACTAGCGTAGCAATATAGTAACTTTTAATGTCTGGGGTGTTGAGCCCCCCTGCTTCCCACGTTTTAGACATTATACGGCGTGCTATACGAGGTTTCTTTTTATCCCATATATAGTCAGATAGTATTTTTTGTGCTTGTTGAAAAAACGAGTGTGGAAGTGGCAGGGGAAGGGATCGGAACAAGTATAGAAATTTGGGCAACAAAAACATTTTAAAAGCCGCAATCCTGCCAACCCAAGAAACTTCATTTTTAGATAAGTCCGCTGTGGACGTCGCTATTTCCGCTAGGAGCGGGACATAATTAGTGTGATATAATGTAGAGTAAGGATAGGACAATTTCACTCCCAAGTACGTCAAATTAGTATCTCTCCAATCCAGCTCATATTTAGAAACTAAATGGGTGACCACCTGTGGAGCAATATTGATGGGCAGTGCCTGTGTTTTTGTAGTATTAAGATGGTAATATGAGAGATCACCGAATTCCTGTATATTGTCCATGACTGCTTCTAGAGAAGCGACCGGATCTGTGAATGCTAAAATGATATCATCCGCATAGAGTGAAATGATATGCTGTGTGGAGCCTATTGTGATACCTGATATTCTATTATCTAGTCGTATGGCTTGTGCTAAAGGTTCAATAGATAAAATATAAATTAAAGGGGACAAGGGGCACCCCTGACGAGTACCATTAGTGATGGGAAACTCGTCAGAGAGGGATCCATTTGCTAGTACTCTAGCTGTAGGGCAAGTGTAAAGAGATTGTATAGCCGATAGGATGGAATCTCTAAAACCCATGACTCGGAGGACCGAGAAGGCGAACGACCAGCGGAGCCGGTCGAACGCCTTCTCGGCATCCAAAGCCATTATCAGGGCCGTGATGTTACGGCTCTCAATATGATGGAAAAGGTTCAGCATTCTCCGGGTATTGTCCGACGTTTGTCGACCGGACACAAATCCCGCTTGGTCCGGGCTAACCAACTGACACAAAATGGGTGCAAGTCTATTAGCAATCATTTTAGAATAAATTTTTAGGTCCTGATTTAATAGTGAGATAGGGCGGAAATTTTGGGGTAGATCATTCGATTTACCCGGTTTGGGAAGGGTGGTAATTGTCGCTTGCAAGTTTTCCTTGGGTAGAGAACCATGTGTCATTGCATAATTACAAAAGGCCAACAAAGCAGGGGCAACGAGGGGAGACAGAGATTTGTAGTATAAACTAGTAAATCCGTCCGGGCCAGGAGCTTTGTTTACAGGGAGAGAACTAATTACTTTAAGGAGTTCAGAGGTGGAAAAATCTTGACATAATGACTCTTGTTGCAGTGAGGAAAGAGTGGGCAGATGCAATTTTTTAAGGTAGTCTTGGACTAATTCTAAATGATTAGGATTGGGCGGGATAGAGTCTGCAAGGTTATACAATTTGGAATAAAAAATACCAAAACCGTTAGCAATATCTAGGGGAGAATATAGTTTTGCCTTCGTGATTGGGTGTATCAATACTGGGATTCTTGATTTTAAATGTTTGGATTTGAGCCTGTGGGCTAATAATTTACCTGCCTTATTGTCCTGTGAGTAGTACCGAGCCTGAGTCTTCCGATAAGCTTTTTCATATGTGGCTAGCATGAAACCCCTTAGTTCTTTCCTCAGAGAGTTCAGATTGGAAGCTGCATCTGGACCAGGCTGAGATCTATTAGTAGCTTCCGCTATCTGCAACCTAGACAACAAAGCTGTTAGTTTCAAATCCCTCTGTTTCTTAAGAATAGTGCTATACTTAATGCATAAACCTCGAGTGAACGCTTTATGGCAGTTCCATAGAGAAATCGGGCTAGACACAGAGCCAGTATTGTGTTGGAAATAGTCAGAAACGTCTGATCGGAGGCGGGCAGAATATTCCTCGTGGGATAGTAAAAAAGGGCTCATCCGCCAGGAGTAGGTCATTGGCGATGAGATCGAGTCCTTCAAAGTCATAGTAATAGGGGAGTGGTCAGACCAAGATATGGTCTCAATTGAGGAGGTGAGAACTTTAGTGAGTATAGCATTATCTACTAGGAACATGTCTAACCTAGAGTAGGAATTATGTGCCGAGGACCAAAAGGTGTAATCCCTTTCATCTCCATGTCCAATTCGCCAAACATCATATAGCTCATTAGGCCATGTCCAGGAGGACAATCCTTTAAGAGGAGACCTTGAAACAGTAGAAGAATCTATATCGGGGTCCATCACTAAATTAAAGTCACCCGTCATTAAGAGAGAGCCCCATTTGCATTTACGCGCCTTTTTAAGTACTGCAGATAAAAAGCGGGTTTGACCTCTGTTCGGAGCATACAAAGATACTAGTGTGAGGGCTATCTTATTAATAGAGCATAACAGGATAATATACCTGCCTTTAACGTCAATAATTGCCTCTTGCAACAGAAAGGAAACAGAATTTTTAATGGCGATACAAGTGCCCTTAGTTTTTGTAACATTATGTGCATGAAAGATATGGGGATAAGAAGGGTGTTTAAGACGGTGGGCATCTTTCGCTAGAAGATGGGTCTCCTGGGCACATATGATATCGCTACGTAGTGATTGCGCCTCTCTCCAAAAATGCGATCTTTTATGGGGTGAATTAAGGCCATTAACATTAATGCTCACTATTTTAACTACCATGTGGGAAGGTAAGTATAAAGCAAGTATCAAGCATAACAATATAAATGGTCGGGAAAGCACGCCTCCCAGCCAGCACGTACTTCCCTATAATTGAGCAGGTATGACACATATCCCAATAAAATCTTAGCACAAAGCCTAGATTAGCAGGAACAGCAAATGAACAAATAAACAAAAACGAAAACATCACAAATAAAAGAACACTAAAATGGTTCCAAATATTGGAATTCACCAACATGGACAGGGCAATAGTCCACACTGTAACCAAAGGATCCTGACCGGACACACAGGGCCTAACATGAATAAATCCTCAAATACAGCATGTCAAAAAAGAAAGAAGGAGGAAGGGCAACCTCCACTTTTTCTTCAGGCGGCATCCCACTCTCTAGGGATTTTGGAAGGTGATAATCTGTCCTTGCGATTTCCTTGATTGGCAAGCGATAAGTTCCAGGAAGAAAGAAGGGTATGGCCTTCATCCGTTGATCTAATCACATGCATCTTTTCCCCTCTCCGGATAAGTAAGCGGGTTGGAAAGCCCCATTTATATGGAATCTTCGCTGCTTGGAGGGCTTGCGTTATTGGCAGCAGAGCCCTACGGGCCTGCAGGGTCGCTGCCGAAAAATCAGCGTATAGCGAGACAGAGTGGAAAGGTGCAGGGAGGCCGCCATTCCTTCTGGAGTGTTCCATCACCCTTTCTTTGATGTTGAAAAAATGGATTCTAGCCAAAATGTCTCTGGGTATTGAGGTATCAAGATGCCGAGGGCGCGGAACTCTATGTGCTCTATCCACCTCCAGTTCATGTGAGGAGCAAGAGGGAAGCACAGCTTTGAGGAGGGAGCGGACATAATCAGGAATATCAGCAGGCTGCACTGATTCAGGTACCCCTCTCAATTTAATATTATTGCGCCGACTCCTGTCTTCTAAATCGGCAACTTTGGCTTTAAGTGTAGTGACTTCTTCCTCCAGATCGTAATGAGAGTCTATGAGGGCATTATGTGACTCAGAAAACTCCCCAAATTTAGTTTCCACATGATCCACTCTACCTCCCAGCTCATCAATAGTGGCGCTCAAAGGTGATATCATTTTATTCATGTCTAGGAGGAATGTCTGTCTGAGTGCCAGTAACATAGCTTTCATGGAAGTGTCAGTGAGCGTTTGACCAGTGACAGACAGTTTAGTGAGAAGGCTGTCATCTCCTGTGGCATGAGAGTCTGAAAGTCCCCCGTCACATACCTCCATAGAAGGTGCCGAAGGAGATGTACATCGTCTCTGCGTAGCTGGGCTGGTGGAGGGAGACGCTGCTGCGAAGCCCTGTGCTTCTGGAGCCCGGGATCTCAGGGAACCAGTGTTGCTGACATCTTCAGAGCTACGTGTAGACTCCCTTAGCTGTTCCGGTGTCCGATCCCCTGCATCGCACTGTGATGATCCGCCACGCAGGGCAGGATCTGAAAGCGAGCGCCGCGGCGCTGATGAGGCAGGAGACTGAGGGCTGCCACGTCCGGATGTGCGTAAGCTAGTGGAGGAGGCCGCGATTCCCGGGTCGGCGCCATCTTGGGCACACATCGCCGTGCGGGTAAAACAGAATTTAGCCAGCGGTCCCGGTTTATTAACCTTCCGTCTTCTCCCCGGCATGTCAGGAGGTGTTATCGATGTAGAGGGTGGGGAAAGGAGCGGCGTCTTTGCGGTATCTTAGTCGGTAGATAGGCCCTATGGACGGAGCACACTCTCTATGCGGCCAGTCTCCTCGGCTGCCAGGCCACGCACGTTTTCAATTTTTATTGGGGGGACAGTGTAAGGGGGTGTATATGTAGTGTATTACCCTTTATTTTGTGTTAGTGTAGAGTAGTGTAGTGTTTTTAGGGTACATTCACACTGGCGGAGGTTTACAGTTAGTTCCCAGCTAGGAGTTTGCGATGCGGCGAAAAATTTGCCGCAGCTCACACTTGAAACAGAAAACTTACTGTAAGCCTGCCCGTGTGAATGTACCTTGTGCATTCACATGTGGGGCAAACCTCCAGCTGTTTCAAAACTACTACTCCCAGCATGTACTGACAGACCATGCAGGCTGGCGGTTGTACTTTTGCAACAACTAGAGGCACACTGGTTGGAAAACCTTCAGTTAGGTTCTGTTATCTAACTCAATATTTTCCAACCAGTGTGCCTCCAGCTGTTGAAAAACTACAACTCCCAGCATGTACTGATCACTGAAGGGCATGCTGGGAGATGTAGCTATGCAACAGCTGGAGGGATCACAACTACAACTCTCAGCATACTGAGACAGCTGTTTGCTGTCTGTGCATGCTGGGATTTGCAGTTTTGTTACAGTATAGAGACCACTGCAAACTGTGGCCCTCCAGATGCTGCAAAACTACAAATCCCAGCATGCCCTGACAGCAAACAGTTGTGTGGGCATGCTAGGAGTTGTAGTTTTGCAAGATCTGGAGGGCTATAGTTCAGAGACTACCATATAGTGGTCTCAAACTGTAGCCCTCCAGCTGTTGCAAAACTACAACTCCAAGCATGCCCAAACAGCTGTCTGGGCATGATGGGGGTTTTAGTTTTGCAACATCTGGAGTGATACAGTATAGAGACCACTATATAGTGGTCTCGGACTGCAGCCCTCCAGATGTTGCTTGGCAACTTACCGGCTTCCGTCGGTTCCAGGGAGCCTGCTGCTCGACATCGCAGCCCGCCGATCTCCGACGCCGATCGTTGCCTGCAGCCTCCGCAGATCGGTAAGTGGACTTCGGCACCGGCCCTCTGTTGTTTCCCCGTTCTGCCCCACCTATTGTGGGAGGGCAGGATGGGGAAAACAAAAGTTACCCCCCCGATCTGCTATTGGTGGTCACGTCTAGACCACCAATAGCAGGAATAGGAGGGGTGGCACCCCTGCCACCTCACTCCTATCTCTTCAGGGGGATTGTAGGTGATCCCCCTTATATTCCGGGTCACCATAGACCCGTAATGACCCAGAATCGCGCAAATCGCAAGTGTGAATTCACTTGCAATTTGTGCCGATCGCCGACATGGGGGGGGTCTGATGACCCCCCCTGGGCATTTGCGAGGGGTGACTGCTGATCGATATCAGCAGTCACCCCGCTCCGGTCCCCACCCGGCACGCGAAATTCCCACGGAAGTATAAGTACGTGCCTGGTCCTTAAGACCCAGGGTGTAGGGACGTACTCATACGTGCTTGGTCCTTAAGGGGTTAATAGTCCCCATAGGGGACTATTTATAGGAATCATTTGATTGCTAATACTGTTCAGCATAGGACATAGCACTGATCAGTATTATCAGTCATTTTCTGCTCTGGTCTGCACGATCGCAGACCAGAGCAGAAGACCTGTGGAAGGAAGGTGAGGGGACCTCCGGCTGCCATGCTGGATGATCGGATCACTGCGGCAGTGCTGCGGGTGATCCGATCATCCATTTTAATGCTGCAGATGCCGTGATCTGTATTGATCACGGCATCTGAGGGGTTAATGGCGGACATCCGCGCGATCGCGGATGTCCGCCATTACAGGCGGGGCCCTGGCTGCTATCAGCAGCCGTGACCTGCTGTGCATGAGCAAGCATCGCTCCGATGCTCGCGGTTGTGCACAGGAGGTAAATGTACATCCTGGTGCATTAAGTTCCAGCTCACCAGGATGTACATTTATGTCCTGCGTCATTAAGGGGTTAAGGACTCAGGGCGTAGCTGTACACCCTGATCATTTCCGGTCCCCGCTTCTCACCGGATGGGGACCGGACCGGGATGCCTGCAGAAATCATTAAGCAGGCATCCCGGCTGTTACGCCGAGCGCTCCGGGTCCCCGCTCCTCCCCGGAGCGCTCGCAACATCCTCGCAATTGCAGCGCCCCGGTCAGACCTGCTGACCGGGTGCGCTGCGATACCTCTCCCAGCCGGGATGCGATTCGCGATTCGGGAGGCGCCCGCTCGCGTTGCGCACCCCGGCTCCCGTACCTGACTCGCTCTCCGTCGGTCTTGTCCCGGCGCGCGCGGCCCCGCTCCTTAGGGCGCGCGCGCGCCGGGTCTCTGCGATTTAAAGGGCCACTGCGCCACTGATTGGCGCAGTTGGCTTAATTAGTGTGTTCACCTGTGCACTCCCTATTTATACCTCACTTCCCCTGCACTCCCTCGCCGGATCTTGTTGCCATTGTGCCAGTGAAAGCGTTTCCTTGTGTGTTCCTAGCCTGTGTTCCAGACCTCCTGCCGTTGCCCCTGACTACGATCCTTGCTGCCTGCCCCGACCTTCTGCTACGTCCGACCTTGCTCTTGTCTACTCCCTTGTACCGCGCCTATCTTCAGCAGTCAGAGAGGTTGAGCCGTTGCTGGTGGATACGACCTGGTTGCTACCGCCGCTGCAAGACCATCCCGCATGAAAAGGTTTGCCGATAAGAAAAGAAGAACTCCCCCCATTTTTGCTCCCGGAGACAAAGTATGGCTCTCCGCTAAATATGTCCGCTTTCGTGTCCCCAGTTACAAACTGGGACCACGCTATCTTGGTCCTTTCAAAGTCTTGTGCCAGATTAATCCTGTCTCTTACAAACTCCTTCTTCCTCCTTCTCTTCGTATTCCCAATGCCTTCCATGTCTCTCTCCTTAAACCACTCATCATCAACCGTTTCTCTCCCAAACTTGTTTCTCCCACTCCTGTTTCCGGTTCTTCTGACGTCTTCTCCGTGAAGGAGATACTGGCCTCCAAGACGGTCAGAGGAAAAAAAAAATTCTTGGTGGATTGGGAAGGCTGTGGTCCAGAAGAGAGATCCTGGGAACCTGAGGACAACATCCTAGACAAAAGTCTGGTCCTCAGGTTCTCAGGCTCCAAGAAAAGGGGGAGACCCAAGGGGGGGGGGTACTGTTACGCCGAGCGCTCCGGATCCCCGCTCCTCCCCGGAGCGCTCGCAACATCCTCGCAATTGCAGCGCCCCGGTCAGACCTGCTGACCGGGTGCGCTGCGATACCTCTCCCAGCCGGGATGCGATTCGCGATGCGGGAGGCGCCCGCTCGCGATGCGCACCCCGGCTCCCGTACCTGACTCGCTCTCCGTCGGTCTTGTCCCGGCGCGCGTGGCCCCGCTCCTTAGGGCGCGCGCGCGCCGGGTCTCTGCGATTTAAAGGGCCACTGCGCCACTGATTGGCGCAGTTGGCTTAATTAGTGTGTTCACCTGTGCACTCCCTATTTATACCTCACTTCCCCTGCACTCCCTCGCCGGATCTTGTTGCCATTGTGCCAGTGAAAGCGTTTCCTTGTGTGTTCCTAGCCTGTGTTCCAGACCTCCTGCCATTGCCCCTGACTACGATCCTTGCTGCCTGCCCCGACCTTCTGCTACATCCGACCTTGCTCTTGTCTACTCCCTTGTACCGCGCCTATCTTCAGCAGTCAGAGAGGTTGAGCCGTTGCTGGTGGATACGACCTGGTTGCTACCGCCGCTGCAAGACCATCCCGCTTTGCGGCGGGCTCTGGTGAATACCAGTAGCAACTTAGAACCGGTCCACCAGCACGGTCCACGCCAATCCCTCTCTGGCACAGAGGATCCACCTCCTGCCAGCCGAATCGTGACACCGGCACTTCACCGAGGAAGGTCCTGAGGATCCTCCATATCGGTGATCGCAGCAGATCACCGGTAAATACAAAACGGTGATCTGCAGCGATTCTGGGTTATCTGGGTCACGTGTGACCCGATGATCCGGATAAGGATGGTGATCAGTGGTGTTGTATACACCACCGATCACCATCCGTACTGTACTGGGTGGTGGCAGTGTTGCCAACCCCCCCCCAGTACAGATGTGATTGGGCGGCCGTAGTGACCACACCAATCACAGTGTATGAGGAGGGGGTAGGAGAGCAGGAGCATGTTGCTCCACTCTGATCAGCACCATTTTACATCTGGTGTTGATCAGAGTGGAGCTCTGTCCTGTTTCTCCCCCCTCACAGTCCAAAAAGTGCTAGTGTAAAAAATGCATGTTTGTGTAAAAAATGCAGATTTAGATTTTTCTCCTTCACTTTGCTGCTATTCTTGTGAAACACCTAAAAGGGTTAACAAACCTTCTGAATGTCCTTTTGAATACTTTGAGGGGGGTAGTTTCTATAATGGGGTCATTTATGGGTATTTCTCAAAGAAAGGCCCCTCAAATCCGTTTCAAACTTAACTGGTCCCTGAAAAATTCAGATTTTGAAATTTTCGTGAAAATTTAGAAAATTGCTGCTATACTTTGAAGCCCTCTAACGTCTTCAAAAAGTAAAAACATGTCAACTTTAGGATGTCAACATAAAGTAGACATATTGTATTTGTGAATCAATATATAATTTATTTGGGATATCCATTTTCCTTACAAGCAGAGAGTTTCAGATTTAGAAAAATGCAAAATTTTCTAAATTTTCACGAAATATAGGGATTTTTCAAGAAGAAAGGATGCAATTAACGATGAAAATTTACCACTATGTTAAAGTAGAATATGTCACAAAAAAACTATCTCGGAATCAGAATAAAAGGTAAAAGCATCCCAGAGATATTAATGCATAAATTGACAGTGGCCAATAACTGCAAAAAAAAAAAAAGTCCTTAAGGCAAAAATAGGCTAAGAGTCCCTAAGAGGTTAAAACAAAGTTTTCCACCGGAGTACCCCTTTAATGTGTGTGTTTTTAAACTTTTTTAAAACATATTTTTTTTTTTACTTTTAGTCGCCTTAGGTGACTTTTAGGAGGAATCATATGATTCCCCATACACATTAACGTGGTTCCATAGAACCACATTGATCTGTGTGCTCTGCGCTCGATTGATAAAGCCTGGTCCTGCCAGAGCGGGCACAGGAGCAGAGGTAAACCCTCTGGCTACCTCCACAGTGGACCCCACTGGACCACCAGGGATAGGATAAAGGCACCTTTAGACGCCGCTGTCATTCATGGTCGTTAACGGGTTAAAGCTGGTGTTTCTTAGTCAGCTTTATGTGAGTAACTAAAGGTAACTGTACACTTGTCTTATTTGGGATACACCTTGTAATTGTTCGTGTCACAGGCGTGTGAATTTTTGTGTCACTATCTGTTTTATTGTTTAACCCCTGAAGATCCCACCCACATGGAAGAAACACCAATATACGGGCGCATTGTTTGATTTTTAGGGATTATTAGGGTGAGTCAAAGGGATAGTTCGAGGCAGGGGTCACCCTTTTTAGAGCGAGTGCCCCGACGGTCCCTGTGGGACAAGGGTAGCCTTCACGACATCTCCCTGTCAGGCGGACTAGGGTCTTTTCATCACACCCTATAGTCTTTACCCTGCTTCCCACCTTCAGTACTATTTAGTCTTTGTGAATGTGCAATATCTTGATCTACTTTTATATATTGCAATACATCTACAGTGTAAAGCAGGGGTCCTCAAACTACCACATGCGGCCCGCCGAGGACATTTATCCGACGCGCAGCTGCCTGGGACATCCCTGTGTCCCGAAAGATGTTTTCGAGACACAGGGATGCGCTCTCAGAGGCCCCGCGTTTACTTTAAAAACGCAGGGGTTGCCGCGAAGGTGGCGCACGCAGGGACGTCACTGACGCCGTGCGTGCGCCCATAGCAACGGAGCGCGGAGGAGCGGGGCAGCGATGAGGACGTGCGCTGGCCAGCTAGGTAAGTGTTACCTGCGGCACGTCAGCTTCGGTGCTCCGACCACCGCTCCTTCTGTCCCGGGACTTACTGCTATGTCTGGACCGGAGGAGCGGTGGTCGGAGCACTGAAGTGGGGCAGAACACAGGCATACAGTCTCCAGCCAAACACTGTATGACTGGAGGCTGTATGTCTGTGGAGGAGCATACTGCACCTAATGTGGGGAGCTATACTGCACCTAATGTGGGGGAACATACTGCACCTAATGTGGGGAGCTATACTGCACCTAATTTGGGAGATCTGTACTATGCCTAATTTGGGGGATCTATACTGCACCTAATGTGGGGGAACATGCTGCACCTAATGTGGGGAGCTATACTGCACCTAATTTGGGGGATCTATACTGCACCTAATATGGGGAGCTATACTGCACCTAATTTGGGGGAACTATACTGCACCTAATGTGGGGAATATTATACTGCACCTAATGTGGGGGAGCATTATACTGCACCTAATGTGGGGGAACATTATACTGCACCTAATGTGGGGGAACATTATACTGCACCTAATGTGGGGGAACTGTACTGCACCTAATGTGGGGGAACTGTACTGCACCTAATGTGGGGGAATTGTACTGCACCTAATGTGGGGGAATTGTACTGCACCTAATGTGGGGGAATTGTACCGCACCTAATGTGGGGGAACTGTACTGCACCTAATGTGGGGGAACTGTACTGCCAACCCTAATGTGTGGGAACTACAACCTAATGTGGGGGGATCTATGCTGCCAACCTAATGTGGGGGGAACTGTGCTGCGTACTTAAAGTGGTAGTCCACTAATAAGATATATAAGTGTGCATAGGAATTTGTTCATGTTTTGTTATCTATAGTCCGGCCCTCCAACGGTCTGAGGGACCGTGAACTGGCCCCCCGTTTAAATAGTTTGAGGACCCCTGGTGTAAAGTATAAGTTATTGTTTGGCCTCTGGTTGTTGTCCTGACAATTTGTTTTGCCCATTTGTTGGTGGGGCTTTGGTTACTCTTTTAAAGTGTCTTTATTAAAAGTTATATTTTAAATTGTGGACCCCCCCCCTGTGACATTATATTAGGTTTTAGAAGAAACAAGAACTTTTATTTAAAATTATATTCTACTTTCACATACACATAAAATGTCTTTTCAGCTTTACCTGCTGTTATGCAGTAATTGATGACAACATAAGGAAAAATATCAACGCACAAAGTTGTAAGCAGTGATGCCTAACATAATGTGATAAATTCCAGCACTGTAATAACATTGCTGCTACTTTTCAGCAGTTCAGGAAAATATGAAATATGACATTATATTAAAATGCTGATTTTGACTTTTTGTCTCTTACAGGGCTATCTGTAAAATATGTGTATTATGGTACTTTCAGTGAAAATGCAATGTAACTACAGTATCATTTTTTAAAAATGTGAGTCTATGGGAGCAGAGTTCAACACTATTGGACTGGATTCACACCCACATTGTTATTGTAAGTACCACAAATTGTAGGAATTAATAGTAGTAAATTAAGTAGTAACTTAATTAATTTTTGAAATAAGTAGCCCGGTCAGCCTCCTTTCTGAGTACGGCTGTATTTCCACTTTTTTGAGCCAAAGCCAGAAGTGGATCCAGTAGGGAGAAAAAGCATGAGTCCTTCCTTTATTTTTCCCATTCCTTTTGAATTCACTTCTGGTTTTCGCTCAAAAACTGCAACAGCAGATTTAAAAAATAAAATAAAGAATCGAAAATGACAAGTGAAAACATACATTTACAGCAGCACAGATTATATAAATTTGTAGTGAATATCTTGCAACATAATGAGCCATATCCCCTAGACATCCATAGCCATTTGTTTCTCGTATTAGGAGTATGCAGCTTTATGTTTGTGCTCTGAAAAGGGGAAGACCCTGTTTATGAACCACATTGTAATGTTAAAAAGTTTTCCAGGACTTCTATATTAAAATTGGACCCTTAGGATAGACCATTAATATCAGATCAGAGGGTTGGGAGAGTGGGATAAGCTGATTGAAAGGGTAGTGGCGCACAAGCAAAAAAATCTTAAAGTACAGTGTGTTAATAATCAGGTTGTTACCACTTTGATCCATTTGCTTACCTATAGCCATACCATATAACCTTTCTTGATGTCTACACAACACAAGGTGTATATGTATGTCCTTGTCCTGGCAGGGTAAATGAAACATACTAATAAGCTGTGAACGCTTCTTGCCTGGTAACTCTGATATTAACCCTTCAGAAGTCACAATCAAAGGGAGGTTGGGTATGTGGACAATCGGGACCTTTGCGGCACGTTTGTGGGATCTCGATCAGTCTAATTGATGTCTAGAGGGCCCCTACCTACCTCTGTGTTGTCTGATCTTATCTCTGTTTTCCAGCATAATTCTTCAGGCTGGAGAATCATAGCGTCAATAACACTGGTCAATGCTATGCTTTTGTACAGCAGTAAAGTTTATTTGAACTTGAAAGACTGTAGATATATACTCCTCTATGTAGACAAAGTATTATTATTATTATTTTTTTTAAGTGTTAATAAATGGGAAGAAACCCCTTTCCCAATGAACATTTAAATGACCCCCTTTCCATTTTTTTTTTACAATAAGATAATGTAAATGAAAATAGCATAAACATATGTTGCATCACCACATGTGGAAATGTCTGAACTATTAAATGATAACAGTGAATGCATTAAAAGTAAAAAAAAAAAAAAAAAAAAAGTTCAGAATTAATCAGTTAATATGCCAGAAAAAAATGAATAAGAAACAAGCAAAACAGAAATGGTGCTGATAAAAATCAGATAATATCACAAAAATGTAGCCCTCATACAGCCCCCTACCTGGAAAAATAAACAAATCAAATAGTTATAGTGGTCAGAAATGGGCAAAATCAACTGGTGCCAGAAAGTTGAACAGATTTGTAAGTTACTTCTATTGAAAAATGTTAATTCTTCCAGTTATTATCAGCTGCTGTATGCTCCACAGGAAGTTATTATTATTATTTTTATTATTTAGAAAGTTTTTTTTTTTTTTTTTTTTTTTTTAGGTTTTATATAACAAGAAAAATGTATAACAAATACAAAGAGAAGAAAATGAGAAAACAGTGCATAACATTCTCCACAGCCATCAATGACATAATCAGCATATTATCATAAGGCGAATGTAGATCTTTACATAGATGAAGCATTGGAGACATCTGTATAGTAGCCGGCATTGCCGGAGTAGGCTAGTAAAATACGTTCACTTAAAACTTTTGAGTAGATTAAGCAACACTAGTTTGGAACAGATCAAAAGAAAATAAATCGAAAATAAAAACAGCAAAGATGTAGCCTTAAGACTGAGAATTCTAGAACATTTCTAGTATAGGCATCACTAGTATATCTAGACAGTATTGATACAAACAATGAACACATAAAAAAGGAAGAAGGAAAGTGAGGACAGCAGAAAAAAAAGAGAAAGGAATGTGCACCTCCATTATCTTAGAGTGGGATGTAGAGGGACATAGTGTGGGCTATGCATCCACAGATTCCAGCGTTTCAGAAAGGCGGAATCACAGTGATTCACCAGAGCATAAATACGCTCGTAATCACAGGTGAGATTTACTTGGGAAAGAATCTCAGATAGGGTTGGGACAGATGGGGATTTCCACTTCCTTGCGATGGAAAACTTAGCAGACATCAGTATGTGGGCTATAATGGTCCTGACGTTAGGGTAGAGCCGGGCATTCCCACAGCACGTGGAGTAAGGTACCAATTTGGCCACAGTTCCTCGAACAAGTCAGGACAGGTAGGATCAATGATGTGTAGCCTATGAGGTGTAAAATACCACCTATGAATGGTCTTAAGTACTGCTTCCTGGTGAATAGCGCACCTAAAAATGCTACGGATATTACGAAACACTGATTGCCACTGATCTAATGTGATGGTGTAGTGGAGATCTTTCTCCCATCTCTCGATAAATGAAAAGGTGGCTATGCTTGCTTTATTTTGGAGAAGATCATAGAAAAAAGTAACGCCCTTAAATGAGATGCAGAGGCATTAAGAACGCCTAATAATCTAGCTGGCATCCTGAATTTGGTCAACCAACCTGTGTTGAGAAGACTCCTAATCTGCAAACTTTTGTAGAATTCCCTGTGTGGTAGTGGGAAGGTTGCTCGCAGTGACGGAAAGTGTATGTTGACTGAGTCGTCAATAATATTTTAAACTGTTGTTATACCTTCATCACATGTAGACATGTCCAAGCCTGCAATGTGGAGTGTTAGCTGTTGAAGTGGTAAATGACCCCGGGAGGGCATTGAACAAGGTTAGGGAAGTCTCCAAGACTGGAGCGCAAAATAGCATCAGTGACATCTATTGCTGCAAGACCCGTCTCCCTACATTCAGTGTGAGAGAATGAAGCCAGCACCCTAGATTTCAGGGAGCAGTCTGGACTATAAGCCTGCTCCAAAGCCACCCACATTTTATCCCGACCACCCATCCCCCAATAGCGAGTCTGGTACAATATACTTGCTTTATAATAATCCTCTATTTCTGGGCAACAGAGTCCTCATATAAGTCTGTAATGAGTCATCACCCTTTTGGCGATTCGGGGACGCCTTCTCGCCCAGATGTAGTCATGTAGAAGTCGATTTGCCATTCTAAAAAACGACTTGGGGATAGCTATGGGCAGAGTACGAAATAAGTAGAGCAATTTTTGGAGTAGTAACATTTTAAATGATGCAATTTTGCCGAGCCAGGAGACCATATGCCTCTCGTATTTAGTAATGGAAGAGGAAAGGGTAGATAATAGTGGTAAAAAGTTAGTACGAAAAAGGTCAGAAAAAGGGTTGGTCAATCGAATGCCTAAGTAGGTAACTTCGAGGCTTTGCCAATCCAAAGGGAAATTAGGTTTTAGGGAGTCCAACTGCAAAGGCGGCACACCTAATGATAAAGCCTGTGATTTGGACATGTTCAATTTATAGTATGACATGACGCCAAAGGTTTTTAAAACTGCAAATAGAGAAGTCAGGGATTGTTGAAGTTCAGTTAAAGACTATAATACATCATCTGCAAAAAGAGCTAATTTATGCTCTGTGTCACCTATTCTAATGCCTTTAATGTCATCTTGGAGACAAATTACTTGGGCCAATGGTTCAATTGTTAACAGGAAAATTAAGGGTGAGAGGGGACACCCCTGTCTAGTGCCGTTCGACACCTAGTGTGGGTGCGTGGAAAACTTTAACACTAGCAAAACAGTAGTAGTACACTCAATGTCTTAGTGGAGAACAAACCAGATTAACGAAATGTACGTGGCAGAGTTCGGTCAAATCATGCAACAGTCACTATCAGGTAGGAGCCGGTGAGTTTGCCATCCAGCGTCGGTCTGGGGAGGTACGGTGATCAGAAGCATGAAAGCCCCACTGGAGGAGAGTCTCGAAGCCAGTGTCCACAGAAGTGAAGACATACATTTTATTCTGGTAGGTTACCAAAAGCTTGGTAGGAAAACCCCACTTGTAGGAGATCTCTAGGCGACGAAGTTCTCAGGTGAGAGGGGAGAAGAGAAGTTGTGCTTGCAACTTTGCAGAAGAAAGGTCGGCGTAGAGCTGGACATCCTCATACGGATTCAGTAGGGATTTACGCCTCCTGGAGTATTGCAATAGAAGGTCTTTAGTCTTGTAAAATGTGAACCGGGCTAGGACATCCATGGGCAATTCTTCAGGCAGCGATTTAGGTTTTGCCAACCTGTGTGCCATATCAATGCTATATTCAAAAACCACGAGATCAGGAAGGAAGTGCTTTGTCAATTCCTGAACATATTTAGACAGTTGCGGATTTGGCACCGTCTCAGGGATACCGAGAAACTTAACGTTATTGCAGTGGTTGAGGTCTTTAGCATCAATCAATTTTTCTTTGAGAGCGAGCACCTTATCGTCTAAGGTATTGTGGGCATCAGCCAATTTGTTATGCGCTGTAGCAAAAGACGCCACTTTGGTCTCAACATGCGTCACTGTATGTTCAAGTAGTCTCACAGATGGTTTAACAGGGGTTAACAAAGAGGAAAAGTCCTTGTGCAGTGAAGATCTTAGAAGCTGCAACATTTCCTTGAGGACCAACTCAGAAACAGCCTTGTCTGAGGCATTATATGAAGCAAAGACATCCCCTTCACTGCCTCTGTCAGTAGAGGCACTGTTAGAATCAGCAGCCCAATCAGGAGGCTCATCTAAGGCCAGTTTTGGCTTCTGTTTCACGGGACGAACCTGCGGAGAGGAGGCATCTCGGCTTGGAGAGGCCTCCCCAAAGCTGCTGCGCCATCACCCTCGGAGAGAGGTAAGGTGTCATCTCCCTCATGCATAGCCGCCTTGGTGGTATGCTGAAGCGGGGGGTCAGAGACCCACAGATCAGGCAGGAAAGAGGGACTGGAGGATTTTGAAGTGGGGAGCGGTGCTCCTACCTTAGGGGGGGAAGCCCCAACTGTCATCTGCGGCAGTGGAATGTGAGACGGCGGACGCTGCTGGTGTCCGTGCTGTGGTGCGGAGAGGCGCGCGCCATCTTTGAGGTCCCTCCCTCTCTGCCTCTTCAGGGCAAAAAACTGCTGTAGGGACTTCTTTTCTGCGGGTTTGCTGTTCTTTTTCCTGCTGGAGGTCACCATAGTGGCCCAGAAGCCTGCTAGACCCTCCGGTCTCGTCGCTAGCAGGGAAAAACTGCGGTTGCTGGAGTGCCTGCTACGGAGCAGTACAACTAAGCGGGCATTTCCTTCAGCGGCCAGGCTACGCCTCCTCCACAGGAAGTTATTTTCTTTTTGAATTTCCTTTCTGTCTGACCCCAGTGCTCTCTGCTGACACCTTCGTCCATTTTAGGAACTGTAAAGAGCAGGATAGGTTTGCTATGGGGATTTGCTCCTACTATGGACAGTTCCTAATATGGGCAGAGGTGTCAGCAGAGAGCACTGTGGTCAGATAGAAAGGAAATTCAAAAAGAAAAGAACTTCCTGTGGAGCATAGAGCAGCTGAAAAGTACTAGAAAGATTAAAAAGAAAATAACAATAACTTACATATCTGTTTAACTTTCTTACACCAGTTGATTAAAAAATTTGGAGTACCCCTTTAAAGAGTTTAAAAGGAGTTTAATACAGTCCTAGAGGACCTCAGAATGCTCTACATAACTTTTCCTATCGACCAAATGTATTCAGTTAAAAAAAAATTTGTTGGTCTTTTATACCAAATTGGACCTGAAATTTATTAAAGTGCTTATATACCATAAGATGATTTTAGTATGTACCTGCCAGACAGTAATGGACATGCTTAGGAAGGATCTATGCTTGTCTTGGGGCTAAGTGGCTATGTTGTGAGATTACCATAATATTGTGGCTAGCTTTTTGTGAACTGGTATTTCCTGTTTGAGTTTTCTTCTTTTGCCTACAAATCCCATAATTCCATTTTCCTCCCTCCCATACATTAGCCACCCTACCCATTGAAACATAAATGAGCTGCATCCATTCAAAAGACCTGTGGTTTTCAATCAGGATGTCTACAGCTGTTTCATTAGTTGCAGATTGATCTCTCTCCCACCAAGTGATCCCTCCACCCATTAAAGCAGACAGGCTCCCTGTCATCAGCTGACTAGTGAGTCAGGTCTCGGCCGCATTGCAACCAGGGAAAATCTTAGACAACAGTAATTTTGTATGCTGTTAAAAATAAATATTGGGGTGAAAATCACATAAGAATTGTGAGACCACAGTTACAGACACTATATTATGAACTACACCAACTTTACAGCCTCTGTAACATAGTCAAATAAAAAAAAAAATTCTGGAATACCCGTTTTAAGGATACTTATACATCTCATTTGTCAGCCTTTCCTTCAGATCAAAACTGCATATCCTCTTCCTGGTGTATTTTCAATTATTTTTTTGTAACAAAAAATTTAGAATTTAAATTCAACAACTTCATTGCTATTTATATTTTCATTCAATTATTTATAATAAATGGCAGCATATGTGTCAGGATCCGGGTACTGAGAGGATACTGGTGGTGGATCCTCTGTGTCAGTGGGGTGATGACGTGGGCGGTACCAGGGGAACGGAGTCTAAGGGGTTACTGGTATTCACCAGAGCCCGCCGCAAAGCGGGATGGACTTGCTGCGGCAGGTAACCCCCAGGTCGTTCCACCCGATAGCGACTCAACCCCGACTGACTGCTGAGATAGGCGCGGTACAAGGGATTAGGCAAGAGCAAGGTCGGACATAGCAGAAGGTCAGGGCAGGCAGCAAGGATCGTAGTCAGGGGCAACGGCAGGAGGTCTGGAACACTGGCTTGGGACATACAAGGAACGCTTTCACTGGCACAATGGCAACAAGATCCGGCAGTACAGGGAAGGGGAAGTGAGGTAATATAGACCAGTGATTAGGTGAAATCACTAATTTGGGCCAGGCGCCAATCAGCGGCACACTGACCCTTTAAATCGCAGAGAGCCGGCACGCGCGCACCCTAGGGAGCAGGCAGAGGATGAAGGAGACCGGCAGGCTTCTGGCGAGGAGTCTTGTCCCGGGCACAAACTGTACAGGCCAGAATGAAATCAGCGACATCTGCCTCCAGGGTAGGCCACCAATATAAACGAGAGATGAGTTGGATGGACTTCTTGACACCATCATGGCCGGCGAGGTGCGAGGAATGTCCCCACCTGAGGATCTTGAGGCGCTGGCGCGGGGGGACGAAAGTCTTTTCGGGAGGTGTTTGTCTGATAGAAGCTGGAGAAGAGGAGATCAGACACTCAGGAGGAACAATGTGTTGCAGGGGGGCTTCCGTTTCGGAAGCATCAGAGGAACGAGAAAGGGCGTCAGCCCTGATGTTTTTGTCAGCAGGACGAAAATTAATCTCGAAGTTAAAACAGGCAAAAAACAACGACCACCTAGCCTGGCGTGGGTTCAGCCATTGGGCAGACTGAAGATATGAGAGATTCTTGTGATCCGTGTAGATGACAATTGGGTATTTGGAACCCTCCAGCAGGTGCCTCCATTCTTCGAGGGCTAGTTTAATGGCCAGAAGTTCTCGATCACCAATGGAGTAATTTTTCTCCGCCGGAGAGAAGGTCTTAGAAAAGAAACCACAAGTAATGTTATGTCCAGTAGAGTTTTTTTGTAGGAGTACAGCTCCGGCTCCCACCGAGGAGGCGTCCACCTCCAGCAAGAAGGGTTTAGATGGATCAGGTCTGGAGAGTACAGGAGCAGAAGAAAAGGCAGATTTGAGACGATTGAATGCCTCATCCGCTTGGGGAGGCCAGGACTTAGGGTTGGCGTTCTTCTTGGTTAGGGCCACAATTGGTGGAAAAATGTGGAATAAACTGTCGTTAGTAATTGGCAAACCCCAAGAAGCGTTGGATAGCTCGAAGTCCGGAGGGGCATGGCCAATCTAACACGGCTGACAGTTTGTCTGGGTCCATTTGATGTCCCTGGCAAGAGACTAAATAACCTAGAAAGGGAAGAGATTGGCATTCAAAGAGACATTTCTCTATCTTGGCAAATAATTGATTGTCACGGAGTCTCTGGAGCACTAGATGGACATGATGGCGGTGTTCTTCGAGGCTAGAAGAAAAAATCAAAATGACGTCCAGGAAAACCACAACACAGGTATATAACAGATCCCAAAATATTTCATTCACGAAGTCCTGGAAGACAGCAGGGGTGTTGCAGAGCCCAAAGGGCATAACCAGATATTCAAAATGTCCATCTCTGGTATTAAATGCAGTCTTCCACTCATCCCCTTTCCTGATGCGGATGAGACTATATGCGCCTCTTAAGTCCAATTTGGTGAAGATGTTAGCACCACGTAGGCGGTCAAAGAGTTCCGAGATAAGAGGCAGGGGATAGCGTTTTTTTATAGTGATCTTATTTAAATCGCGGTAATCGATGCACGGCCGTAAGGAACCGTCTTTTTTGGAGATAAAGAAGAACCCCGCTCCGGCTGGGAATGAAGACTTGCGGATGAATCCCCTCTTTAAATTTTCTTGGATGTAGTCCGACATGGCTTGAGTCTCAGGAGCAGAAAGAGGGTAGATCCTGCCCCGGGGTGGAGTAGTACCAGGAAGGAGATCAATGGGGCAGTCATAAGGCCTGTGAGGAGGCAAAGTCTCTGCTTGTTTTTTGCAAAAAAACATCGGTATAGTCCTGATAGGCCTTGGGGAGACCTGGTATAGGAGGAATCACTGAGGTTTGACTGACGGGACTGGGAGCAGACGTGAGGCATTTTTTGTGGCAAGAAGCACCCCAGCTCTTGATCTCCCCGGTGGTCCAGTCAAGGGTAGGAGAATGGCGTTGGAGCCAAGGCAAGCCGAGGAGAATTTCAGAAGTGCAGTTAGAGAGGACCAGAAATTCAATCTTTTCGTGATGAGATCCAATGCACATTAACAGGGGTTCTGTGCGGTAACGCACAGTACAGTCCAATTTTTCTCCATTAACTGAAGCGATATAGAGAGGTCTGGTGAGACTGGTCACTGGGATGTTGAACCTGTTAACGAAAGAGGCCAAAATAAAATTTCCTGCAGAGCCTGAATCCAAGAAGGCCACAGCTGAGAAGGAGGAGTTAGCAGAAGAAGAAATCCACACAGGCACAGTAAGGCGTGGAGAAGCAGAGTTCACACCTAGAGCTGTCTCACCTTTGTGCGGAATCGGAGTGCGTCTTTCCTGACGCGGAGGACGGATAGGACAATCCTTCAGGAAGTGTTCGATACTGGCACAGTACAAGCATAGGTTCTCATTGCGGCGGCGTGTCCTCTCTTGTAGGGTCAGGCGAGACCGGTCTACTTGCATAGCGTCCACGGCAGAAGGCACAGGAACAGATTGCAGTGGACCAGAGAAGAGAGGAGCCGGTCCATATCCTGACGGAGCTCCTGGCGTCTTTCGGAAAAACGCATGTCAATGTGGGTGGCCAAATGGATAAGTTCATGCAGGTTGGCAGGAATTTCTTAGTGCGGCCAGCACATCCTTGATGTTACTGGATAGGCCTTTTTTAAAGGTCGCGCAGAGGGCCTCATTGTTCCAAGATAATTCAGAGGCGAGGGTACGAAATTGGATGGCGTATTTGCCTACAGAAGAATTTCCTTGGACCAGGTTCAGCAAGGCAGAAGAGGCGAGGGCTGGTTCCTCGAAGACACTACGAACCTCAGCGAAGAAGGACTGAACAGTGGCAGTGACAGGAACATTGTGGTCCCAGAGCAGTTTGGCCCATGACAAGGCCTTCCCAGACAGGAGACTAACCACGAAAGCCACGTTTGACCGTTCAGTGGGAAATTGGTCCGACATAATCTCCAAATGCAGGGAACATTGCGAGAGAAAACCACGGCATAGTTTAGAGTCCCCATCAAATTTGTCCGGCAGGGACAAGCGGAGGCTGGAAGCGGGCACTCACTGTGGAGGAGGTGCAGGAACTGGCGGAGGAGATGGTTGCTGTAGCTGTGGTAAAAGCTGTTGTAGCATAACAGTCAGTTGAGACAGCTGATGACCTTGTTGCGCTATCTGTTGCGACTGCTGGGCGACCACCTTGGTAAGGTCAGCGACAACTGGCAGCGGGACCTCAGCGGGATCCATGGCCGGATCTACTGTCAGGATCCGGGTACTGAGAGGATACTGGTGGTGGATCCTCTGTGTCAGTGGCGTGATGACGTGGGCCGTACCAGGGGAACGGAGTCTAAGGGGTTACTGGTATTCACCAGAGCCCGCCGCAAAGTGGGATGGACTTGCTGCGGCAGGTACAAGGGATTAGGCAAGAACAAGGTCGGACATAGCAGAAGGTCAGGGCAGGCAGCAAGGATCGTAGTCAGGGGCAACTGCAGGAGGTCTGGAACACTGGCTTGGGACATACAAGGAACGCTTTCACTGACACAATGGCAACAAGATCCGGCAATACAGGGAAGGGGAAGTGAGGTAATATAGACCAGTGCACAGGTGAAATCACTAATTTGGGCCAGGCGCCAATCAGCGGTGCACTGGCCCTTTAAATGGCAGAGAGCCGGCGCGCGCGCGCCCTAGGGAGCGGGGCCGCGCGCGCCGGGACTGGACAGATGCAGGACGGGTCTGCTAAGCAGGCTGGGATGCGAACCGCGAGCGGGCACATCCCGCATTGCGGATCGCATCCCTGCTAGAGACACTATCGCAGCGCTCCCGGTCAGCGGGTCTGACCGGGGCGCTGAGAGCAGGTAAACGCTGCGAGCGCTCCGGGGAGGAGCGGGGACCCGGAGCGCTCGGCGTAACAATATGACACTACATTCATGTCTTAATCTGTCTAGTCAGTCTGTCTAGTGCATATTACGGTGTTAGTGCTAGTGCTATATTTTATTTTTTGTTGGTAGAGGAAAACATTTAACTGGCATAATTTCATCTTTAGAACATTTTCTCATCAAAGTCATTGTGCATCTTAATAACCTTGTACTTCTGACTACATACAAAAGGATATTGAAGACAAAATGCATTCACCATTCCTATTTCAAGGAGGATATTGATTAGTTTACTTTCTAGCATCAAGATGTAAACATTCATTCAAGGAGTTTAAAAGACAACTGGGTTTATAAGACCTAAGGGCCTTGATTAAAACTAAGTTATTCAGAGAGGCCCGTACGTTGTGTTCTTTGTGAAAAGTTACTCGGGGATTTTGTAAGAAAACATGAAATTGGCTTAAAGTATATTAATTCATCCATGTACCATAATATCAGAAATCTTAATAATCAATAGTTATCCTTGCACTAAGAAAATGTCACTGCATCAGAATAAAAGCAGTCATGAAACTTTGTTTATATCAAATAGTTGGTATATTTATCTAGCATTACCCCTTTTTGAAAGATCAGAGGTTTATCTTGGAGCTCCTGAACCATGATACAAAATCATCTCTTACGCTTCATTGACATATGTTTGGGGTGAACCAACCTAAAACTCAATGCAACTAATGTTACAACTGATGAGAATGTGCATCAGTTGTCATTAGTTGTTTAGCATCCGCCGTCCACTATTTCTGAATATTGGACGGGGTTACGCAGCAAGATGCACTCCCCTGCCGGTGACGGTCTGGCGTGTCCAACCACCCGGCATCCAAACTGAGATGCCAGATGATTGTGAACTGTCCCATTCAAATGAATGGGATTAGTTCTACCATCAGTTTCCCTTTAATGCACACCAAAGGGAAACACTGCCAGACATGTTATATGCTGGATATGTGCTGGATATGTCAAAGGGGGCCTAACAGAGCCCATTACTTACCTTGTACTATTTATAATACTGACAGGTAGTCGAGAAATAAAGGTTTTTGGTTTACTTCTACAACCAATGTCTATACCTTCTATAACCTGTCCAGGACCAAGGTCACACAGGTATGCCCTCGAGCCCTAGTACTTAACCCCTTAAGGACGCAGCCCTTTTTCACCTTAAGGACTGAGCCCTTTTTCGCAATTCTGACCACCGTCGCTTTACGCATTAATAATTCGAAAACTCTTTTACCGAATATTCTGATTCTGATTCGTGACATATTCTACTTTATTTTGGTGGTACATTTTTGGCGTTACTTGCATCCTTTTTTGGTGAAAAATCCAAAATGTCATTGCATTTTCTAACTTTCAAGCTCTCTGCTTGTAAGGAAAATGGATATTCCAAATACATTTTATTTTTATTCACAAATACAATATGTCTACTTTATGTTGCATCATAAAATGGACATATTTTTACTTTTGAAAAAATTTGAGGGCTTCAAAGTAGAGCTTCAAAAATGTCATGAAAATTGCAAAATCTGAAGGGACAGATGTTACAGAACTACAACTCCCAGCATGCCTGGGCAGTCTAGACATGCTGAGAGTTGTATTTTTATCCAGAACAGCTACCACTGAAAATGGATTGCACACCAATAAAGTATCTATTACACAATGACTTTATTGATGTATACAAAACAATGAATCAAGTCACAAATTTAAAACCATTTAAAAAGGCTCAAAAAGAGCCACAACAAGGGTGCCTTTTTAAATGGTTTTAAATTTGTAACTTGATTCATTGTTTTGTATACATCAATAAAGTCATTGTGTAATAGATACTTTAGTGGTGTGCATTCCATTTTCAGTGGTAGCTGTTCTGGATAATATTGTGTATTACACTGATTTTCACCCCTTGTTTTCTTTACCTGATTCAGTGAGCCCCCCTGTTCATTGCTTGAGAGTTGCAGTTTGGCAACATCTGGAGGGCTACCGTTTGGGCACCACTGTAAAAGTGGTCTCCAAACTGTGACCCTCCAGATGTTGCAAAACAACAACTCCCAGCATGCACAGACAGCCTTTGGCTGTCTGGGCATGCTGGGAGTTGCAGTTTGGCACCCACTAGGAAGGGCAGCAGTAAATATCGCTTACTGTCCCCTTCTTTCCCCTCCCCCCCCCACTGTTGTTTCCCTACCTGCGCCGTGATCTCCGCTGTCTTCAGCGACGATCGGCGGTCCCCACGCATCTTCTTTGCAGGTACTGGCCTCCATCTTCTCCCCCCCGTTCTGCCCGACATCCAGGGGTGGGCAGAATGGGGGGTTGCCATGGCAACCCACTGTCCTGCACTGCCATTGGTCAGAATCAGTTCAGACCAATGGCAGGGGATAGGAGGAGATCGCAGCACTGCGACCTCGCTCCTATCCCTCAGGATGATCGGGGCTGTCACTGACAGCTCCTATAATCCCTATTTTCCGGGTGATCGGGTCACCAGAGACCCGATCAGCCCGGAATAGCAGAAAATCGCATGTCTGAATTGACATGCAATTTTCTGCGAACACCGACATGGGGGGGGGGTCTCAGGACTCCCCCTGGTGATGTGCCGGGATGCCTGCTGAATGATTCCAGCAGGCATCCCGGTCCAGTCCCAAACCGGCTAGAGGTGGGGACCAAAATTCCCACTGGAGTATGCATACGCCCCACGTCCTTAAGGACTCGGGATGCAGGGCGTATGCATATGCCCGGCGTCCTGAAGAGGTTAAGGACCAAGGGTGTACCGTTCTCACCAGCGGAGAACAGGTTAAACCCGGTTGGTCCTGGTTGCTATGGACAGCCAGGACCAGTAGCCCATGCCAGGCACCGCCGGTCGTGCCGATGCCTGGCATTAACGCTTTAGACGCCGTAATTAGAGATGAGCGAACTTACAGTAATTCGATTCGTCACAAACTTCTCGGCTTGGCAGTTGCTGGCTTTAGCCTGCATAAATTAGTTCAGCTTTCAGGTGTTCCGGTGGGCTGGAAAAAGTGTATACAGTTCTAGGAGAGAGTCTACTAGGACTGTATCCACCTTTTCCAGCCCACCGGAGCACCTGAAAGCTGAACTAATTTATGCAGGCTAAAGTCAGCAACTGCCAAGTCGAGAAGTTAGTGATTAATCAAATTATTGTAAGTTTGCTCATCTCTAGCCACGATCAAACTTGATCCCTGCATCTAAAATGAAAGTGAAAGAATCCCGGCAGCTCCACGGGTCCCAATCAGCTTACTGGACGATGGGAGGGTCCTCACCTGCCTCCTCATTGTCCATTCGGCGATCTGCTGCTCCAAGCCTGATCAGCAGGCTAGTGCAGCAGAGCTCCGAGAAAACTGATCAATGCTATGCTCTGGCATAGCATTGATCAGTGTAAGCAATCAAAAGATTGCATGTTGTAGCCCCCTGTGGGGGCTTAAAAAAAAGTGCAAAAAAAAAGTTAATAAAAGTGAATTAACCCCTTACCTATTAAAAGTTTAAATCACCCCTTTTTACCATTTTTTTTAAATAAAAAAATTATATGTGGTACCGCCGCATGCAGAAATGTCTGAACTAATAAAATATAAGGTTAGCACGGTCGATGGTGTACACGCAAAATGACCAAAGTCCAAAATTGTGCATTTTTGGTCACTTCATATGCCATAAAAAACAAATAAAAAGCGATCAAAAAGTCCCATCAAAATAATGGTACAGATAAAAACTACAGACTTCGGCGCAAAAAATGAGCCCTCATATAGCCCTCTAAGCGGCCGTAGGGTCAGAAGATGACAATTTTAAACATACTAATTTTGGTGCATGTAGTTATCTTTTTTTTTTAAGTAGGAAAATAAAACAAAACCTACATAAATTGAGTATCCTTGTGACCATATGGATCTACAGAATAAAGATATAGGGGGAAAATCTTAAATGATTGATGTCATTACAAAGTACAATTGGTGGCACAAAAAAACAAGCTATTATATGGGTCTGTAGGTGCAAAATTGAAAGCGCTATGATTTTTAGAAGGGGAGGAGGAAAAAACTAAAGTGCAAAAACTGGCCTGGTCCTTAAGGTCAAAATGGGCTTGGTCCTTAAGGGTGTATGTCAACTCCATAATATGTTGTTGTACAATACAAACAGTACACTCTTAAAAAGGCACACTTCAAACTAAAAAAATTAAAAATACATACAGTCTATAATCCTTTAATATGGCCACATTTTTGAGGCCACCTGAAAAATTGACATGTCATTTATTTGAGCAGCTGTGATATAGTGTGTGCACAGGCAACCACTTTCTCATAGACTTAGGCCGCTTTCACACTATAGAATGCTCTGTTGTAAAGATCTGTTATAATGACCCATTAACAAAACCATTAAAAACGGACGTTAAACGGCCGTTACAAAATCCCATTATAGTCTACAGGATTTTTATATTATCCGTTTTAACCCGTCATAGCCCATTATTAATAGCGGACATCATTTTGTGATGGGAGAGGTAACAGAAGAAATAGTGCAAAAAGAAACAATCTGATTGGTTGCTATGGGCAATTGGTCAACTTTCCCTCTTCAAAGGTTTTTAATAAATATCCTCTGCTATGTGAAAGGTATCTGTAGCCAAGCAATCAGGTTATCCCTTTTGTGTTTAAAGTAAACAAAAAATAAAGAAAAATGTGCAACAGTTCATGCACAAACACAGCTATAACTTTAAAAAAAGAGCACAGTTACAGAGGTCACCAATGGGCCTGATTAGGGATGAGTGAATCAAATCTGACGAATCCAAATTCGTTATGAATTTCAGGAAAAATTCGATTAGCAATGAATGTGAATATCGCCGTGATTCGATCGTGCGAATGGCTTCAATAAACTCCATTTAATGCGGTCCAGGCTTCAGGGCATCTAAAATGGTGGATCCATATGTGAGTACAATGGGCAAGGAATCTTGGGAAGGCAGGAACAAGGGTGGGCGGGATAACTCTGAATCCCATGCAGCATGCAGCCTATCAGCAGCCAGACACCCCTGTGATGTCACAGCCCTATATAATCGGCAGCCATCTTGTGGCCAGTCACTTCAGCCTTTTATTGCAGAGAGATAAAGAGGGACAGATAGCAGTGTGTGTTGTACACAAAAGCATTTTTACAGCAGCGATTAACCTCCCAGTCACATCAGCATTCTTTTGCAGAGATGGACAGAGAGCAGTGTGTTGCACAGAAAAGCTTTTTTTTGGCAGCAATTCACCTCAACCTTAAAGCCAGCCTAGAAGCACTGATAGGGAAGGGAGTGAGATTGAGAGAGAAAATGCAATTTTGGGTGTAATACACATATCTACACTTCACCCCTATACACCTTCCCTAGGGGTGTACAGTTTGTAATAGACTCACATGTTGGTGTTCCTTTCTTGTATTTTACTCTAAATGTATGTAACTGTTAGGTCTGTAAGAAACATCGGCCTCAAATGTGAAGAATTCTCGTTCATGAGCTGTGTCGTATTTCCAGGCGAAAATCTAGAGTCACATGTTAGTTGTTCCCAGAAAGATCAAGCAGAGCATAGGTGGAAAATTGCATTTTTCAAAAGCTACCTTTCATCCATTCGTGGAAAATAAATTAATGTCCTCTTTCAGCCTATACCCATTCCTCAGGGTGGGTAATTTCTGTAATGGTGTCACATGTGGGTATTTCATTCTTGCATTTTCCTCTGAACGTATGTAACCATCAGTTACTGATATGCCATAGGCCACAAATGCAAATGTGGTGAGGAACTGTGTGGAAAGCCTTGTGGGGTGTAGGTTAGTTGGGGTGTTGCTGTTCTAGATACTGAAAGGGCACTGTTAACCCATGTCACTCGTGGTTTGTCAGTCTTATTTAAAAAAAAAAAAAAAAGGGTGAGGGGTTTAAACTCTGTAGTGATGCTGGGCCTATCGCCACCCTTCCCAAGAGCGATGGGTGAGTGTGAAATAAATAGATTGTCCACAGCAGTGCTGAACCTAAAACTTGTGGAATCCTTACTGAAGATTTTCTGTATTTTCAATAACGATAACAGTCCAGATAACAGAGTCTATTGAAACAGCACAGCAGTGATTGACAGATGCTCAGGACCGGAAAGTTTGCTTTAGCTTTAGGGGATTGTATTTGCATAGATCCGCCGGATTTAGGGGTTTGATTAGGTCCAGAGATCTACCTGAGGTAGCAGGGAATTGTATGAACTATCCGTCTCTAGCGCAGGCTCAGGCCGCAAGGCTTAGGCTTAGTAATTTGCCTTGTAAGCTGCGGAGGTCCTACCTCATCCAGAGTCAGCAACCCAAGAGAGCGATCAAGATGGCGCAGCTCCCTTATATGGGCAGGGGCTGGCCGTTTTGGATTGGTCCAATCAGCTGTCACTCACCGTTACATTGCATTGTGGGTGATCACATGTCATTAGAACCACCAAAGGTCCTTCAGCAAACCATAGAGTTCTGAACTAAGTCACATGACCCGCCGGTCCTGCGACACAAACAAGGTAGGAATCTTTAATAGACATATTTACATATTTATTTACAAAAAATATTAACTAACTATGGGGTGACGAGGGGCTAACTAAGGTAGATGACCCCCACTGTTCCTAGGGACTCTGTCTTTGGGGACCTCACCACAAGGTAATGTATGAAATACGGTACCGGGACACCACACAAACAGACCTCTATGACTTCTGAGCTTTGTTGTGCGCCTGCCCAGCACGTTACCCCATATGTGGATGTATTTCCATAGTCAGGGGAAAAAGCCCTCCAAAATATGTAACCCAATTTCTCCCATTACTCCTTGTGAAAATGTAAAATATTGGGTAACAACAGTTTTTTAATGTAAAAAATGTTCAATTTGTGGCGGTGTTAGGCCTTAAATCTTATCGGTGCTGTCTCACTCCTAAGACCTGTTTTGCCCCTGCATAGTGCTTTACCGCCTTATGTAGGGTATTTCCTTATTCTGGAGAAATTTGGCTACAAATTTTATGGAGCTTCTTTTTCTCTTACTACTTGTGAAATCAATTATTTTACTTTTACAGCCCACTGTTCAAAAAACATGTGAGGTGTACTCACTATAACCCTTGTTACATTCCTTGAGGGGTGTAGTTTCTAATATGGTGTCACATGTGTGGGGTTACTGCTGTTTTTGAACAATGGCGGCTCTGTAAATGAACATGGACCCCAACTTCAATTCCAACAAACTTTTCACTCCAAAAGCCCAATGGCGCTCCTTCTATTCGGAGCATTGCAGTGCACCCACAGACCACTTTACATCCACATATGGGGTATTTTATTTCTCAGGCAAAATTGCCCTACAAATTTTGGGGGACTTTGCCCTATTACCCCGTGTGAAAATGAAACATTTTGAGTAACATTATCAATATATTCAGAAAAATACAATTTTCCACTTTTACGGCTCACTGTTCAAAAAACCTGTGAGGTGTAAGTACTCACTGTAACCCTTGTTACGTTCCTGGAGGGATGTTGTTTCCAAAATGGTGTCACATGTGGGGGGTTTCTGCTGTTCTGGCTCCATGGGAGGTTTGTAAATGCACATGGCCCCAACTTCAATTCTTCTCTCTGCAAAAGTCCAATGGCCCTCCTTCTGTTCTGAGACCTGTAGTGCACCAGCAGAGCACTTAAGGTCCACATATGGGCGTTTTCTTGAATGGGAAAAATTGGGCTTCAAATTTTGGGGTCCATTTTCTCCTATTACACCATGGGAAAATTTGGATTAACACCATCATTTTAGTTTGAAAAATTTAATTTTTCACTTTTACGGCCCACTGCTCAAAAAGCCTGTGAGGTGTAAGTACTGTAACCCTTGTTATGTTCCTGGAGGGGTGTAGTTTCCAAAATGGTGTCAACTGTGGGGGGTTTCTGCTGTTCTTGCACCATGGGAGGTTTGTAAATGCAACGTGCCCCCCCAAAAAAACATTTCATCAAAATTCTCTTTCAAAAAGCCAAATTTTGCTCCTTGTCTTCTGAGCATTGTTGTGCGCCAGCAGGGTACTTAACGTCCACATATGGGGTGTTTTCTTAATCGGGATGAATTGGAATTAAAATTTTGTGGTCTGTTTTCTCCTATTACCCCTTGTGAAAAATAAAATTTTGGGGTAACACCATCATTTTAGTGTTAAAAATCAAATTTTCCATTTTCACGTCCGACTTCAACTCAAAGTTGTCAAACACCTGTGAGGTGTTAAGACTCAATATACCCCTTCTTACATTCCCTAAGGGGTGTAATTTCAAAAATAGCATATATATATATATATATATATATATATATATATATATATTTTTTTTTTTTTTTTTTTTTGCTGTTCTGGCACCATGTGGGCTTCCTAAATGCAACATGGCCCCCAAAAACCACGACAGCAAAACATTTTTCAAAAATACCACAGTTGCTCTTTCCTTCTTGAGACATGTTGTGAGTCTGCAGAGCACTTTATGTCAACATATCAAGTATTTCCATACTCAAAAGAAATTGGGCTACAAATTTTGAGGGTCTTTTTCTCCTTATACCATATGAATGTCATTTTGAATAATGTGTGGGGTGTAGTTTCTATAATGGGGTCATTTATGGATTATTTCTTACAGAAAGGCCCCTAAAATCCACTTCTAACTCATTTGGTTCCTGAAAAATTCAGATTTTGAAATTTCAGTAAAAACTTTCTTTGAAGCCCTCTAATGTCTTCAAAAAGTAAAAAGATGTCAACTTTATGATGTCAACATAAAGTAGACATATTGTATTTGTGAATCAATATATAATTTATTTGGAATATCCAATTTACTTACAAGCAGAGAGTTTCAAAGTTAGAAAACTGCAAACATTTTCATGAAATTTTGGGATTTTTCACCAAGAAAGGATACAAGTAACGACAAAAATTTACCTATATGTTAACATAGAATATATAATGAAAAAACTGTCTTGGAATCAGAATGAAAGGTTAAAACATCCCAGAGTTATTAATGCTTAAAGTGACAGTGGTCAGATTTGCAAAAAAGGGCTGCGTCCTTAAGGTGAAAATGAGCTGCGTCCTTAAAGGGTTAAGGGCCTAGATACTGTGAAAGGCCAGGCAAAAGTACACACCTGCTGGTGATGTAGACAAATACTGTTTTAAGTGTACTGGAGTGCATTGTCCTCCCCTCATACATGCATACCACATACGTACATTTAAGTTGTGTACCATTTTATTCCTGTTAAAGTCTTCAGGGCCTAGATACTGTGAAAGGCCAGCCAAAATTAGACAGCTGCTGGTGTTATAGACAAATACTGTTTTAAGCGTAGTGGAGCGTATTGTACTCTCCTCATACACGCACTAAGTATGTCAGGCAGGGAAGTGTCAGGACATGCACAGAGGAGTGGCAGAGGCCTATATTCATCATGCAGAGGTCACAGCAGACTAGGGGCGAGTGGCAGCAGGCGTGGCAGCGAGAGGCCTGACCTCCTGGTATCAGTTAGCGGTCGTGTCTCGACCAGCAACCCATCTGCCGTCATTGACTGGTTAACATTATCATCTACTTCATTACAAGACATCTGACACCCCCAGTCAACAGTCGGTGGATTCCTCAGACACAACCCTTAGTTGGCATGGCCGGAGAGCAGTCCCTGTCCTCCCATTGCCTCTGTCCTATGCTGTTCCCTCCCCCCACAGAAGTATCTTATGCTGTGGGTTCAGCTCCACTATTTAATGGGGACGATCTCCTGGAGGACAGTCAGCAGCTACTGCCCAGCCAAGAAGTGGAGGAGACATCCGCCGCATCCTCCACTAGGCGGGCAGGTAGTGTTGAGGAGAGGGGCATGGGAGGTGATGTTGCGAACATTCAGGCTTCTGAAGCAGACACTTTTAAGGAACCTGAGCAGACACAACTCGATGAGGTTGAAGCCAATCACACTTGGGAGCTGGGTGCAGAAGGGGCTTCATCATCATCAGGAGAAGAGGGTTGCAGGTTGCCCGTGAGGCGGAAGCTGAGCCAGCAAGATGTTAACATGGTTGGCAGTCAGCATGGTGGCAGAAGTGGAAAGTCTGGAGCCAAATGTGCCCGGGGTAAACCACCTGCTTTGCAGCAGCCTACCTTCCCGGGAGGCAGTGGAACAGGGGTTCCTGGAGTCGGCGGCAGTAGCAGTCAATCAGGGCGGACTGTTGGTGGGAAAATCAGCTACTCAGCGGTGTGGCAGTTTTTCATCAACCATCCTGGGGATGTTAACCTGGCCACATGCAAGATGTGTCGGCAGAAGGTGAAGCATGGCCAGGGTCCCAATGTTGGCACCACAACACTGCATCAACATAGGCAGCGTCACCATAAAGCGGCCTGGGAGAACTGTGGGTCCGATGTGGTGGTCCAGCCTGCTGCATCGCCCAGTGGCACTCCGCTCCCTGTTTAAGCCAGCCAAGGTTCCAACACCTCATGGGTATGTGTCATACCCATATTCTGTCACTCCAGATGCTCCTGCTCCTCCTACTTTGAGCCAGTCATTCTGCCAGCAATCCATCGGCGAAGCCATGTCCAAGAGACAACAGTATGCGCCCACTCATTTATTCCCCTGCAGTCCATACATCCCCAGCCCGTGCACCTTCTCATCCTCCCCTTCAGATAACACTTATCTTCTCTGTGAGATCTTTCCCCTGTGCAGACCTGTGTCCTTAGAATACAGAGCAGGGGGAGGGGAGGGGAGGAGCTGTGTACTCAGCTGGATGAGATGAGGGGGCGTGGCTTATTTTTCTCTTGCAGACAGAGAAAAAAAAAGCTGTGACATTTTGTCCACAACAGACTCAGAACTGTGGACAACAGTAAAAGAAAACCCTCTGAACTACAGAACTTCCTGCCCAACAAACAGGTAAGAAAAACACATACATGCTGCCAAACCATAAACCGTATATTGCAAAAAAACTAAACTTACATAGAAGATGCCATATAGTCAAAAGAATTAACCACCGGAGTACCCCTTTAAGCACTAAAGTAACACAAAAAAAACTACTCAAGTTGAAAATAAAATTCATTTCACATGGTGGCTGTAAACCTCACAAAAGAAAATAACTCATGTCGCTTGCTGATATACTGCAGGAGGGACTCCAAAATGGCTGCTCTACAGGGTAAAATACGCTGTCCTCTGTGGTGGTAAGTTCTGTATAAGAGGCGCTGTGAACAGCTGATTTCAACATTTGAGCCAAAATTACTAACAACTTGCACCAAACGATAAATTTGGTGCATGTCCACGAAAACCAAAGTGAAAAAAAAAAGGGAAAAAGAAACTTTCAACAGGCAAAATTGATAAATACACCCCCCCCCCATATGCCTATAAATCATCCTTTGTTGGCAGCACATCTCCTCGTTAGACAGTGGATATGCTGCCAACAATGATGGAGGTGAATGACTGGAGGAATGATCCAGCGAATGTTGGTTTGTCTGTTTGCTCCCAAACAAACATCTATTTCTATAGTATATCATTGCTTTTATTGGGCAGTGTCTACCCCTGTGAAAGGACCATATGTAGCTACCAGGCTTCTCTGGGCAGGGAATTTTTCTGGGAATCTAACCTCCCGGATGCGACGGAAGCCGTTGAGTAGTTGCCTAGCAACATCTAGAGGGCTACAGTCTGAGACCACAGTTGTTTGCTGTGTGGGCATGCTGGAATTTGTAGTTTTGCAACAGCTGGAGGTCTGCAGTTTAGAGACCACTGCACAGTGACCTCTATACTGCCCTCTAGATCTTGCAAAACTACAACTCCCAGCATGCCCACACAGCTTTTTGCTGTCTGGGCATGCTGGGAGTTGTAGTTTTGCAACATCTGGAGGTCCACAGTTTGGAGATCACTGTTCAGTGGTCTCTAAATTGTAGCACTCCAGATGTTGCAAAACTACAAATTCCAGCATGCCCACACAGCAAACAGCTGTCTCGGCATGCTGGGAGTTGTAGTTGCGTACCTCCAGCTGTTGCATAACTACATCTCCCAGCATGCCCTTCTGTGATCAGACATGCTGGGAATTGTAGTTTTGCAACAGCTGGAGGCACACTGGTTGGAAAATACTGAGTTAGGTAACAGAACCCAACTCAGTATTTTCCAACCAGTGTGCCTCCAGCTATTTCAGAACTACAACTCCCAGCATGTACTGACAGACCGTGCATGCTGGGAGTTGTAGTTTTGCAACAGCTGGAGGCTCACTGGTTGGAAAATACTGAGTTAGGTAACAGAACCTAACTGAAGGTTTTCCAACCGGTGTGCCTCCAGCTGTTGCAAAACTACAACTCCCAGCATGTACTGACAGACCATGCATGCTGGGAGTTGTAGTTTTGCAACAGCTGGAGGCTCATTGGTTTGAAAATACTGAGTTAGGTAACAGAACCTAACTGAAGGTTTTCCAACCAGTGTGCCTCCAGCTGTTGCAAAACTACAACTCCCAGCATGTACTGACAGACCGTGCATGCTGGGAGTTGTAGTTTTGAAACAGCTGGAGGTTTGCGCCCCCCATGTGAACGTACAGGGTACATTCACACGGGCGGGTTTACAGCAAGTTTCCTGCTTCAAGTATGAGCTGCGGCAAATTTTTCGCCGCAGCGCAAATTCCTAGCGGGAAACTCACCGTAACCCGCCAGTGTGAATGTACCCTAAAAACACTACACTACACTATACTACCACCTAATAAAGAGTAAAACACTACATATACACCCCCTTACACTGTCCCCCTCCCAATAAAAATAAAAAACGTATTGTACAGCAGTGTTTCCAAAACGGAGCCTCCAGCTGTTGCAAAACAACAACTCTCAGCATTTCCGGACAGCCACTGATTGTCCAGGCATGCTGGGAGTTTAGCAACAGCTGGAGGCACCCTGTTTGGGAATCACTGGCGTAGAATACCCCTGTGCAATCCCTAATTTAGTCCTCAAATGCGCATGTGCTCTCTCACTTTGGAGCCCTGTCGTATTTCAAGGAAACAGTTTAGGGCCACATATGGGGTATTTCCGTACTCGGAAGAAATTGCACTACAAATTTTGGTGGGCTTTTTCTCCTTTTACCCCTTATGAAAAGGAAAAGTTGGGGTCTACACCAGCCTGTTAGTGTAAAAAAAAAAAAAAATTTACACTAACATGCTGATGTTGCCATTTACTTTTTATTTTCACAAGAGGTAAAAGGAAAAAAAGACCCCCAAAATTTGTAACGCAATTCCTGCTGAGTACGGAAATACCCCATATGTGGGCGTAAAATGCTCTGCGGGCGCATAACAAGGCTCAGGAGTGAGAGCGCACCATGTACATTTGAGGCCGAAATTGGTGATTTGCACAGGGGTGGCTGATTTTACAGCGGTTCTGACATAAATGCAAAATAATAAATACCCACATGTGACCCCATTTTGGAAACTACACCCCTCACGGAATGTAATAAGGGGTACAGTGAGCATTTACGCCCCACAGGGGTCTGACAGATTTTTGGAACAGTGGTCTGTGAAAATGAAAAATTAAATTTTTTTGTTTGCACAGCCCACTGTTCCAAAGATCTGTCAAACGCCAGTGGGGTGTAAATGCTCACTGCACCCCTTATTACATTCCGTGAGGGGTGTAGTTTCCAAAATGGGGTCACATGTGGGGGGTCCACTGTTCTGGCACCACGGGGGCTTTGTAAATGCACATGGCCCCCTGACTTCCATTCCAAACAAATTATCTCTCTAAAAGCTCAATGGTGCTACTTCTCTTCTGAGCATTGTAGTTCGCTCGCAGTGCACTTGACGTCCACATATGGGGTATTTCCATACTCAGAAGAAATGGGGTTACAAATTTTGGGGGGCATTTTCTCCTATTACCCTTTGTAAAAAAGTAAAATTTGGGGAAAAACCAGCATTTTAGTGGAAAAATATTTTTTTTTTCATTTACACATCCGACTTTAACAAAAAATTGTCAAACACCTGTGGGGTGTTAAGGCTCACCGTACCCCTTGTTACGTTCCTTGAGGGGTGTTGTTTCCATAATAGAGTGCGATGTGGTTTTTTTTTGCTGTCCTGGCACCATAGGGGCTTCCTAAATGGGACATGCCCCCCAAAAACCATTTCAGAAAAACTCACTCTCCTAAATACCATTGTTGCTCCTTTGCTTCTGAGCCCTCTAGTGCACCCGCCGAACACTTGACATACACATATGAGGTATTTTCTTACTCGACAGAAATTGGGTTACAAATTTTGAGAGGATTTTTTTCCTTTTACCCCTTGTAAAAATTCAAAAACTGGGTCTACAAGAACATGCCAGTGTAAAAAATGAAGATTTTGAATTTTCTCCTTCACTTTGCTGCTATTCCTGTGAAACACCTAAAGGGTTAACACACTTACTGATTGTCATTTTGAATACTTTGAGGGGTGCAGTTTTTATAATGGGGTCATTTATCGGGTATTTCTAACCAGAAGACCCTTCAAATCCACTTCAAACCTGAACTGGTCCCTGAAAAATTCCGATTTTGAAAATTTTGCGAAAAATTGGAAAATTGCTGCTGAACTTTGAAGCCCCCTGATGTCTTCCAAAAGTAAAAACTCGTCAATTTTATGATGCAAACATAAAGTAGATATATTGTATATGTGAATCAATATATATTTATTTGGAATATCCATATTCCTTATAAGTAGAGAGCTTCAAAGTTGGAAAAATGCAAAATTTTCAAATTTTCCATGAAATTTTTGCATTTTTCACCTAGAAAGGATGCAAGTATCGCCGAAAATTTACCACTAACATAAAGTAGAATATGTCACGAAAAAACTATCTCGGAATCAAATTTATAAGTAAAAGCATTCCAGAGTTATTAATGCTTAAAGTGACAGTGGTCAGATTTGCAAAAAATGCTCCCGTCCTTAGGGTCATAATGGGCTCCGTCCCCAAGGGGTTAAAGGGGCACTCCGCTGGAAAACATTTTTTTTTTTTAAATCAACTGATGCCAGAAAGTTATATAGATTGGTAAATTACTTCTATTTACAAATCTTAATCCTTCCAGTACTTATCAGCTTCTATTTGCCCCACAGGAAGTGTTTGTCTTTTTTAATTTATTTTCTGTCTGACCACAGTGCTCTCTGCTGACACCTCTGTCCATGTAAGCAACTGTCCAGAGCAGAATAGGTTTTCCATAGGGATTAGTTCCTACTCTGGACAGTTCCTAAAATGGACAGAGGTGTCAGCAGAGAGCAATGTGGTCAGACAGAAAGGAAATTGAAAAATAAAAGAACTTCCTGTGGAGCATACAGCAGCTGATAAGTACTGGAAGGATTAAGATTTTTTAATAGAAGTAATTTACAAATCTGTTTAACTTTTGGTACCAGTTGATTTAAAACATAATGTTTTCCAGCAGAAAACCCCTTTAAATTGAACAGAATGTATTTTCTTTGTCAATTGAATAATACATGACTTCATACTTTACAGCATCTTTCAATACACTTACACATACAATTAGAACTAAAAAAAAAAATAATTTAAAAGACTATGAACTCCATTATTTACTACAGCTGAAATAGATGTCAAAGTGAACACTGTCAGTTTCATTCTCTCCTAGAGATCCATATTTTGCAGGGTCTGAAGTATCAACCAAGTGTAACAAAGCCTTATCAGTGACGCTTCTTTCCCTTGAGAAATAATTGATTGTCCAGCTGACCGAGGTGAACGGAGCTTTGTATTTCCTCTATAATTTTTACATCTTTTGTTTTAGGATGTTAAAATTGAGTGGGTTATAACTAATAGAGCCAGGTGTTGGTTCATTTACTACAGTTACTAGCTGTAAAGTCTGTAAAGTGAAATAATTGCTTATGGGCCACGGCCTTCATAGTATAATCTACAAAAGTGACATCTAAAGCGTTCACATGGAAAGATGTGCTATGGTTTTTGGATGGTAACATTGCAAAGAATTATGGTTCTTTGGTCTTTTGTTTGTTAATGAAAGAACTTTTATACAGCTCTGTGACAGTTCATTAAATGAACCTTTTTTTTTTTTTTTTACAGATCCCACTACATATTTTATGCAGGGAATCTTTTCAAAGAGAGTGTAATGTTAGAGCTGCATACAACAGACTTTTCATGAATAATCACATTTCATGTTCTATAGAAATCATCCCGTATCCCATTTCTATATGCACACTTGGGCTTTTTCTGCCCCTTTCTTTGTGCCATGTTGTTAAGATCGATTCTTTAATAGTGAGGGCAGCATCTCATTCTCAAACGATACTGTTTCTGCTTTGCAGTTAAAATTAAGTTGTGAAACAAAAATACATAAGTGCTTCCTCTTGTTCATAGTTATGAAGCTTGCTGATAAAAGAGTGTCGTTTCTTTTCTAATGCTGTGAGCACCCCAAATCTCTGCAGCAGAAGAAAATCTGAATTAATGAGCTAAATTGGCGATGTCAGTATAAAAAACTTTTTTATATGTTATACATCTTGGAAAAACATTCATTATAAATATATATATATATATATATATATATATATATATATATATATATGTGTGTGTGTGTGTGTGTGTGTGTGTGTGTGTGTGTGTGTGATAGTTTTTTTTTTTTTGAAAATAATTAGGTAAAGCAGCTCATCACACCACCTTCACAGCACCTTCACAGGCAGCATTCCCTAAACATCAGTTCTAGCTCCAGTTATGGAGTCTCAGAAACTGATTGGGATTTAATGGCAATGCAGAATTCTTCTCAGAAAAGAAGAGGACCCATCTGCAGACAATGTTTGTGGGTTTTGCCCCTCATCAGTACAGAGCAGGGTGTTCTGACTTGGTTAGTGATAGACCTGTCATCTAGGCAAAGAGGGAAAGTACTTTCCTTATGGAGACACTATTTCTGATGTATGGAGATTCAAAGGCCATTAGCACTCGACTTTGCATTCTGGGAAAAGTAATATGCAAAACTGCTCATCACACCATTTTCACAGGTAGCATTCTCTAAACATCAGTTCTAGCTCCAGTTATGGAGTCTCAGAAACTGATTGGGATTTATTGCCAAGCCAGAAGTCTCCCCAGAAAAGAAGAGGACCCATCTGCAGACAACATTGTTTCTGGGTTTTGCCCCTCATCAGTACAGAGCAGGGTGTTCTGGCTTGGCTAGTGAGAGGCCTGTCATCTAGGCAAAGGGGGAAAGTACTTTCCTTATGGAGACACTATTTCTGGTGTATTGAGATTCAAAGCTGAGTCTGGTGAACCCAATCCCCCTCATCTTTATAAATAAGGAATCAAAAAGGATTAACCCTAGAACTTTTGAAGTTGGCCAGGCTTACTTGTTAATAATAGCTGCAGGGACAAGGAACACTTTTATTTTTTTTGCACCTGAATGAATGGAGAAAGCACTTTATCTGAGAGCCGATGAACGTGCTCTCGAATCACCCAAAGTGCAAGAAAAAGTGCAAACGTTTTACACTAAAAAAAAGTGCACAAAGGATGTGGTCTATGCAAGCCCTTCTCCGATAGGAGAGACCCCCCCCCCCCCCCCAACAACAAACCTTACCCTCCACCTCTGGATCAAAAGGTACCTGCGAGGTTCCAGTTTCGATGTCCCTTTTCGACAAAGCTACTAAGGGACCACAAATGCTCCCGTAAGCACTAGGAACACTAAGATGATGTCAAGGTATACCAACCTACTTTGCAGCTAGATGCAAGACAACATGACCCCTGGTTATCCAAACATTGCTTGCATTTATGTGACATACAGCTCCCAGGCCAATCAGGAGACAGTATAAGGGAGGGTTTAAGAGGCTGATAAAGCCCTAGCAAACAAAATTGAGCAGTGAGCTGACCTGTACTTTAACATAAATAGCATTGTGAATATGGAATACAAATTTTAGGCCAAGTTGTGTGTATTTTTGGGTTAATAAAACAAATAGCATTCTTACCTGTGTTTAACATAAATACACTACTAAAAGTGTTGAAAGTGAACCCAGAATAGCCATTCAAGGCCATGTTACATGTATTTTCGGAGTTTATTCAAACATATAGCATTTCTACCTGGGTTTAACACAATATACATTTAAACACATTGACAGTGATTGTGGAATAGCCATCTAAGGCCAAGTTACAAGTATTTTCCTTGTTTAATCAAACATATATGATTTCTATCTGGGTTTAACATAATTATGCATTGAAAGCATTAAGAGTAAATGCAGAATAACCACCTAAGAACAAGTTACATGTACTCTGGATTTGAACATAAATAAGCATTGAGAGTGAACACCATATAGCCATCTAAGGCAATGTAGCCTGTATGCTATGGGTTCAGTCAAACAGTGTTTTACCTGTGTTAAACATAAATATGCATTGTAAGAATGGATGCGGAATGCATTTTTTTTTTTTTGCCAAGTTGCCTGTGTTTTCAGTTTCTTTTTTTTTAATAAACAAAACATAGGATTTGTAGCTGAGTTTAACATAAATCCACATTTCTAACATTAAGAGTAAAGTAAACAAGTAAAAGAAAAAAAAGTCATCCTAAAACACACACACACACACACATATATATATATATATAACTCAACGTGTGTGTGTGTGTGTGTGTGTGTGTGTATGTATGTATGTATGTATGTATGTATGTGTGTATGTTCCAGCATTACATCCAAACGGCTAAAGATATTAACATGGAACTTGGCACACATGTTACTTATATGTCTACAACAAACATAGGATATGTGATTTAACCCTTACACACCCCCATTTGCCAGGGGCGGGGTTTATGTTTAATGTCCCATACAAGTCAATTAGAAATATATGTTACTGCATAACTTACAAACGTCGGGATAGGAGGTCGGGATAGGAGGTCGGGATAGGAGGTCTAGATAGGAGGTCAGGATAGGAGGTCGGGATAGGCGGTCGAGATAGGAGGACGGTATGGGAGGACGGTATAGGAGGACGGGATAGGAGGATGGTATAGGAGGACGGGATAGGAGGTCGAGATAGGAGGACGGGATAGGAGGTCGTGATAGGAGGACGGGATAGGAGGCCGGGATAGGAGGCCGGGATAGGAGGTCGGGATAGGAGGTCGGGATAGGAGGTCGGGATAGGAGGACGGGAAAGGAGGACGGGAAAGGAGGACGGGAAAGGAGGACGGGATAGGAGGACGGGATAGGAGGACGGGATAGGAGGACGGGATAGGAGGACGGGATAGATGGACGGGATAGGAGGACGGAATAGGAGGACGGGATAGGAGGATGGGAAAGGAGGACTGGAAAGGAGGTCGAGATAGGAGGACGGGAAAGAAGGATGGGAAAGGAGGTCGAGATAGGAGGACGGGAAAGGAGGACAGGAAAGGAGGACGGGATAGGAGGACGGGATAGGAGGACAGGATAGGAGGACGGGATAGGAGGACAGGATAGGAGGACAGGATAGGAGGACGGGATAGGAGGACAGGATAGGAGGTCGGGATAGGAGGTCGGGATATGATGATGGGATAGGAGGTCGGGAGATGACAACAATATATGAGGACAGGATATGAAGTCAAAAGCTTCCTCCTTTGTTTATTTTCCTCCCCAACAAGGATTAGGAAGGAAAAACCGGGCAACGTCGGGTACTCAGCTAATATATATATATATATATATATATATATATATATATATATATATATATATATATGTATATGTCTGGTAAAGAATCTGTTGGACAGAACACCCCTGCCATGCTCTCTGTCATTAAGAATGTTGGTGGCAGTGCCAGTACAGGTAGTAGCAGCAGCAGCAGCAGCTAAGTGCCTGGTGGTGGCATCATCATCATCATCATCAAGCAAAAGTTGTCACTGTCTTCCAGGGGTTTGTGTCACTGTTTTGGAGGTTAGTGTGGCCTTTGTGGAGTGGACTTGTTTGAGATCTTCTCAGGAGGAGGAAGAAGAAGCTGCCAATAAGACATTAAACCAGGTGTCAGTGGATTCGTTATCGTCTACAGTTACACAGTGTGGTAGAAAAGTCCATCCTAGATGGTCTGTTCCATCTTCTTTGTCTTTGCTCTATCCCCCTCCCCCACCTCACAGTGGTGCTAAGCAAAAGGATATCATTAGCCACAGAGAGGAATTGTATCATGGTCAGCCTTTGGAGTGTGTTGCTGAGGTGGTAGACGTGAAAGCAGTGGCTGAGCATAGCTTTAGTGGGATTGGTGTTGTTAGGCATGGTTGCGATACTGTAAGACATCATGGTGGATATGCTGAAGTTGAGGACGGAGCACATGATTAGACACTAGAAGTTTACACTAGTGGTGGAGTGGTGGGGACAATGAGGAGGAGTTTAATGATGATGTCAAAAGGTTTGTTGGTCTGATCGCTCAGGAGCATGTAATTAAAACTCTGCTGCATTTGTAGACTTAAAAAAAAAAAGCCTTCCAAACAAAGGGCACAGTTGAGTGATGATGTACCTCTGTATATCTTTACGGAATCTTGACCTGAAGAATACCAGGAACAGTGTCATCTCTGCAAAAATAAAGGCATACTCAGAACCAAAGCTTACAAATTACGGTTCTACATAAGCACATTGAGTGGCATCATAAGGGCTCGCTAGAAGTATCACTGGTCCACCAATGCCTGCTGTCTGTTGGCTATACCTAGCACTAGTCCACTACGGCCTGCTTTCCATTGGTTACTACAACTACTATCTGCTTTCCACTGTCTACTAAGACTACCACCAGTCAACCACCCTTGCTGCTGCCACTACCAGCAAGGTCTACGCAGACACAACCCATGATTCCGAATAAAGGATTTTTTTTTCTGCTTTTGATACAAAAACAAATTCCTCTTCACCATTTTGTGACACTAGTTCTGTTGCAACTCCCATAAAGGGATAATTTTTAAACAACCACTGACCCCAAAAAGGATATTTTTTTGGCTTTTCTTCCCCATTTTGGGGCACTTATCCTGTTGCAAATCCCAAAAAGAAGAATTGTTATAACACCTGAAACAAGCCATTGCATCTTCTTCACTTTCCAGGCTCAAAACCTGTTCCACCTCTTAAAAGGGAGAAGTTTTGAACTTTTCATTATTAACAAATCTATTTCTTTACTATCTACAGGTTCTTCACTATTTTAAGACATTTCACCAATCTTGTTGCAACTCCTAAAAACTGACTTCCGTCACCAATCCTGTTGCAACTTCAACAAGCAGGTGACTTTGGCATTACTGACATAACTTTGACATTAACTTAAGTCTTAAAACCATTTTAAAATTGTTTTAATACCACCTAGTGGTGTTTTACAAGATTTAAGAGCTCTTACACAATGTTATACATGTGTTTTGAGGCTCATTTGCAGTTTTCCATAAACTAGACATTTTCAAAAATGTTCACGGGCCTGCTGGGCCAAACCATTGAAAAGTTTGCTGAACTTTACTAAATACATCTTACATCTAAAAATACAAAGTTAAGTAATGGGAAAAATCTAACATCTTTGCCCAGACAATACATAGTTAAACAACGACAACATTACATGTTAGATGTTAGAATTATTAAAGATAATGAATTACATATCAACATTATCATAGAAACGCAACATCTTCACATTTTGTTCATACTTTTTGAAAAAATTGTATCAGGCATCACTGTCCATTAAGTTTCCCTTTGTAACACTTTTCTTAGCCAATTGATCAGTTCCCTTCTTCTTCACCTGTTCAAATACTTGCCTTCTTCCTAAGCTGCTTATAAGGCTTATAAAGCTGTCATAAGGCCTTTAACAGTACCAGTCTATGAGGTTCCATAGGAAGAATAATGGTGCATACAGTGATATTATTTCTCTTAAACACCATTTAATAAATCCATTAATATGAACATATTATTGTTGTTTGCTTTCGTTTTAAAAAACTTTACATTTCTGCAGAACATTTATACTAGTTTTCTAGCTTTTAATTGGTTTACCTTTGCAATGCCACCCATCTGAAGAATTCCCAGCGGTTCTGCTGGGCAAATATCCTTTAATTTACAGCTGAGACAGATAAGGGGTCGTAATAAACATGCCATTTTCCTCCTTTACAGCTACCATTTCATTAGCACCATCTATAATCAAGTGTACATTGCACAGTAATCTTTCAATTAGGAGATTAACTGAGGCATGGGTGTATATTTCCACTACCAGCAGCTGCACAGAGATTCTGCTGAAGCAGTAAACAGTAAATGATAGGAAATATTTCACTTTTATCTTGCATGGCTCTGTGCTTTATACAGAGTACATTTTCTTAGGAGGCGATGAGGAGAAAAAATGTCATTAGATTTCAGTTACCAAGAAAAAATCTAAATGCAACTTGTATCTATATTTCTATAGCACTGTATCAGTTGATTAATCTTCATAGTTCCAGGAGCTGAATGCCATTATTACTGCACATGTTCTGGAACTGAAGGGTCTGGGCTTTTTTCCAGTACTTCAACTGTACTTAGAAAACCTCTCTACCTGCTTAGGATGCTTAAAGATCAGTGCAATGTCATGTACATGTCTTACTGTTTAGAATTCAACCCATATAACACTTTAAAAGATCTTATAGGATTTAACCCTATGGCAACTACCTTACATAAACCATAGGCGTGCGCACGGGGTGTGCCGGGTGTGCCCAGGCACACCCTAATCAAGCCCAGGGAGGCATCCGAGGCCACCATGAGCAGCCCGCAGAGGACCCCCCCGTCACATTCGGGACATCTCTGTGTCCCGAAAGATCTTTTCGGGACACAAGGATGTCCCGGTTACCTTTCTACAGTGGCCCCAGTGTTAACTTTCAAAACACAGGGGCCAACGGGAAGTAGCGCACGCAGGGACGTCATTGACGTCATTGCGTGCGCCCATAGCAACAGAGGAGCGGAGATTCAAGGGAGAGGATGCGCGCGCCGGCCGGAATGGTAAGTGACCAACAAGAGCTTGTGTGGGGGAAACTATACTGCACCTAATGTGGGGAAAACTATACTGCACCTAATGTGGGGGAAAGTATACTGCACCTAATGTGGGGAAACTATACTGCACCTAATGTGGGGGAACTATACTGCACCTAATGTGGGGGAAAGTATACTGCACCTAATGTGGGGGAACTATACTGCACCTAATGTGGGGGAACTATACTGCACCTAATGTGGGGAGAACTATACTGCACCTAATGTGGGGAAAACTATACTGCACCTAATGTGGGGGAAAGTATACTGCACCTAATGTGGGGGAACTATACTGCACCTAATGTGGGGGAACTATACTGCGCCTAATGTGAGGAGCACTATACTGCACCTAATGTGGGGAAAACTATACTGCACCTAATGTGGGGGAAAGTATACTGCACCTAATGTGGGGGAACTATACTGCACCTAATGTGGGGGAACTATACTGCACCTAATGTGGGGAGAACTATACTGCACCTAATGTGGGGAAAACTATACTGCACCTAATGTAGGGGAAAGAATACTGCACCTAATGTGGGGAAAAATATACTGCACCTAATGTGGGGGAAAGTATACTGCACCTAATGTGGGGGAAAGTATACTGCACCTAATGTGGGGGAAACTATACTGCACCTAATGTGGGGGAACTATACTGCACCTAATGTGGGGGAAACTATACTGCACCTAATGTGGGGGAACTATACTGCCAGCCTAATGTGGGGGAACTATACTGCACCTAATGTGGGGGAACTATACTGCACCTAATGTAGGGGAACTATACTGCACCTAATGTGGGGGAACTATACTGCACCTAATGTGGGGGAAACTATACTGCACCTAATGTGGGGGAAACTATACTGCACCTAATGTGGGGGAAACTATACTGCACCTAATGTGGGGGAAACTATACTGCACCTAATGTGGGGGAAACTATACTGCACCTAATGTGGGGGAACTATACTGCACCTAACGTGGGGAGCTATACTGCACCTAATGTGGGGGAACTATACTGCACCAAATGTGGGGGAACTATACTGCACCTAATGTGGGGGAACTATACTGCACCTAATGTGGGGAAACTGTACTGCACCTAATGTGGAAAGATATACTGCACCTAATGTGGGGAACTATACTGCACCTAATGTGGGGGAACTATACTGTACCTAATGTGGGGGAACTGTACAGCACCTAATGTGGAAAGATATACTGCACCTAATGTGGGGAACTATACTGCACCTAATGTGGGGAGCTATACTGCACCTAATGTGGAGGAACTATACTGCACTTAATGTGGGGGAACTATACTGCACTTAATGTGGGGGAACTATACTGCACCTAATGTGGGGGAACTATACTGCACCTAATGTGGGGGAACTATACTGCACCTAATGTAGGGGAACTGTACTGCACCTAATGTGGGGGAACTGTACTGCACCTAATGTGGGGGAACTGTACTGCACCTAATGTGGGGGAACTGTACTGCACCTAATGTGGGGGGACTGTACTGCACCTAATGTGGGGGGACTGTACTGCACCTAATGTGGGGAAACTATACTGCACCTAATGTGGGGAAACTATACTGCACCTAATGTAGGGGAACTGTACTGCACCTAATGTAGGGGAACTGTACTGCACATAATGTGGGGAACTGTACTACACTTAATGTAGGGGAACTGTACTGGTGCAGTACAGTTCCCCCACATTAGGTGCAGTACAGTTCCCCCGCATTAGGTGCAGTACAGTTCCCCTTCATTAGGTGTAGTACAGTTCCCCCACATTGGGTGCAGTACAGTTCCCCCACATTAGGTGCAGTACAGTTCCCCCACATTAGGTGGCACCTAATGTGGGGGAACTGAACTGCACCTAATGTGGGGGAACTGTACTGCCAACCTAATGTGGGGGAACTGTACTGCCAACCTAATGTGGGGGAACTGTACTGCCAACCTAATGTGGGGGAACTGTACTGCACCTAATGCGGGGGAACTGTACTGCACCTAATGTGGGGGAACTGTACTGTACCTAATGTGGGGGAACTGTACAGCACCTAATGTGGAAAGATATACTGCACCTAATGTGGGGAACTATACTGCACCTAATGTGGGGAGCTATACTGCACCTAATGTGGAGGAACTATACTGCACTTAATGTGGGGGAACTATACTGCACTTAATGTGGGGGAACTATACTGCACCTAATGTGGGGGAACTATACTGCACCTAATGTGGGGGAACTATACTGCACCTAATGTAGGGGAACTATACTGCACCTAATGTGGGGGAACTGTACTGCACCTAATGTGGGGGAACTGTACTGCACCTAATGTGGGGGAACTGTACTGCACCTAATGTGGGGGGACTGTACTGCACCTAATGTGGGGGGACTGTACTGCACCTAATGTGGGGAAACTATACTGCACCTAATGTGGGGAAACTATACTGCACCTAATGTGGGGGAACTATACTGCACCGAATGTAGGGGAACTGTACTGCACCTAATGTAGGGGAACTGTACTGCACATAATGTGGGGAACTGCACTACACTTAATGTAGGGGAACTGTACTGGTGCAGTACAGTTCCCCCACATTAGGTGCAGTACAGTTCCCCCGCATTAGGTGCAGTACAGTTCCCCTTCATTAGGTGTAGTACAGTTCCCCCACATTGGGTGCAGTACAGTTCCCCCACATTAGGTGCAGTACAGTTCCCCCACATTAGGTGGCACCTAATGTGGGGGAACTGAACTGCACCTAATGTGGGGGAACTGTACTGCCAACCTAATGTGGGGGAACTGTACTGCCAACCTAATGTGGGGGAACTGTACTGCCAACCTAATGTGGGGGAACTGTACTGCACCTAATGCGGGGGAACTGTACTGCACCTAATGTGGGGGAACTGTACTGCCAACCTAATGTGGGGGAACTGTACTGCCAACCTAATGTGGGGGAACTGTACTGCCAACCTAATGTGGGTGAACTGTACTGCTAACCTAATGTGGGGGAACTGTACTGCCAACCTAATGTGGGGGAACTGTACTGCCAACCTAATGTGCGGGGACTTATACTGCCAACCTAATGTGGGGGAACTATACTGCACCTAATGTGGCGGGACTTATACTGCACCTAATGTGGGGGGACTATACTGCACCTAATGTGGGGGAACTATACTAACTGTGTGTATGTGTGCGTATATATACATATATGCACGCGCGCGGCGTGAGTTTGTGCTTTAGGGTGCACACCCTAATGCAATAGGCTGCGCACGCCTGTGACATAAACTAACAGGCTACCAAGTAAGTTATTTTATATGCAGGCCTTTAATTTACATGTAGAGATTTGATGACTATGCTTTCCTGTGACTAATATCCCAACACACATCACTCAAATTAAGTGCGGTTTTGCCAAATGCAGAAGCTTTATTTCCACATTTGGGCACTTGCCAGTGAAGCCCATGATTTCAATAATCACAGGACTCCCCTCAGCAAAGTGGGTATGGGCAGGACTCAATCTGAGACAACTCCATTCTCTCCCTGCCTCTTCATATAAATCACTGGCAACAATGATGTAATGAGATTTTTCCATTAGTGATCTGTATAGAGGGACAAAGAAATACATATATAAAAAAAAATGCTGTTGGCACTACAGTGATGTCATATATTGCACAATGCACATATCTATTTATTTACATGTACATGTACTCATTTTTGGGGTTAATACTATTTTTCGAATAAACAGCATAAAAACATCATTAACATTTTTGAATTGTTATGAGCATTTTCCCTACAAAAAAGACATGAATTGCTATCTAATCCAAATGGAAATAATTATAAAGCTGCAAAAAAGAAAAAAAAATATTCACCTTTTAAAATGATTCACCTATATGAATAAAAACTTTTATCAACCTTTTTTTTGTAGCTGTTTTTTTTTAAATTTATTTATTTATTTATTTTTTGTTTGAAAAACAAAAATTCTTAAACTATATTTCGTGTGGTACTACTGCTGCTCAGTGATGGGACACATGGTCCAGGGCATCCATCACTGACGAGCAGTGTCACTAGAGGATAAATACACAGTGCCCATTAAATACAATTGCAGTCCATGCATGGTCTACTCCTAAACAAGGAATTCACTACTACTAACTTGAAATTCTTTAATACCCTAAAAAAATTATATTTGTTTTAGACAATTTACCTGGTGCCCTCCCTGTAATCAGCCCTGGTAATGCAATGTCTCCATGTAATTAATATTGATGCTGCAATGCGACCATATAACTTCAATCTGAAACCTGTCCCAGTAAGCTATGAACAGAAATACATACTTAAGGGTGGGTATATATTTCATTTAGCAGAGAGTCACACCAGTGTATATTTTTATATGCCAACTACACCTGAACAATTGGCAGGTGCTCTGAATCACATGAAAATGAGTGTACACTGTTTTCATAACATTTGGATAACCTATAAACTTAGTCAGGACTTCCAAGGTACTAATGAAGTATAAGATCACCTCGCTGTGCCCACAATTTGAACAAATGTAAGCTGAACTTTTTTCCCCCATAAATAATATAATATATAACAGTGATCAAAACTCTTGTATGTGGTGATACAGTCCATCCACAATATGATGTATCTTGCTGTTAATTTCTTACATTTATTTACATTACAATGTAAAATCAAATGATTTAAATGTAATGTGTGCATATATTGCATATACACTGCTCAAAAAAAAAATTAAGGGAACACTTTAACAACACAATGTAACTCCAAGTCAATCCCACTTCTGTGAAATCACACTGTCCACTCAGGAAGCAACACTGATTGACAATCAATTTCATATGCTGTTGTGCAAATTAAACAGACAACAGGTGGAAATTATAGGCAATTAGCAAGACACCCCCAATAAAGGAGTGGTTCTGCAGGTGGTGACCACAGACCACTTCTCGGTTCCTATGTTTCCTGTCTGATGTTTTGGTCACTTTTGAATGCTGCAGTGCTTTCACTCTAGTGATAGCTTGAGACAGAGTCTACAAGGTAGTGCAGCTCATCCAGGATGGCACATCAATGTGAGCTGTGGCAAAAAGGTTTGCAGTGTCTGACAGTGTAGTGTCCAGAGCATGGAGGCGCTACCAGGAGACAGGCCAGTACATCAAGAGACATGGAAGAGGCCGCAGGAGAGCAACAACCAAGCAGCAGGACCGCTACCTCTGCCACTGTGCAAGGGAGCACTGCCAGAGCCCTGCAAAATGACCTCCAGCAGGCCAAAAATGTGTATGTGTCCACTCAGTTGGTCAGAAACAGACTTCATGAGGGTTATATGAGGGCCCGGGTGTCCACAGGTGGGGGGGTGGGGGTTGTGGTTACAGCCCAACGCCTTGCACAACGTTTGGCATTTGCCAGAGAACACCAAGATTAGCAAATTTGCCACTGGCACCCTGTGCTCTTCACAGATGAAAGCAGGTTCACACTGAGCACATGTGACAGATGTGACAGAGTCTGGAGACGCCGTGGAGAACGTTCTGCTGCCTGCAACATCCTCCAGCATGACTGGTTTGACAGTGGGTCAGTAATGGTGTGGGGTGGAATTTCTTTTGGGGGGGGGGGGCGCACAGCCTTCCATGTGCTTGCCAGAGGTAGCCTGGCTGCCATTAGGTACCGAGATGAGATCCTCAGACCCCTTGTGAGACCATATGGTGGTGCGGTTGGCCCTGGTGTTCTCCTAATGCAAGACAATGCTAGACCTTATGTGGCTGGAGGGTGTCAGCAGTTCCTGCAAGAGGAAGGCATTGATGCTATGGACTGGCCTGCCTGTTCCCCAGACCTGAATGAGCACATCTGGGACATCATGTCTCGCTTCATCAACCAACGCCACATTGCATCACAGACTGTCAGGGAGTTGGCGGATTCTGTAGTCCAGATCTGGGAGAACATCCCCCAGGAGACCTCATCAGTAGCATGCCCAGACGTTGTAGGGAGGTCGTACGGGCACTTGGAGGCCACACATACTACTGAGCCTCATTTTGACTTGTTTTAAGGACATTACATCAAAGTTGGATCAGCCTGTAGTGAGGTTTTCCACTTTGATTTCGAGTGTGACTCCATATCCAGACCTCCACTGGTTGATAAATTTGATTTCCTTTGATGATTTTTGTGTGATTTTGTTGTCAGTACATTCAACTATGTAAAGAATTTCATATGATTAGTTCATTCATATTTTTTTAGCAGTGTATATATTTGTTCCAAATTTTATAATTTTTTTTTTAATTTGGACCGAATCCGAACTTCGGCTCTATTCAAAATAACAAATTTATTCTGTCCCGTGTAATGTATAGATGTGAGCGGCTTTCTCTTGCGCTCGCATCACTGCAATAGCTAGGACAATCACAATGGGTGTCAGGAGTGATACCTATTGTGATCTGTCCTTAACTGCAGGTACTACTGTATAATGTACAGATGCGGGTGGACGGCTGCACTTCTCTGGTCCCACTGTAGTATGAGTATATGCCGTATATATACCTATTATTCATATTTCCCGCAGAGAGCTGTGATTGGCTGGAACCATGTGGCTAATCCCAGCTCTCTGCGGGAAATATGAATAAGTGATGTGAATTATATTCACATCACTGGCCAGCTGGAGTATACTGCAGTGATACGAGGGCAAGAGAAAGCCGCTCCATCTCTGCAATAGATAGAACAATCACATCGGGTGTCAGGAGTGACACCCGGGGCAATCTGTCTATCAGTATAGTAACTAAAAGACTGTTCCATGCTGGGAGTAAAACAAGAAAACAAATGTGTTTATGCGGATCAAATTTTATTATAACAAAATCACATACAATACAAAAAAAAAAAAAAAGCGGGAACTAGGGTCACAAATAATTATTACATTAATGAAGTCAAATATTAATCATGATAGTAAGACACCAGGGAGGTAGATACAAATAAGGTGCATAAGTAGACCCCTTTATTAGAGGCACATAAATATGGTATGATAAAGTGCAATAGTCATACACATTAAATATCACCACTTTCCCTCTGAGTTACCAAAGGTAAGTAAATAAAATAAAGTGCAATCAATAAAAGACAAAGTGCCTAACAATAAATAATTGACTTATGCTGCATATAAATTGCTACATAGAGGAAAAATACATATATAAGCATAGTAGCAGATACATAATACAACCTGGTGTTGCTGGAAGTTAATTTTTGTTACTTTAGACGTGGTAATCAACTTTGAATGCCGCATCTAAAAGGTTAATAACGCACTGCACAACAATTGGTGTTGTACGCTATTAGCTCAGGGTCCTGGCTTTCATTTGCCCCCGGAACCGACCCGCTATGATGTCGGATCACGGCCTACGTTATAGACCAGGACTGGGCGCAGGGCGTACAGGTACACACTGCGTCCTTAAGAGGTTAAATAGCCCCTTTCTACATTTCTATTATTGTTGGCTATATTTTATTATTCATTACAATGACATTGCCCTTCACAATTACATTAACCCCTTAAGGACCCAGCCAATTTTCACTGTAGGACCCGGCCATTTTTTGCACATCTGACCACTGTCACTTTAAACATTAATAACTCTGGGATGCTTTTAGCTTTCATTTTGATTACAAGATTGTTTTTTCGTGACATATTCTACTTTATGTTAGTGGTCAAATTTTGTCGATACTTGCATCATTTCTTGGTGAAAAATTCAAAAATTTGATGAAGAAATTGAAAATGTTGCATTTTTTTAACTTTGAAGCTCTCTGCTTATAAGGAAAATGAATATTTCAAATTAATTATATATTGATTCCCATATACAATATGTCTACCTTATGTTTGCATCATAAAGTTGACATGTTTTTACTTTTGGAAGACATCAGAGGGCTTCAAAGTATAGCAGCAATTTTCCAATTTTTCACAAAATTTTCAAAGTCGAAATTTTTCAGGGACCAGTTCTGTTTTGAAGTGGATTTGAAGGGCCTTCATATTAGAAATACCCCACAAATGACCCCATTATAAAAACGGCACCTCTCAAAGTATTCAAAATGACATTGAAAAGGTTTGTTAACCCTTTAGGTGTTTCATAGGAATAGCAGCAAATTGAAGGAGAAAATTCAAAATCTTAATTTTTTACACTCCCATGTTCTTGTAGACCCAGTTATTGAATTTTTACAAGTGGTAAAAGGAGAGAAATCTTCCAAAAATGTGTAACCAAATTTCTCTCGAGTAAGAAAATACCTCATATGTGTATGTCAAGTGTTCGGCGGGCGCAGTAGAGGGCTCAGAATGGAAGGAGCGACAGTGGGATTTTGTGGGATTTTGGAGAGTATGGAAATACCCCATGTTAGGACGTAAAATGCTTTGCGGGCAAGCTACAATGCTCAGAAGAGAAGGAGTAACATTTGGCTTTTGAAAAGCAAATTTTGCTGTTTTTTTGGGGGCATGTCCCATTTAGGAAACCACTATGGTGCCAGGACAGCAAAAAAAAACCCACATGGCATACTATTTTGGAAACTACACCCCTCAAGGCACGTAACAAGGGGTCCAGTGATCCTTAACACCCCACAGGTGTTTGACGACATTTCCATAAAGTTGGATGTGTAAATGATTTTTTTTTTTCACTAAAATGCTAGTTTTACTAAAATGCTAGTTTTAGTTTTAAATTTTTACAAGGGGAAATAGGACAAAATGCCCCCAAAATTTATAACCCCATCTCTTCTGAGTACGGAAATACCCCATGTGTGGACATCAAGTGCTCTGCTGGCACACTACAATGCTTAGAAGAGAATGGAATGGAAGTTAGGGGCCATGTGTGTTTACAAAGCCCCTCGTGGTGTCAGAACAGTGGACCCCCTCACATGTGACCCCATTTTGGAAACTACACCCCTCACAGAATTTAATAAGGGTGAGTATTTACACCCCACTGGCATTTGACAGATCTTTGGAACAGTGGGCTGTGCAAATGAAAAATTACATTTTTCATTTTCACAGACCACTGTTCCAAAAATCTGTCAGACACCTGTGGGGCGTAAATGCTCACTGTACCCTTTATTACATTACGTGAGGGGTGTAGTTTCCAAAATAGGTTCACATGTGGGTATTTCTTTTTTTGCGTTTATGTCAGAACCGCTGTAAAATCAGCCACCCGTGTGCAAATCACCAATTTAGACCTCAAATGTACATGGTGAGCTCTCACTCCTGAGCCTTGTTGTGCGCCCGCAGAGCATTTCACGCCCACATATGGGGTATTTCCGTATTCAGGAGAAATTGTGTTACAAATTTTGGGGGTCTTTTTTCCTTTTACTGCTTGGGAAAATAAAAAGTATGGGGCAACACCAGAATGTTAGTGTAACATTTTTAATTTTTTTACACTAACAAGCTGGTATAGCCCCCAACTTTTCCATTTCATAAGGGGTAAAAGGAGAAAAAGCCCCCCAAAATTTGTAGTGCAATTTCTCCCAAGTACAGAAATACCCCATATGTGGCCCTAAACTGTTTCCTTGAAATACGACAGGGCTCCGAAGTGAGAGAGCGCCATGCGCATTTGAGGACTAAATTAGGGATTGCATAGGGGTGGACATAGGGGTATTCTACGCCAGTGATTCCCAAACAGAGTGCTTCCATCTGTTGCTAAATTACCAGCATGCCTGGACACTCAGTGGCTGTCCGGAAATGCTGGGAGTTGTTGTTTTGCAACAGCTGGAGACTCCGTTTTGGAAACACTGCCATAAAATACGTTTTTCATTTTTATTGGGGGGACAGTGTAAGGGGGTGTATATGTAGTGTTTTACTCTTCATTATGTGTTAGTGTAGTGTTTTTAGGGTACATTCGCACTGGTGGGTTACGGTGAGGTTCCCGCTAGGAGTTTTGCGCTGTGGCGAAAAATTTGCCGCAGCCCAAACTTGAAGCAGGAAACTTAATCTAAACCTACCCATGTGAATGTACCCTGAACGTTCACATGGGGGGGCAAACCTCCAGCTGTTTCAAAACTACAAATCCCAACATGTACTGACAGACCGTGCATGCTGGGAGTTGTACTTTTGCAACAGCAGGAGGCACACTGTTTGGAAAACCTTCAGTTAGGTTCTGTTACCTAACTCAGTATTTTCGAACCAGTGTGCCTCCAGCTGTTGAAAAACTACAACTCCCAGCATGTACTGATCCCGCTTGCACTGCGCATGCCACTGAGGTCATCAGTGACGTCACTATTGTTATGCTACATTTGCGGGCTTTTTAAATATTTAAAGGCTGTCTGTATAATAGAACTCTAGACCTGACGAAGCAATAAACCAGATTGGTTTTACCTTAGCCCTCTGTTGTTAATCTGCATCAGATTGCTATTCTGCAGCGCCGAACCGCGATCCCCACCAGTGAGGGGCTCACACCTCTCCCACCTTCCTCATGCCAGAACGCCATCTTTGATGACCGGGACCAGGACACCAGGCTGCCGCAGGACTTCTTAGTGAGGAAAATTCTCCTCTACATGTGCATCGCAGTGTTGTGCCTGCAGCACAACACAGCAAGGTGAGTGTATCACCTCACCATCTGCCAGACACCTTTTACCACTCCCAGTATACATTGTATATCTTCTAATATTTGGGATCATCTACACTTAGAGAGCGCCTTCCCCCTCTCTTCTTTTTTGTTCTCTTTCATATGTATCCATGCTGGTAGTGGTTATACTACTTAAAAAATGTTTTAAAAAATAGCAAAAAAATAAGTAAAACACAAACACACTTTATTAAACACATTATTAAAATACATTACTAATAAAAATTTGCCGAGAATTTATTCGTATCAAATCTATTTTTTTATTTGGTGAATCCAAATAGAATTTTTCTAAAATTTGCTCATCTCTACTTATATCTCATGCTTTTTTGACTAAGTATAAAGTTAGATTCACATGAGTTTGATATAAACAATAAGCATTGTCATTTAACTGGTCCAATGCTCGCGGTCATGTCCATGACATAAATGTACGTAATGGTGTGCTAAGTACCACGGCACCATGACATACATTTATGTCTGAGGTCGTTAAGGGGATAAAGTGTAGCATTTTATGGCAAATGCTAAAAAAATAAATAAAAAAAATCTGTTTGTTATCTGGCAGTATATAAACTCTATTCTCAAACTTTATTTTCAGAATTCTACAGATATCTTGTTCTTCAGAAGGATGTAATTAATGATAAAGTCCAGGCTTTCTGAACAATCTCATTCATTAGTCATACAGAAAAACTTCACAAAATCATATTTTGCATTTAATTAATGCATGTTAGGGGAAATAGATGCACATTTCATGGAATACATTTGAACTGTTGGAATATTCTTTGTTAGACCTTGCTGGTTTCAGCCAAGGCCAGAAGACTAAAACAGAAGTACATTCTTTGAATTTTGAAGACAGGATCTGCATGCAGAAGGAGTAACGTTAAAATAATTGGCTATTGTAATACCAATTATGTAGAAGGACTGAAAACAAGAGCAGAAAGGTATCATATTATGGATTGGATCTGCAAGGCTGCAACATGGGCTTCTCCAACTAAGTTTATTAGGCACTATAGATTGGATATTACAGCATCTGATGAGTCAGCCTTAGTTCTGAGCATTATACAAGCTGCAGAAAGCCGTAAGTTCCCCCCCCCCTATTTATTTCATTACTGCTATGGATCCCCATATGTGTGCTGTTGTAGGACAACCAGGAAGTGGGAAATGTATCTTACCTAGAATTTCCATTTCCTGGAGTCCGTAGGTGGCACAAGTAACCCTCCCAATAAATGTTCTATTGCTACATCATATTACGTGTTCTGTTTGTGTATAGGGGTCTTTATAGAGGCAGCCCAGTGGGGAGGGGCTTATTAATCAATCTTGTTCTTGTTTATTGCTAGTGAAGTCTCTTTTGCAAAGGGTCTACAGGAGTATGTATTCCCCTATGTTTGCCGCCTACGGACTTCAGGAGATGGAAATTTTAGGTAACATAAATTCCCCACATATATATCCATCAACATTGAAATTTCCTCACCTAGAAGGACAAGTCATATGGTTATGCAAATTGAGCAAGAAGCAGGTGTTGCAAAGATTTGCTAATCATATTTTCAAGCACTCCAATGTGTGGAATGTGTAAGGGACTTCAAAAAGTATTAAATACAGATTGGAAGTAATTTTTTCAGCCACAAAACACACCAGATAACCAGATCATGTTAGTATGTTTGTGTGATGCCTCCGGTTTATTGTTGTGCCTATTATCACCTTTTATCGCAAACTGCGTGGGACACAATCCATGAACAAAGAAATCTTGGTTTATTACTTTATCACAACACTACACATGTATGCCAAAGTCTCGCTGTTTAATATCTCATTGTCTTTTTTATGTGTCTGTATTTGGCTCCTAAATCCCTATGTTCTGCTGCTCACTCATTCTGACATCCACTGCTCAGGAAGGGGTGAGTCCTACACAAGTACTGAGCCTGCCCTTACACATCATGGATTCACTTTTACTCTGAGTCTGCTGTGCAGTGCTGGGTCTCTACATCGAATCACTGCAGGCTGTTCTGTAACCCTCAGCTCTCTGTTTTAGACAGGAGACTGATAGACAGGGCAGGAGTGGGCGCAAAGGAGTGCTAGCCCCACCCTCATTTATTGGACTTTGTCCCAGTCTGTGCTTCAGCTGGGACAAAGATGCTACTGTAGTTGTATAGGATTATGTTCTGGAAGATATGACCCCTAGTAATCTTTTTAATAGGCCATGAGTTCTATAAAAGGAAATAAAAGCATTTTATGAAGTAGGGGTATTCTATGATTTTTTTTTAATTTGATTATGCTACAGGGGCTGTAAAGTTAATGCAGTTCATAATATAGTGTTTGTACCTGTGTTTGATGGTGGTCATGAAATTTTTATGTGATCTTTGTCTAGATTTTTAGCACACAAAATGAGTATCCTCAGTGTAGGTTTTCTCAGGTTGCAGTGTGGCCCCAGACATTACATAACTAGTTAGGTGTTCAAACAAGCCTGTCTTCTTCAATGGGTGGAACAATTGCTGGGTGTAAAGGAGATCATTTCGCAGTGAATTGTAGTTTTGCAACAGCTGGAGGCACCCTGGTTTGAAAACACTGGTCTATTAATTACAGCATAGCATGGTAGTCAGCACACTTGTAAGTTCAATGGGTGGGGTGGCTGATGTGTGGCTGATTTGTGAGAAAAGTGACCTCACACTTACAAACAAGGAATTTTAGGACATGCAGTTGGAGGGAAAACAGGAACAGGAAGTAGCCATTTCACAAAAAGAAATCAACAACATTACAGTGGAAGCAAAACATAGCCATTTACCCCAAAGACAAACAAGGATCCTTCCTAAGCATGTCCATTACTATCTGACAAGTAAGTCCTAAAATCCCCTTATTGTGGATAACTCCTTTGAGAAGGTAAATGTTTTGCCAAGATGTACAACAGTGCATTTTGAAACATTGAGAGTAGTTAAAATGTTAACAAAGTTTAATGAAATAATATTACAAAACAAAACAAAGAAAAAAATTGTGGCATCTAAAAGTGGTTAATTCTGTTTCCATCTAGCTCTGTGGGCTGATCGGGACTGCCGTGGTGAAACCACGGCATCCCGATCAGCTGAGGGAATGGAGAGAGGTCAGTTACCTTCCTCCCAGCCTTCAGAAAAGCATTAACTAGTGATTGCATATTATAGTCTCTTATGGGGACTAAAAAAAAGTGTAATTTTTTTTTAAAGTAATAAATATGCATTAACCCCCTTCCCTAATAAAAGTTTAAATCAGCCTCCTTTTCCCATTTTTCAAATAAAAAAAAATGTCAAAAACATAAAACCTAAACATGTGTGGTATTGCCACATGTGCGTGAATATTTATGGTCACTTCATATACTAGAAAGAAATTAATGAAAAGTGATCAAAAGGTGCCATCAAAATTAAAATGGTCCCAATGTTGGTGTTAAAAACAAGCCCTAGTTCATCCCTATATGCGGAAAAATAAAAAAAGTTATAGGGGTCAGAAGTGGATGATTTTAAATATACAAATTTTAGTGCATGTAGTTTTTTGTAATTTTTTTAAAGTGGTAAAATAAAATAAAACCTATATAAATTAGGTATCCTTGTAACTGTATGGACCTACAGAATAAAGATAAGGTGTCATTTGTACTGAAAAGTTCACTACGTAGAATCGAAAGCCTCCAAAATGTACAAAATGGCCTTTTTATTTTAAATTTTGACCCACAAATATTTTTTTTCTGGTTTTGATGTAGGTTTTGTAGAGAAATTATTAATGGTATTACAAAGTAAAATTTGTGGCACACAAAACAAGCCCTCATATGCGTCTGTAGGTGGAAAATTGAAAGTGTTATGATTTTTAGATGCTGAGGAGGAAAAAGCGAAAGTGCAAAAATTGGCTCAAGGCACCTAGGGGATAACTTCTTTTTGCCACTCTCAATGGTTACTATGGTGCAGAGAAAGGTGGCATTGAAGCCTGGAATAGAGGTTCATCCTCTTTTTCTTGGATGCAGTGATAACTGGAGATAGCTGTCTCTTATCAACTCTGTTTTGTAATTGGGCTGTATTTTATTACCTCCCTTAATGTGTATAGCACAACATTTTCAGCATTTTAAAACCATAGAATTAGTTAATAAAATATTCTATTAATAATGTATTTCAAAATAGAATTCTAAAAGAAGTTTTAGCTGAATGTTATAACCATTATGTATAACTAGTTATTCTAAAAGCAGCTAGCTTTCAGTGAAACACATTTGCTGTGTTCCTTTTCTTAATTTACATAGCAGCAATGTAAACTTTATTTATTTTGACAATATATATACTTGAATACTTGAAATTGATGAGTTCAACACAATTTTGTCAACGTAATATTCCACGTAGATGTTAACATTTCATTTCTTATGTTCTTAAACATCAAGTATGAAATCTGCAATGGGTATTCTCCTTTAGTCAGCTAAATGCTGATTTAAATAGTCTGCAATATGTCATTTTGCTTGGAACAACTAAGTATGGACATTTTGGATAAGGTTCAGCAGATTTGAAGTTTTGAACAGAAATATAGTATATTACTACACGTTCTTTAAAACTGCCAGAATTTAGAGTAAAAAATTGTTTCTGACCTTGATTTTTAAACTTCAATTTGAATCTTTTAATTTAAATGGCCACTGTCACCAACTTTTTTTTGACATGTTGTAGTACTTATGTACTACAACATATCTCTAATATAGTTTCATTATTATTTTTTTTATTAATATGGTGTAATTTACATTTGAAAACCGGCCACTAGGGGTCTCCCTCCTAGTGGCCGGCTGCAGCCTGGCGTGACGTCACGGCTGAATTCGACCGGGCATTGGTCCTTTTCATTCAGGCTGCTCACGCTCCCGGCCTATCAATCAGACAGGCAGGAAGCGAGCGCTGAAAGCGCATTGGCTCCCTGGCCTCACACACCGGACCAGCCTCCCGGCATACGCCGCTGCTGCTGCCTCAGGAAGGACTCAGCACAGCACTTGGGTATGTCTGCTTGGGGTGGGGGGATTTTAGCGCCCGGGGTGGGGAGGTTTGCATAGTGCCACGGCCATAACAAATGTATTGCTGTCAGTGGGGCGTGCGGGGGTTAGCGCCGCGGCCACAGCGCTATGCAAAAACAAGTGTAATACTTTCACCGGAGCGAGCGGGGGTTAGCACCACATGTATTGCTTTCAGCGGGAGCGGGGGGGGGGGGGTTAGTGGATGCCTCCAGTTGTTTCACCACTACAACTCCCTGCATGCCCTGACAGCCGATAGATGTCAGGGCAAGCTGGTAGGTGTAGTGGTAAAACAGCTGAAGGCACCCTGTATAGGTGAACTAAGGGCAGAAGTGCCAGCCCCAGCAGGCATCAGTGATGTGGTGCCTGCTGGGGAAGTCTGCCTGGTAAGTGAGCACACTACCAGGCAGACAAAAAGGCATTTCGAAAATAGTAAAAAAAATTAAGGCAGAGAGGGGGTTAGGGAAAGATGGGCAATAGGCAGGGAAAGAAAAAGAAAAAAAAGGATGGTAGGAGCTACCCTTTAATATTTTATTTAAGTATTTTATTAACGTCTCACATTTTCATTTTTTTTCCATTTGGTTAATAATAGATATTTGACTAGCTACTGAACAGCTCATTAGATTTGCTTTATTGAAAATATCCCCTCAAAAATCACAGAATCACTATTACTGGTACAAGGGCAGGTTAGGCACCTATTCCCATCACAATGCCCTGGTATCAATAACCAGTAAATTGGCCTTTTTTCTGGAAATTTTTTTCCCCGTGATTTATGTCCATTTTTTTCTGTGTGTTTTTTTCTATTATTGAAAATATCAAAATATATAAATATACCTTACACAACCAAACGTTTTTCAAAGTATCCTAGATTCTTTCACTTCAAGAAATCACTTTTTTAATTACACTTTTCTCCTTTGAATAAACATTTTCTAAATATTTCATATATGTACCATAATTTAAACTGCATATAGTAACACATGGCTTTTGTGTTCCTTTGTTATAGAACAAACAACATTCTCAGACAAACAAAAACAACAAAAAGAATAGACAAATCAAGCTCTTGCTTAAAAAATCTGTAAAGTTTATAATAAAACTTCCCTATTGCCCCAAAAAAAGAGCAACCCTTAGTAAAAGATCCTATCAATAGGTTGGCCAAGTCTAATACACTGGTAGGCCAGTCATGGTGCAGTTAAGATTTTTTGAGCAGGTACTAACTGGTTAGTAAGAAGGTTTTCATTATTTCTCACCTTTCCAGCAAGGAGAAATGCTTAAATCCCTCACATTTCCAACTTTTTCGTTGAGTCTTCTTGTGTTTCAAACCTCCATCCTTTCTAAGAAAATCAGTCATTTTAGTAACTGTATGTTGGGGCAGAGCCAGAGCCCATGTTATCAGTTCTAATCTCTCCACATCTGGGACATGTCATTAATCGGTGGGGATAAAATAGGATGGGAGTAGTGATGAGCGGCAGGGGCCATATTCAAATTTGCGATATTTCGCGAATATATGGATAAATATTCGTCCTATGTTCGCGAAATTCGCATATTCGCTGTGTTCGTTCTCTTTTTTTTAATGCTAAAATTCGTAAAGAAATTTGCATAGTGCGCATGCGCGATTATATCTGTCACCTAAAAGAAGGTAGGGATCAGTGTCCTCTGACTGGAAGTGCTAATACTTGCAAATATTTGCATATTCACGAATATTTGCATATTTGTGAATATTTGCATATTAGCATAAATTTGTATATTCGAAAAAAAAAAAAGAATATTCGTCATTACGAATATATACCACTATATTCTAAATATTCGTGGGAAAAATTAGCATTTCTCTTTTTTTTGTAAGGTCTTTAAATGAGTTTTCCTCCTTATCCATTAAGTTACCTGTATCCCTATTTTAATAATAGGGGAGGATATTGAGAGGCTCATACCGCTAAAAAATTATATATCGAGGTAGCCTGTGTTGCACGTACCTGTCGTGCCAAAAATTGGATATAAATAGAAGTATAGGAAACAGTCCTCTAGGTATATAAATACTAATATATGTGCGGGATGTGACCAGTGAATTAATATATAAAAAAATAAATTTAATAAAAAATAAATATACACAGGTAGGCTGACAGGGCCCTTGCCGAAAATACCCCAAAATAGATAGAAAATACAATGTATGAAATACAATATTAAAATAGTATAGACCTCATATCTTTAGCCATCTATAACTGAATAAAGTGCAAAATAATGCAATGAATGCATTTGTGGGGTCTTATGGATTCCAAATGCATTTTGGGGTGCCCCCTTCTTCAGTAGCATATCACCACTGAAGAAGGGGACTCCCCGAAATGCGTTTGGCATCCATAAGACCCCATACCACCTTGCAAATAGACTATACCGCCTTGCAAACAGACAATTTATCCATCTGTACATTCTCAACAGCTGCAACTCCTCTGTTCCTGCACCACTGTACAAGCACGCACATACCTCCGCTGCAATTCACGAGGATGCCGCTTCCCGACATTCACCCACCACCCCTTCATCTTCGGCCAGTTGCGTATGCGGACATCTATACCCAGGCAGATTCACAATCAGGCTGGCCGCTGGTCCGTGCCAGTCTGCGCTAGCGGGACATCGTGCGACCTTCATACGGGGAGTAACTACAGGTGGTGAGTTCATACTCATATTCATACTCATATCTTTGCGCATCCCATAGTGGAACTTACAATTAGTACAGTGGATTACTTGCATATACTACAGTGGAGACCTGTGATCCCAGGGGACTTTTTTGTGACAATAAATTATCTACCATCTCTTATATTCTTATATATCTTGAGACATTCATATAATACTTACATTAATTGCATTATTTTGCACTTTATTCAGTTATAGATGGCTACTGATATGAGGTCTATACTATTTTAACCCCTTAAGGACCGGGGATTTTTCCGTTTTTGCATTTCCGTTTTTTGCTCCTTGCCTTTAAAAAATCATAACTCTTTCAATTTTGCACCTAAAAATCCATATGATTGCTTATTTTTTGCGCCACCAATTCTACTTTGTAATGACGTCAGTCATTTTGCCAAAAATCTACGGTGAAACGGAAAAAAAAAATCATTGTGAGACAAAATTGGAAAAAACACTGTTTTGTAACTTTTGGGGGCTTCCGTTTCTACGTAGTAAATTTTTCGGTAAAAATGACATCTTATCGTTATTCTGTAGGTCCATACGATTAAAATGATACCATACTTATATAGGTTTGATTTTGTCGTACTTCTGTAAAAAATCATAACTACATGCAGGAAAATTAATATGTTTAAAATTGTCATCTTCTGACCCCTATAACTTTTTTTGCACGTATGGGGCGGTATGAGGGCTAATTTTTTACGCCGTGATCTGAAGTTTTTAACGGTATGATTTTTGCATTGATAGGACTTATTGATTGCTTTTTATTCATTTTTTCATGATATAAAAAGTGACCAAAAATGCACTATTTTGGACTTTGGAATTTTTTGGCGCGTACGCCATTGACCGTGCGGTTTAATTAACAATATATTTTTATAATTCGGACATTTCCGCACGCGTCAATACCATATATGTTTATTTTTATTTCTATTTACACTGTGTTTTTTTATGGGAAAAGGGGGGTGATTCAAACTTTTAATAGGGAAGGGGTTAAATGATCTTTATTCACTTTTTTTTCACTTTTTTTTTGCAGTGTTATAGCTCCCATAGGGACCTATTACACTGCACACACTGATCTTTCACATTGATCACTGGTTTCTCATAGGAAACCAGTGATCGATGATTCTGCCGCTTGACTGCTCATGCCTGGATCTCAGGAACTGAGCAGTCATTCGGCGATCGGACAGCAAAGAGGCAGGTAGGGATCCTCCTGCTGTCCTGTAAGCTGTTCGGGATGCCACAATTTCGCCGCGGCTTTCCCGAACAGCCCACTGAGCTAACCGGCATACTTTCACTTTCACTTTAGACGCGGCGTTCAACTTTGAACGCCTTGTCTAAAGGGTTAATAGCGCGCAGCACCGCGATCAATGCCGCGCGCTATTAGCCACGGGTCCTGGCCGTTGTTAGAGGCCAGGCCCGACCCGCTATGACGCTGGGCCACGCCGCTGCCCCCGCGTTATAGATCGGGAGCGGACACCCCTTAAGGGGTTAATATTGTATTTTATACATTGTGGCCCTCATTTACTATTCTAAACCCGACTTGCTTTGTCCGGTTTTTTTGGCGCATTTTTGTCTGCGAAATGTCGCAGACTTCGTGCGACAGTCTGCGACACATTGCGACATAATTTCCCGATAGACCCGATTTGGATGCAATAGAACCCCAAAAAGGGGCGTAACCCAACATTTGTAAGCTTTCCAACCTATTTATTAAGCTTTCCAACCCGAATTTGGAAAATTATTGAGAATTTTTACCCTACAACTCAGAGGAGTAGGAAAAAAAAGTATTTTTGTGCATTTTTGCATGTTTGGAACATTTAGAATGTGAAACACCCAAATGTTGCTTAAAACCAAACCAAATTTATTACATTGTTTCTTTTTAAAATAACTATTTGTAAACAAGTGCAAAATTTAAACAAACCCAATTAAAATATACATACTCATATACATACATAACAGATCAGTGCATTTTTAACAATATTTAACAACTTAAATTGGCACTGTCACCAACTTTAGTTTTTTATATGTTGTAGTACTTATGTACTACAACATATCTCTAATATACTTTTATTATTAGTTTTTTTCATTAAAAAGTTTTAATTTACTTTTAAAAACCGGCTACTGGAAAAGGACTGATTTTGGAGTGGCAATCAGTTCTTTCTCAGTTAGCCTCCACTCGCTCCCTGCCTGTCAATCAGACTGGCGGGAGCGAGCGCATTGGCTCCCTGGCCACTGGCTGGGAGGCCACTCCTCCCGCACATCGCCGCCGCCTCGTTGCCACCGCTGTCCCTGCACGCCCGCTGCCAGACTCTGCATTAACTGCAAGTGTAATGCGGGAACGGGGTATGCGGGGCGGGGTGGGGGGGGAGGAGGGAACGGGCTAGTGCCGTAGCCCGTAGCCCGGGGTAGAAAAAAAATAGGATGGTGGAAGCTACCCTTTACCAATATTACGCAAAATATTGATTTGTTATCTGCTGCCTTAACAGCTGGCCAGCATTATCTGTGGGAATATTCTGTTCCAAATTAGTTTGAATTTCCTCCCTTAGATCATCAGCCAAGGGAGTTTCAATGTTGTGCTTATTTGCAATGTTGTGTAAAATGGCACAGGCAATAATAATTTGACACACGATCTTGGGTTTATATAACAGGGCTCCACCACTAACATCCAAGCATCTGAAGCGACTTTTTAAAATTTCAAATGTCCGCTCCACAATTGAGCGCGTTTTTTTGTGAGTCAGATTGTATCGCTGTTCTGCCGGAGTCCATGGATTGAGGTATGGTGTCATCAACCAACTTGACAAGCGGTATCCATTGTCCCCTATATACAGAAAGTTTACACTTTAAAATTGAAAATGCACAGTATAACCTTATATTTAATTTCCAATTTTTTATAAAAACACTGAGATAGAAAGGTAGACTGGACATAAGGTTTGAAAGACCGAAAGACAGATCTATAGCCTATCTTTCTTTCTATCTTATCTAGATATCTATCTTTCTATCAAGTTCATATCTATGTAGGTAGCTATATTTCTCTCTCATTTCTATCTATCTATATCGTTCTATCTATTTATCTATATATCTATATATCTTTCTAACTCATGTCTATCTCATATCTTAATATCTCTTGAGCTAGTTCAAAACTATCTATGTCTCTCTCAATCGTTTTATCTCCTTTTGATCTATGTAATGATCTAAAGGAAGAGACAGCTCCGTTCAGCTCACCATCATACTCCACCGTGTCTCAGATACGTGTGGACCAATCAAAAGGTGTCCAGCACTTGGCAGGATGTAAAAACGATATCATTATTCCTCATAGATTAGACACAAACGCTGCTGTAAGGACAACAGTGTTGTGTTTCAGGAGAACAGGTCCAAATTAGTCATACTTTTTCAGATTAATGTGGCCATGTTCCGCAAAAACGCTTAACTGTTTTACTTACCGCTGCATTTTTATCCAACATTTGCAAAATAAATTAGTGGTTTGAAGGCATGCCAAGAGCTGGACGCCTTCTTCTTTTCCTATATTTAATGATAGATCAAAATATCTATGTATCTATGTCATATCTATCTCTTGCTCTAATCTCTATCTCATATCTAGCTATGTATTCAGCTATCCAAGGGAAGCAGCACCCCAAAAAATAAGAAGTAGCGGTGCACGCAGAGCCGGACCCTGGTCAATGGTCCATCTGTGATATAAATTAGTAGAAGTCCGCAGCACACAATCCGAATAAGTGGAAAAAAGTGAAGTTTATTCCATAAACAGGTGAAAGTTACAGCGACGTTTCAACCAGCTCTCCTGGTCTTCTTGAGAAAGACCTGGAGAGCTGGTTGAAACGTCGCTGTAACTTTCACCTGTTTATGGAATAAAATTCACTTTTTTCCACTCATTCGGATTGTGTGCTGCGGACTTCTACTAATTTATGTATTCAGCTATCTGTATCATATCTATAGATCTATCTATCTATCTACTATCTATCTTTCTAGCTACATATCTAGCAATCTATATCATATCTATCTGTATCTGAACTATCTCTATGTTATCTATCTAGTTCATATTGGTAAATCTCATATCTATCGATCTATCTCATATCTATCGATCTATCTCATATCTATCTATCTCAAATCTATTGCTCAAGCTATCTATCCAAATCCTAACCTTCAATCTATCTAGCTTTCTATCTCCTATCTATATTGCTATCTTTCTAATATCTATATAGCTCAGATGTATTGATATTTTCCTCGTCTAACTATCCCATATTTATCTAGGTAATAGACAGGGGCGGACAGACCACCATTTAAAGCGGATCAGCTGCAGAGGGACCATGTGAGAGAGGGGGCCCACTGCCCTTTGAAAGAGTTGGGGGTCCACTCGCATCTGTGAGCACTACTTACTTGACATAGCTGGTTATTAGACTTGTGCACTAGAAAAATTTTCGTTTAATTTCGTTTCGTTTTTTCGTTTTGGAAAAAAATTTCGGTTCGGCAATATTTTCGGTTTAGATTTTTCGGATACATTCGGTATTCGGGTATTCGTGTTGTTTTTTCGGATACATTCGGTATTCGGGTACATTCGGTAAATCTTTAGTCTTTTTTTGGACTTTAGCGATCCTAATAAATAATGGAGATACCTTTTTTATTAAAATTTCGCAGGGTATCATAAAAAAATCATAATAAAAAAGATACAGTGGTGATGGAAAAAATTGTATCTAATGAAATTTATCTTTTTTATTATGAAATGTTTATTCATTTTTAAACAGGGATCAATTTATGTGAGCGGGTAAAGCACTAAAAATGTAGCCGACAATAATGAAAATGTAGTGTGTGTGTGTTTTTCACTTTTTTTTTAAACATTTTTTAGGTAGTATTACTACTCCCAGCATGGAACACACTCTTCCATGATGGGAGTAGTAGTTACCTGTACTAATTGACAGATTGCAGGGGTCCCTTGCGATCCTCTTGTATAATATATAGATGCAGCGGCTGCTCTTCTATGGTCCCCTGCACTCACGTATATGTACACATATTCATATTTCCCGCAGAGCTGTGATTGGCCAGATGGTTCCAGCCAATCACAGCTCTCTGTGAGAAATAGGAATATGTGTATATATACGGCCGTGCAAGGGACCATAGGAGAGCGGCCGCCGCATTCATACATTATACTGGAGGATCGCAGCGGGTGTCAGGAGTGATACCTGCAGTGATCTTTCCTTTACTACAAGTACTACCACTCCCAACATGGAGTACACTCTGCTCCATGCTGGGAGCTGTAGTACCTGTATTAATAGACAGATCGCAGCGGGTGTCAGAAGTTACACTCGCTGCGATATGTCTATTAATGCAGGTACTACAGCTCCCAGCATGGAGCAGAGTGTGCTCCATGTTGGGAGTATTAGTACCTGCAGTAAGGGACAGATCCCAGGGATGTCACTCCTCCTGACACCGCTGCGATCCTCCTGATGTGAATGTCGGGATCAGCTGTTCTCAGGGCTACAGAGCCGGGAGAACAGCTGACGCTGAGCCGTAGGTATATATCGTATATCTACTGCCCAGCAAGAACTTACAGTGAGCCTGCAATGTGTATACAGTATACACATTGCTGGCTCACTTAACCCCTTGCTGAGCTGTGTGCTATGCGCAAGCCCAGCAATGGAAGAGTTAACTTACACTGCTGGACAGTGTAGGTTAACCCTTTGTGCGGTATACACTTTATACAGCTATCTATAGATAGCTGTATACAGTGTATACAGAAGACGAAGTCCAGCTTACTTCCCTCGAGTCCCGGGCTGGGATCGTGTAGCTCCGCCCCCTAGTGATGACGTCATTAGGGGGCGGAGCTACAGAAGGGAACAAGGCTAGTTTATCTGAAGCTCTGTTCACATTGTACGTTTTGTATAATGTGAACAGACCCTTCTGGCAGTGTCTACCCAGACAGGGAGACTCCAGCTGTTGCTAAACTACAACTCCCAGCATGCCCAGACAGCCAAAGGCTGTCTGGGCATGCTGGGAGTTGTAGTTTTGCACCAATTGGTGGCTCCCTGTTTGGGTAGACATTGCATCATGGGTGCTCTCCCCAGCGGACAGCGCCAAAAATGTCATAACCAATTTTTTGTGTTTTTTTTTCTTCTCGTTTCAGATCCGTGTATGCAGAGGATTACTGCGGATTCGATGGATTACGGCGGATTATTTTTTTTCCCTTTAATAAAATGGTTAACGAGGGCTGTGGGGGAGTGTTTTTTTAAATAAAATAATTTTTCCAATGTGTTGTGTTTTTTTTTTTATTTTTATTGAATTTTCAGGGTTAGTAGCGGAAGCTGTCTTATTGACGGAATCCATTACTAGGCCAGGGCTTAGTGCTAGCCCCAAAAACAGCTAGCGCTAACCCCCAATTATTACCCCGGTACCCACCGCCACAGGGGTGTCGGGAAGAGCCGGTACCAACAGGCCCGGAGCGTCAAAAATGGCGCTTCTGGACCTAGGCGGTAACAGGCTGGCGTTATTTAGGCTGGGGAGGGCCAGTAACAATGGTCCTCACCCACCCTGGTAACGTCAGGCTGTTGCTGTTTGGTTGGTATTGTGCTGAGAATGAAAATACGGGGAACCCTATGCGTTTTTTTTAATTTAAATAAATAAATAAATAAAAAAAACGCATAGGGTTCCCCGTATTTTCATTCTCAGCCAGATACCAACCAAACAGCAACAGCCTGACGTTACCAGGGTGGGCGAGGACCATTGTTACTGGCCCTCCCCAGCCTAAATAACGCCAGCCTGTTACCGCCTAGGCCCAGGAGCGCCAATTTGACGCTCCGGGCCTGTTGGTACCGGCTCTTCCCGGCACCCCTGTGGCGGTGGGTACCGGGGTAATAATTGGGGGTTAGCGCTAGCTGTTTTTGGGGCTAGCACTAAGCCCTGGCCTAGTAATGGATTCCGTCAATAAGACAGCGTCCACTACTAACCTTGAAAATTCAATTAAAAAAAAAAACACAACACATTGGAAAAAAATTTTTATTTAAAAAAACACTCCCCCACAGCCCTCGTTAACCATTTTATTAAAGGGAAAAATAAATAATCCGCCGTAATCCATCGAATCCGCAGTAATCCTCTGCATACACGGATCTGAAACGAGAAGAAAAAAACACAAAAAATTGGTTATGACATTTTTGGCACTGTCCGCTGGGGAGAGCACCCATAATGCAATGTCTACCCAAACAGGGAGCCACCAATTGGTGCAAAACTACAACTCCCAGCATGCCCAGACAGCCTTTGGCTATCTGGGCATGCTGGGAGTTGTAGTTTAGCAACAGCTGGAGTCTCCCTGTCTGGGTGGACACTGCCAGAAGGGTCTGTTCACATTATACAAAACGTACAATGTGAACAGAGCTTCAGATTAATTAGCCTTGTTCCCTTCTGTAGCTCCGCCCCTAATGACGTCATCACTAGGGGGCGGAGCTACACGAACCCCGCCCGGGACTCGAGGGAAGTAAGCTGGACTTCGTCTTCTGTATACACTGTATACAGCTATCTATAGATAGCTGTATATAGTGTGTACCGCCCAAAGGGTTAACCTACACTGTCCAGCAGTGTAAGTTAACTCTTCCCTTGCTGGGCTTGCGCATAGCGCACAGCTCAGCAAGGGGTTAAGTGAGCCAGCAATGTGTATACTGTATACACATTGCAAGCTCACTGTAAGTTCTTGCTGGGCAGTAGATATACGATGTATACTGTATATACACATTGCAGGCTCACTGTAAGTTCTTGCTGGGCAGTAGATATACGATGTATACCTACGGCTCAGCGTCAGCTGTTCTCCTGGCTCTGAAGCCCTGAGAACAGCTGATCCCGACATTCACATAAGGACGATCGCAGCGGTGTCAGGAGGAATAACATCCCTGGGATCTGTCCCTTACTGCAGGTACTAATACTCCCAACATGAAGCACACTCTGCTCCATGCTGGGAGCTGTAGTACCTGCATTAATAGACATATGGCAGCGAGTGTAACCGCTGCGATCTGTCTATTAATACAGGTACTACAGTTCCCAGCATGGAGCAGAGTGTGCTCCATGTTGGGAGTATTAGTACTTGTAGTAAAGGAAAGATCACTGCAGGTATCACTCCTGACACCCGCTGCGATCCTCCAGTATAATGTATGAATGCGGCTGCCGCTCTCCTATGGTCCCCTGCACGGCCGTATATATACACATGTTCCTATTTCTCACAGAGAGCTGTGATTGGCTGGAACCATCTGGCCAATCACAGCTCTGCGGGAAATATGAATATGTGTACATATACGTGAGTGCAGGGGACCATAGAAGAGCAGCCGGCGCATCTATATATTATACAAGAGGATCGCAAGGGACCCCTGCAATCTGTCAATTAGTACAGGTAACTACTACTCCCACCATGGAAAAGTGTGTTCCATGCTGGGAGTAGTAGTACTACCTAAAAAATGTTTTTAAAAAAAGTGAAAAACACGCACACACTACATTTTCATTATTGTCGGCTACATTTTTAGTGCTTTACCCGCTCACATAAATTGATCCCTGTTTAAAAATGAATAAACATTTCATAATAAAAATGATACATTTCATTAGATACAATTTTTTCCATCACTACTGTATCTTTTTTATTATGATTTTTTTATGATACCCTACGAAATTTTTATAAAAAAGGTATCTCCATAATTTTTTAGGATCGCTAAAGTCCAAAAAAAGAATAAAAAGATTTACCGAATGTACCCGAATACTGAATGTATCCGAAAAATCAAACTATCTATATCCTTTTTATTATATTTGTTATCAGAATGAATTCTTCACGTTCGTTTACAGATAACGAATGCATTCGTTATTTACAGCAATATGGTCGGGAAATAACGAATGTATTCGTTACTTTGCTATTCGTATTATCGTGGCTATTCGGGAATGTTCAAAATATGTTTTCGTGCATTCGGTTCGGTCCGAATGCACGAAAACGGTAAAATTCGTTAATTTAGACATTCGTGCCGAACCGAATTGCACATGTCTACTGGTTATCCTTTATAAAATCTAAAGGTTCAACTCACCAAGAATAAGACTATTGCCATAGTCTCCTCTTTGAAACCTTCGGAATAATTCTGTGCCTTGTAGAATAAATGAATCATGGCACGAGCCTGGGTAATTAGGTACTATGTCCAGGATTTGCAAATTTGGACCAACTAATACTTGAACGTTAATGGACCTGTACATTTTACGGTTGCGGTAAACGTGTTCCGAGTCTGCAGGTGGTACAAGGGCCACATGTGTACAATCAATGGCTCCTAGGACATTGGGGATACTAGCAATGTTGTAAAATTGCTCCTTGATGGCTTGGATTTCCTCCAGACTGGCTGGAAATTTGATACAATCTTTTGCAACGTTAAGCATTGCCTTTAGAACAATTTTTAGAAATCTACTAAACGAAGGCTGACTAATTCCGAAACGATCCAATGACAGATGTTGAAACAAGCCAGAGGACATAAAATAAATTACACTTAGGATTTTGGTTAATCCTGAAACAGACTGGGACCTATTGGTGTGTCTCTCTAAGGCGTTCTCTATTTTACACTAAAGTTCTAAGATTGCTGTTTTATTAAGTCGAAAATGCCGGTGGATTTCTTCCTCTAACAGATTATCAAAATGAAGGCGTTCTCTAAAAGTACGTGGCCTTCTTCGAAGTATGTTCCTCTCTCTCTCTTTGCTGTCTTAGCAGTACAATATTATTAACTAGGTTGGGTAGTATATCCATTATTATCCTAAAAATAAAGGAAACAATGGTAGTAATGCCTTTATGAAGTTTATTATTTTGGCGCTCAAAATAAACCTTACATGACATAATTGTTGCCTACATTTGCCTTTAAAACATATGTTTGGAATAACTGCAGAAACAAACATAGCACTATAAATCAAGAAAGACAAGCATCAGTACAGTCAGAAACAGAAATACACAGTTATATTAACCTGCTACTACCTGCTTCTTCCTCATGTGGGCCTATACTTCACCTAATGTGGAGAGCTAGACTGCACCTAATGTGGGAGAACTATACTGCCCCTAATGTGGGGGAACTATACTGCACCTAATGTGGGGAACTATACTGCACCTAATGTGGGGGAACTATACTGCACCTAATGTGAGGGAACTATACTGCACGTAATGTGGGGGGACTATAATGCACCTAATGTGGGGGAGCTATACTGCACCTAATGTGGGGGACCTATACTGTACCTAATGTGGAGAACTATACTGCACCTAATGGGGGGGACTATACTGCACCTAATGTTGGTGATCTATGCTGCACCTAATGTGGAGAATTATACTGAACCTAATGTGGGTGAGCTATACTGCACCTAATGTGGGGAGCTATACTGCACCTAATGTGGGGGACCTATACTGCACCTAATGTGGGGGAACTATACTGCACCTAATGTGGGGGGGACTATACTGCACCTAATGTGGGGAGAACTATACTGCACCTAATGTGGGGGGGACTATACTGCACCTAATGTGGGTGAGCTATACTGCACCTAATGTGGGGGGACTATACTGCACCTAATGTTGGTGATCTATACTGCACCTAATGTGGAGAATTATACTGAACCTAACGTGGGTGAGCTATACTGCACCTAATGTGGGGAGCTATACTGCACCTAATGTGGGGGACCTATACTGCACCTAATGTGGGGGAACTATACTGCACCTAATGTGGGGGGGACTATACTGCACCTAATGTGGGTGATCTATACTGTACCCAATGTGGGGGACCTATACTGCACCTAATGTGGAGAACTATACTGCACCTAATGTGGGGGGGACTATACTGCACCTAATGTTGGTGATCTATACTGCACCAAATGTAGAGAATTATACTGAACCTAATGTGGGTGAGCTATACTGCACCTAATGTGGGGAACTATAATGCACCTAATGTGTGGGAGCTATACAGCACCTAATGTGGGGAATCATACTGCACCTAATGTGGGGAACTATACTGCACCAAATCCTTCACCTAATGTGGAGAGCTAGACTGCACCTAATGTGGGAGAACTATACTGCCCCTAATGTGGGGGAACTATACTGCACCTAATGTGGGGAACTATACTGCACCTAATGTGGGGAACTGTACTTCACCTAATGTCGGGAACTATACTTCACCTAATGTGGAGAACTATACTGCACCTAATGTGGGGAACTATACTGCACCTAATGTGGCGAACTATACTGCACCTAATGTGGGGAACTATACTGCACCTAATGTGGAGAACTAGACTACACCTAATGTGGGGAACTATACTGCACCTAATGTGGAGAACTGTACTGCACCTAATCGGGAGAACTATACTGCACCTAATCTGGAGAATTATACTGCATCTGATTAAGGGGGCAAGGGGACTGGTGAAGGGGGACATGGGACTGATTAAGGGGTCATGGGAATTAGAAAATATTTTTTCCTCTTTGGGTATGTTTTATGGGGTAATATTGGGGGGGGGGAGGGGGCACCACAAGGTTAGCTCGCACAGGGCACCTGAACACCTAAGGCCAGCCCTGTTTTCGAGCTGCGGGTAAACCATTAAATTTGCTATCTCTCTCTCTATTTCTGTCTATCTATATTTGACATTTTTAAAATTTTCAAAAGTAGCTCACATGTTTCCCTGGAGGTCAATTTTTTGCTTGCCCTATTAGGCAATTAACCTTTACCCGACACAGAGGGGTGGAAATTAACAAGTTGACACTCTCTTCAGGCGACGTCTCCAATTTGGACGCCGCCTGGGTTTGCACGTACCAATTTCATAAACGTGCATAGGTTGCCCCTATCTGACACTTGGACGTTGCGGCCGAGATAAATTAAGGTGGACGTCAGATATTAGTGAAAAGGCCAATCCACTTTATTGCCTCTTTATTTAGGTAAATTTGTCTAAATGTGCCTACCTTTAACCCCTTAAGGACGCAGGACGTAAATGTACGTCCTGGTGAGGTGGTACTTAACGCACCAGGACGTACATTTACGTCCTGTGCATAACCGCGGGCATCGGAGCGATGCCCGTGTCATGCGCGGCTGATCCCGGCTGCTGATCGCAGCCAGGGACCCGCCGGCAATGGCCGACGCCCGCGATCTCGCGGGCGTCCGCCATTAACCCCTCAGGTGCCGAGATCAATACAGATCCCGGCATCTGCGGCAGTTCGCGATTAAAATGAACGATCGGATCGCCCGCAGCGCTGCTGCGGGGATCCGATCATTCATAACGCCGCACGGAGGTCCCCTCTCCTTCCTCCGTGCGGCTCCCAGCGTCTCCTGCTCTGGTCTGTGATCGAGCAGACCAGAGCAGGAGATGACCGATAATACTGATCTGTTCTATGTCCTATACATAGAACAGATAAGTATTAGCAATCATGGTATTGCTATGAATAGTCCCCTATGGGGACTATTCAAGTGTAAAAAAAATTTAAAAAAATTTAAAAGTAAAAGTAAAAAAAAAGTGAAAAATCCCCTCCCCCAATAAAAAAGTAAAATGTCCGTTTTTTCCTATTTTACCCCCAAAAAGCGTAAAAAACATTTTTTATAGACATATTTGGTATCGCCGCATGTATAAATGTCCGAACTATTAAAATAAAATGTTAATGATCCCGTACGGTGAACGGCGTGAACGAAAAAAAATTAAAAAAGTCCAAAATTCCTACTTTTTTAATACATTTTATTAAAAAAAAATTATAAAAAATGTATTAAAAGTTTTTTATATACAAATGTGGTATCAAAAAAAAGTACAGATCATGGCGCAAAAAATGAGCCCCCATACCGCCCCTTATACGGAAAAATAAAAAAGTTATAGGTCATCAAAATAAAGGGATTATAAACGTACTAATTTGGTTAAAAAGTTTGTGATTTTTTTTAAGCGCAACAATAATATAAAAGTATATAATAATGGGTATCATTTTAATCGTATTGACCCTCAGAATAAAGAGCATACGTCATTTTTACCAGAAATTGTACGGCGTGAAAACAAAACCTTCCAAAATTAGCAAAATTGCGTTTTTCGTTTTAATTTCCCCACAAAAATAGTGTTTTTTGGTTGCGCCATACATTTTATGATATAATGAGTGATGTCATTACAAAGGACAACTGGTCGCGCAAAAAACAAGCCCTCATACTAGTCTGTGGATGAAAATATAAAAGAGTTATGATTTTTAGAAGGCGAGGAGGAAAAAATGAAAACGTAAAAATTAAATTGTCCTTAAGGCCAAAATGGGCTGAGTCCTTAAGGGGTTAAGTATACCAAATCTTTATATGAAATTTTTAAGTTTTTCAAAATTTTTGCTCAGAAATCGTGTGTGTCCACATGTATAACAAAGTTAAAAACATGCCTTTTAAAATTGGAAAATTTTTATTGCCTTAAATATTCATAAAGGGCAATATCAATCTAAAACTGACTTTTCAAACAGGTTTGAAGAAGAATGTAAGTTAACAAACAAATAAACCTCACACTTCAGCCGAAAATATGCAGCATGTGGGCCGACTTGGTAACCTGTGGAACGTTATACGGCGCATGAGCATTCCAAACCCGCGCAGTGAGGAGAACTAGGCACCGCCCACAGTCACGCGGGACACGCAGCCACGGCGAGCAGCAGCAAACAAGGTGAGTAGCTCTTCTGCGTAGGTAGTTAGATCTTATATGTTTTATATCCTAGGAAACACTGTTCAAGGGGGAAAAATAATTAAGAAAACACCCTGTTTGGAAACATGTAAATGTCGGGGGCCAAACACTGGCCATTGCCTATTTATGATCTGCCCCCGCAGACTATATTCAGTAGCAATGGCCACGTCTCCCTCCCCATCCTTAGTGAACGTAATTTTGTAAAGTTGCCTGTGGACAGTGCGGAGGCAGGGCCTTCATATACGCAGGTTAAAAGGGACAGCTGTGTCGGACCCTGGCCTGCAGGGGGACCAGAGACAGCATTCCCTTTTGCCATGTGGATGGCCATGATCCAGAATACAGGGCCTGCAGTCTCGTGCCTCGGCTGAAACAGTGATGTGTCCGGCGTTTAACTGGGTTAATTTTATCTCCTTTTTGGTAATATTTTACTCTTTCTGCCGCCGTCATCGCTTATAGTCCCAAGCATCCACTGCTTGTTTGCCAAACCGAACCGCAGTGGTCAGCCTGTGTTTTGGTCACGTGACAATTGAATTGCGCAATCACGACTTGCATCGTGCAGAGGCTAGCAGCGGAGGAGAGAGGATTCCGCAAAATATGGCTCCAAATCCTTCTCTACTACAGGAGATCTGCAGTCCCAGGGCATGTCACTGGGATAGCATCCTCCCTGTTATGTGTGCCAAATGCAGGTCAGTCTGCACGTATGTTGGGCTGGTACTTTAGGCGCCCTCTCCATGATTACCCCCTTCTTCACATTTTGTTGCTTTATAGTTCCTGAATATTTTTTATTCAGGATAATTTATAGCTCAAAGCATGCCTGTACAGCCTTCGCCAGACCGTTTAGGCTGTGTAAAAAACTTGGCCACCAGCTGCAGGCAGCCAGATTGATTCGAAATGCTTGAGACATAAATCCCCTACCCTGGAGTTCTTGATCACCTGTCAACCTACTTCTGCAAGTCCGACCACACTGGCTTTGTCTGTCTGGCCATGCTGGGAGTTGTAGTTTAGGAACTGCTGGAGGCACCATGTTTGTTCAAATAATTAGGCACAGCTCATTCCCCAAACAAGGATCACCTCCTCAGCTGACAAACAACATCTCCCAGTATGCCCAGTAAACCTTTGATGGTCTGTCCACGCTTGGTGTTGTAGTTTTTCATCTGCAGAAGGCAACACTTTAAAAAAAAAAATGCAGTAGAGAAACTTGACTTCCTCTGCAGCAGCAGGAAAACTACATCTCAAAGTCTGACCAGACTGCCTTTGGCTGTCTGGTCATGCTGCCAGTTGGAGTTTGGCAATTGCTGTAGGCACTCTGTTTTGTGATCAAATTTGTATACTGCAAAGTATATCTCACATTATGACCAGGCAGCCTCTGTCTGGCCATGATGGTTGCTGAATTTTAGCACATTTTAGAGGCAACCTTTATATTGGAGAAAATGCTGTACAGCTTCTTCTGCAAACCATGAGCTCCTCTTCAGCTGTCAAACTATATAACCCTGTATGGACAGCCAGCCTTTAGCTGTCTGGACATGGTGGGCGTGGTAGCTTGTCATTTAAAGGAGGATCATACAATTCAGAATGGATGCTGATGAACTCCGTCCCCTCCCCTAGAGCTCGCCATCATTTGTCAGGCTACATCTCCCAGTGTGAGCAGACAGTTTTTGGAATGTTTGGCCATGCTAGTAGTTGAATTTGGCAAATGGCTGGTTGCACCAGGCTTTCCAATTACCTTTCTACAGCAATTTCCACTTACATGGTTCACTTTATCAGCAGACCTACTTAATCTACCAGCATGCCCATACAGCCTTTAGCTAGCAGGGTATGCTGGTAGTTGCAGTTTTTCTACAAATAAAGGTGCCTTTCCTTTTGACCAAAAATGTGAAACATACCCCCATACATTGTCACTTTGGTTGTAAAAAGGTAGTTCTTTTATTTATCCAAATTTGCTTATCAAAAATTTGTATTTTAGATTCTCCAAACTTGGAAAGTCCTTATAACTCCACGTTAATCCCAAGCACAATTTCCAGAGTTAAAATTGGCTATATGGAGCCCCAATCATCGGCAAACATGGAAAATGGTAAGTTATGAATCTGGGAAAACTTGTGATTAATAGGCCCTTAGAGAAAACATTGGCCAAAAAAACCTTACATGTGGCGTCACATTAAGCAGCATTGCCTAGCTTTGTTCCAACCAAATGGTGCAACACTTGGCAGTATTCTTTTTTGGACACTAACTAAAATGTATTATAATTAAAATCAAAATCCCCGTCTCCTCAAGGTCCCCATACAGTTCTATGGCTGAGGCGGGGAGGCCTAAATGCTGCCTCTCAGACTCTCCCATCCAGATGCATTGGGGGTTGGGTGGGTCTGGCGGCTTCAAAGTAATGATGCAGCCGGCATGCCCCCAACAGTGCAGTGGTGCAACACAGGCCACGTACTAGAGATTGGAGGAGTTCCCACATTTGGACCACCCTGCCCATTAAAATGTAGCCCCTATTGTGAGGGATAATTAACAATCTTCCAAAAAAAATACTTGTCTGGGTTCTCACAATGCAACAAATCACAATTCAACTGTCAGCTGTTCTTTTTAACTTTTAAAATCAAATATGAGCTGCCATTGGGTGTTGTGATTAAAAACAGGCAATTCGGGTTGGAGGCTGATTGATGTGTATAGGGGATAAGTTTTACTTGCCCGTACAATGGGGGACTGAATTCAAAAGCTGGGCTGAGGAAAAGATGCCCAGTTGCCCATAGCAACTAATCAGATCGCTTAATACAATCTAAACAAGGCCTGTGTAAAATGAACAAAGCAATGTGATTGGTTGCTATGGGCAACTGGGCAGGTTTGCCTATGCACAGCTTTCGATAAATCAACTCAAATGTCCTCTAATGTTTGATATCTGGTGAGTTTTAGGGGAAGATTAGCTTTTTAGTATGGTGAAAGTCCAAGCAAAATTTACTTTGTCCATGAATATTTTTTGACAATATATTCAAACCCTCACTAAGCAATTCCAACGTAAATATAGTTTTTGGAAACATGGGGGAAGAAATTTGAAAAACACATGGCCATACTGCATTTGAAATTTATTTTTTCTCCATATGGTAATTAGTTAGATTTTTGTTTTAGACAAAAAATAGGAATTGACAACTGTATTATTTCCAAAAATAGGGACTCATTCAATAATATGCGTGCACCACAAACCAAACATGGCTAGAGCATTAGCTTTGGAACAGCATCACAAAGCATGCTCTGCTAACTTTTTAATTTGCCCCATTGTTAATTATGATTTAGTCACCCAAAAGGGGGGCTATCTTTCCCTTTGGTTGTGCAAAACTAATTTAAGTGTACAAAGTCTGATTATGTTGACATGTTTCTTCACAGTCACTTCAAACCAGCCACTAGACCCAAATGATGAAGGAGACAAGAGTGTGCGGGCCAAAGCCTTCCTACCCCGTGAAATCCTGGATATGGTTCAATATCTTGATAAAAAAAATTATGACACTAAAGTTGCTCAGCCACTGAGCCACCGTAAAACTGTGATTCTCCAGAAACTGGCAAGGAAATTGAACCGGAAATATGGCAATAATAGGACACCCAGACAGATCCAGAAGAGGTTCTCAGATTTAAAAGTGCGTCAACCGACATTCTTGAGAGAAATTAGGTCTGATATCGTGGGCAATGATGGTAAGTTGTGGACATGGACCTCATTTTAAAGTTAGTTAGGTTTGTTAGCATTTAATATTCAAGTACATGGGAATTTTCAAGCAATTAAAACTATAATGTGGCATGGAAACGAACATGACATTTAAGTTGGCGAATGCTTTTCGCTAGATTGCATCTCTTTGGCATTTCAAATTTTAAAATCAATCTGTCCTATTTGGAATTTTTAGTGTGCTGAGAGTTTACATGTTTTGACACGTGACTTGGAATTTTGAAGCATAAAAGTTTGAAATTATTGTAGTAGTTTGCATTAACAAGTTCCAAAAAAAAATAAAAAAACAAGGGTTAAAAAGAGTGGGGGGGGGGGGGGGGGGAAGATTGGAATTAGGGAGTCCAGCACCCTGGTTAGTGTTTAAATCTTAGTCTATTATATTTGGTTGGGAGGACCTTTACCCACTTGTTGATGGAACCTTTGAATTTGAATTCGGGAGAAAGATTGCGGTAAGCGGGTAAAAAACTTTTGCACTCTGGGTGCCTAAAATTTTGTTAAAAAAATTGCCTACTTAATTTGAAATCAACCTCAATCATCAAGTTAATATAATGACTAACTAATTAACTCATGTATGCCTTAGCATCCAATAAATGAGAGACAATTTTTAAATTCCCTATTGCTAGAAACACATGTCATCCCAGTCCAGGAACCAGGTGAAGAAGTCTCGGAGGAATCAAGAGAATTCCAGAGTATGCAATCATCTCTCAGACAGGTAAGTAACTTAATTTGGGCTAATCTGTTAATTGTTCAGATTTCGACAGCTGTGGAAGATAAAAAGCTGATGAATTAATGCAAAACAACCAATCACAGCTCTGCAAAGGAGCAGAGTTAAGGGGAAGGCTAAGCTGTGTTTGTTTCTTCGGGGAAAATCACTCTTTTATTTCTCGCACACAGGTATAGTAATCTGGGCAAATTATGTGTTACCTTTTTTGTTTTAGAGTAAGGCTGGGTTCACACTACGGTGTGTTAATATGGTTCCGGGATACGGTTTGCGGGGGGGGGGGGGGGGGGGGGGAATCACAGCACACGCATCCAACCGTATTGGGGAATCAGATTCGATACATTTCAGTGTGCCGGCTGAAGTGAACAGCAGCCTCCAATCGGCTTCGTTTTCACCCGTATGCGGATTCCAGACCATAGGACCCAAAAATGTGGACCTCAATTTTCCCTGTGGACGGGAAACAGCATACGGGTGAAAACACAGGCGACCAGAGGCTTTGTTTCACTCCGGCCGGCACATTGTAATGTATTGAATAATGTTCCCAGATACGGTTGCATGTGGGCGCAAAAAATCACCTCCCCCCCCTGGAACCGTATCCTGGAACCGTATTAACAAACCGTAGTGTGCCCTAAAGAGAACCCAGCCTGCAAACATTTTTTATAAAAAAAAAAACTAAAGTGGGTTTTTTCCTGTCTTGTTTAATCCAAAACACTATAGGATACCGTTACATCTGCAGAGGAGGAGAGCATAACAATCCATCTTTACCCTGTTCTGCATGAAAATTCTGGAACACCTCAGGATTTCAGTAGTAAAGAAACAAGGCAACCAACTGTGGCTGATCTGCTGGAGGAGATTAGAAACATAAAAGAATGTATTGAGAACATCAACGACAAGGTTGATCATCTATTGAGCACGGCAGAGCAGATGGTAGCCTAGTAGTTGCTTTAGAAATCTACAGAGTTATATTTTGGTTGATTTGGGGTTAGACCTCCATCTAACCTGGTTTAAAAGTTGAATTTTAGTTGTCTTCAAATGCTCAATTTTGTAGCATAGATCAGCTGGCTCTGGAAATTTAAACTTGTGATCCCCAACCCAGTACTAAAGGACCACCAACATTCAGCCTCTTTCCAGTTACTCCATTGGAATGGAATGTCATACAATGAAAAATCTGAACTGTGGAGGGTTCTTGAGGACTGGGTTGTGGATCACTGAGTAAAGCAGATTTTAATCTTACTTCTAGTTAAAAACATTTATTGGTCAACTAGTTTTTAGCTTCTGAAAGGGAGTTGCTGGTTTCTGGATAACTGCTCTATGATAACTCACATTCCGGGAGCTGGGCAGTTCCTGTGGGGATATTTTCCCCTCATGCCCAGCTCCCGTGACGTGACATCATCATTGAACATTTCAACTCAAAACTGCTGGAGCTAATAACTATTTGTAGATTTTTGAGTTTTTAATAGAAGTAATTTCCAATTTTGGTTAACTTTCCCGAGCCATTTTCTAATTTTTCAAAATTGAGAAGCTTGAAAAAATTGGGCAATCTAATGTTGAGTTGTGCTTTTGTGTTTTTGTTGTTTTTTTTAACCATAAACAAAACCGCATTAAAACTAGTTTGAGCAAGGAAAATAGTTTAAGTTTGTTTTTTCACGAAAAAAGTACACAAAGTTAGTGAAACAAATGGTTTTTAATAGCTGTTTCGAACAAAGTAACAGAGTGTCAATCCAAAGTAGGAGAATAGTGAAAATAAACATGTTACAAAATGTAGCCATCATGACATCATACCGTACTAAAGCCAAATTTAGCTAATGTCTACCTATAATACTACATTATAAAGTAACGGTCGACCTATAGTTGCAATTTTGGATACAAATTATAATTTTACCATCATAGACAAAGTCAATTTAAGATTAACATCCAATGGTCCTGGTACTGGTCTACAGTTTTTTGGTGTCCCCCAAATATATATTTTTGGGGCTGATTTTGAGTATCTAAACTTTATATGGAATACATGTTAAATAATTTTATGGCTTCCATTGGTAAGTCTTGAGGGTCAAAGTATCTTTTTACCGTTACAAAGTATGCAATTGAAGCCTCCTAAATCTGACCCTTAAAAATTTGGAGAGTGTGATCTCCAAACCTTAAAGACTACAAATTTAGGGGTTACCGTGTTTTCAGCAGTTTAACCCAGCAAAAGTCCTTTTTGAAATGGAAATCTGACATCAGCCTCAACTTCCCTAAGCCTTTTACTCGGTCTTTTAGTGCGGGTGATTCTGCTACAAACGCTATGTAAATTCTTCAAAAAATAGCAGTTGTTGCGGATACATCTTTATCTTTACTTACCTGTCAATCACATGCTCATTGCACTGTTGCGTCTGCGGGACTCTGCTTGTGAGCGGGACTCATCCGCCCGTTGCAGAAAACTTTCCTGTGTTTTAAAGTTAAAAAAAGTGCGCATGTGCAGGCTTACGCTAACGCTACTAGCTCTCACGTCAACCCCCACATAAGCCCTATGAGAAATTAGTGATCACAGGAAACCTTACATCAACGGGGGGACAAGTCCCGCTTACAAGCCGACTCCCGCTGATGTAACTGTGCCTAAAGCCTGTGATTGATAGGTAAGAAAATATATTGATTTCACAACATCCACTGCTCATTTTTGGATAAGGTACATTGCGTCTGAAAATTCGGCACCCACAGTACAAGCCTGTGTACACTGGCTTATTGCGGGTGCTGCTGATGACAGATTTGCTTTTAAAAAGTCAACTACTCTTTTGTTCTCGGCTGGCCAACCTGGCTGTCTCATGACCAAGGTTGATGTTCAACAGCAATTTTGGAAGCAAGGTTACTAAGCAAACTAGATCATTACAAGATCAGGGAAGTCAGCATATCGCACTGTGGTCTGAAATAGCCGTGGAATTTAAGTCCTCTATATAACTCAACAGCTGAAAAAGGATTTATCCATGTAAAATCTTTTAACAACCACTGTGCACTGACTGCTCACCTATCCAAATGTTAGTTCCAGTAACCTGTCGACAATCCCCTGTAGTTTCAAAATAGGTGCCCCATTGAAAGGTCCCGTTATCTTAGCCTTCATGTGGGTTGGTCCCTTCACTCCGCACTCAGCCTATCAGCTGCCACAGCAACGTCCCTGTTTGGCAGCAGATCGGTTGTGCGCAGAGTGAGGTAACCCACCTGCAGTAAACTAAAGCTGCCAGGGTCCCGAGCATGGAAGGCATAATCCAAACCAGGTGTGTTTACAGATTTACATAGTTACATAGTTAGTATGGTTGAAAAAAGACATACGTCCATCAAGTCCAACCAGGGGATTGAAGGGAAGGATGTAAGGGGATAAGGGAAAGGGATGTAGTTTTATAATTCTGCATAAGCATTAATGTTATTTTGTTCCAGGAATGTATCTAACCCTGCTTTAAAGCTGTTAATTGTTCCTGCTGTGACCAGTTCCTGAGGTAGACCGTTCCATAAATTCACAGTCCTCACGGTAAAGAAGGCGTGCCGCCCCTTTAGACTAAACCTTTTCTTCTCCAGACGGAGGGAGTGCCCCCTCGTCCTTTGGGGGGGTTTAACCTGGAACAGTTTTTCTCCATATTTTTTGTATGGGCCATTTATATACTTATATACGTTTATCATATCCCCCCTTAAACGTCTCTTCTCAAGACTAAACAATTGTAACTCCTTTAATCGCTCCTCATAACTAAGATGTTCCATGCCCCATATTAGTTTAGTCGCGCGTCTCTGCACCCTTTCCAACTCCGCAGTGTCCCTTTTATGAACAGGCGACCAAAACTGAACAGCATATTCCAGGTGAGGCCGTACCAATGCTTTATAAAGGGGGAGTATTATGTCCCTGCCCCTCGAGTCCATGCCTCTTTTTATACATGACAATATCCTGCCGGCTTTGGAAGCAGCAGCCTGACATTGCATGCTATTTTGTAGTCTGTGATCTACAAGTACACCCAGATCCTTCTCTACCAGTGACTCTGCCAGTTTAATCCCCCCTAAGACATATGACGCATGCAGGTTATTAGTACCCAGATGCATAACTTTACATTTATCCACATTGAACCTCATTTGCCAAGTGGATGCCCAGACACTTAGTCTATCCAAGTCATCTTGTAACTTATGCACATCCTCTATAGACTGTACCGTGCTACAAAGCTTGGTGTCATCTGCAAAGATAGAAACAGAGCTGTTAATACCATCCTCTATATCATTGATAAATAAATTAAACAGCAGCGGGCCCAGTACTGAACCTTGGGGTACACCACTAATAACCGGGGACCAATCAGAGTACGAATCATTTACCACCACTCTCTGGGTACGATCCATGAGCCAGTGTTCAATCCAGTTACAAACTAAAGTTTCCAAGCCCAAGGACCTTAACTTACCTGTCAGATGTCTGTGAGGGACAGTATCAAATGCTTTGGCAAAATCCAGAAACACTATATCCACAGCCATTCCTCTGTCAAGGCTTCTACTCACCTCTTCATAAAAGCAAATTAGATTGGTTTGACAACTTCTATCCTTAGTAAACCCATGCTGGCTATCACTTATAATACTATTATCCCCTATGTATTCCTGTATGTAATCCCTTATAAGTCCTTCAAACAATTTACCCACAATGCACGTTAAACTTACCGGTCTATAATTGCCTGGCGAAGACCTAGAGCCCTTCTTGAAGATTGGTACCACATTAGCCTTGCGCCAGTCCCTTGGCACAATACCAGACACCAGAGAATCTCTAAATATCATGAACAAGGGTACAGATATTACTGAACTTACCTCTCTAAGAACTCTTGGGTGTAGTCCATCCGGCCCTGGAGATTTGCTTACATTTACTTTACTTAACTTACCTTGTACCATCTCTACATTAAGCCAGTTCAATACATTATATGATGTGTTACCAGCACTGACCTGACCAATGTCAGCTCCTTCTTCCATAGTATATACAGAACTAAAGAACCCATTCAGTAGCTCCGCCTTCTCTTGATCGCCCGTGACAACCTCCCCATTATCATTATTAAGGGGTCCTACATGCTCTGTCCTTGTTTTTTTTGTATTTATATATCTAAAAAAATATTTAGGATTAGTTTTGCTTTCTTCGGCCACCTGTCTCTCATTTTGAATTTTTGCTGTTTTTATTACATTTTTACAGATTTTATTAAGCTCCTTGTACTGTTTAAATGTTATAGCTGACCAATCAGATTTGTATTTTTTGAAGGCTATTTTTTTGTTGTTTATTGCTCTTTTAACCTCATTTGTCAGCCATGTAGGATTTAGTTTTAATCGTTTATATTTGTTCCCCTTTGGTATATATTTAGCTGTATAGATATTTAGAGTTGATTTAAAGATGTCCCATTTACCTTCTGTATCAGTATTTGAGAACACCTCCCCCCAGTCTATGTCCTGTAGTGCAGCCCTCAGCCCAGGGAAATTTGCCTTTTTAAAGTTATATGTTTTTGCTTTCCCCGTCTGAAGGTTATTAGGTGTAGTTGTTAAGTCTGGGCCCTGCGTTGGTACTCAGCTTATGCTTAACAAACACCAAAGAGTAGTTTAAACAAAGTATTCCCAAATTTGAAGGTCAATAACTATCTATCCAACTTCAACACCTAACATATGTTTAGTTTTCTAAGCTATAAAGGGAAACCTTTGGGTATAAATTTACAGACAACTTAATTTCCAATTCTACCTCTTTACTTTTTTACTTTTTTATGGGAGACTAAAAAAAATTTAAAAAACATAAAGCATTGTGAAATTGAGGGACATGTGTTTCCGTCTTTTTTTTTTTTTTTTTTTTTAAATAGGTTTATTAATCTATTTTTTTGGGGGATTTTTTACCACTCCTGGATTCTATTTTCATTGGTGGTTTAAATTTTGTTGCTTTTTTAACCCCCAAAGACTTTGGTTCAACTGGGGACAAATGTTGGCCCTTACATGACTGTTCAACAAGCTCTTTCTTCACAGACAATAGAAAATCTGCCGAAGAAGTGTGAGGCAAATCTTCTACAACCTCACAGCTAACTATATTATTGTCAAACTGTAGAGATTTTGAATAATCTATCTGAGTTTGTGGTAAATTAATGTTATCACCTTCTACAGATGGTATAATTAAATCTATGGGGTCACACATTGATGATGTGTTAGTATTACTGGACCTAGCACTCAAGGCATTGTCTGAGTCTACAAGAATTGGGGACTGTACCAAATTTGCTGATGTGTTCAAAAACACTTGCTCAGAATTGTTTTCTACATTTGGAAAATATGGGGTGTTACGATTAACAGCCAACAGGTAAAGTACATCTTTAATCTCAGTTAGGACATTTGTTAGTTTGTTAAATTCGCCACAGATAGCGGAAGTTGAATTTCCTAATGCAGTGACAAATTCGTCTTGCTTACTGATCAAATCTGTGAAAAATTTCTCATTGTTTGACATGTAAGCACTTATTTGATTATTGAGTAGTTGCACAGGATCACCAGGATTCTCTGCATTTGGTTGCACTTGTTCGGTATTTGTCTCCCCTACATTACTTCTGGCCGTTGATGTTTGCTCTTCAGGTGCTTCCTCAACTGGATCACTTGAGTCACTGTCTAATGTTAAGAAAAAACACATGTTACAAAGGTACGCATAGCTCACTATTCTGACATTTTCCCCCAAAAAATCATGTTTGTTTCTAAATTTTTTATTGTTATCTTAAGTGTTCGGATAAATGTTGGACACATTTGCTCTGTCTGCTAAGAGGCTACATTACAAATAAATTTTTTGGCTAGCAGTTGTCGGATATCTGCCACTGCAGGTTTAAGCCAAACACAGAGGACGATTAAGAAGGAATGCGAACTCTCAAGTAAGTACTTTGACTTCTCCGTCATTCTTAATCCTCACCTGGATTCTGCCTAAAATCTCCTGGGCCAGTAATATATACACTCCCTGAAAAATTGTCAAGTGGAAATGAAGTCAAAAGCTGTCTGTGATTATTCAATTACAGGTATTCTGATTGCTTAACCCAAAAACACAAAGGGGGCAGTTTGTCTTTTTAAATGTATATGCACGCTGTTTTTGTAAAATACCTTGAAACATGTGAGCCTTTAACATTTCTGGCGTAGTGTGTGTGGAAATTTGCCTTTTGCTTTTTGGGCCATATTGGCGTGATTCCTGAGTCACAAAAAATGTCAGTGCTGCAACAACGTGTGTGTGCTGGTCAGCAGTAAAGGATTTAAATGTGTCGTTGTTATGCAAAATGAGAGCATACACTGATTTATAAATTGAGAACAGTAAGAGAGACCACTTTCATATGATATAACCAATAGCATTATTTTTTTTATTTTGTTTTTTATAAACTTTTTTAATGGAATTTTAGTGGTAAAGGTATATTTTGAAAAAAGGGCATTGTTACGCCGAGCGCTCCGGGTCCCCGCTCCTCCCCGGAGCGCTCGCTTCACTCTCCCCGCTGCAGCGCTCCGGTCACATCCTCTGACCCGGGGCGCTGCGATTCCGCTGCCAGCCGGGATGCGATTCGCGATGCGGGTAGCGCCCGCTCGCGATGCGCACCCCGGCTCCCGTACCTGACTCGCTCCCCGTCTGTCCTGTCCCGGCGCGCGCGGCCCCGCTCCCTAGGGCGCGCGCGCGCCGGGTCTCTGCGATTTAAAGGGCCACTGCGCCGCTGATTGGCGCAGTGGTTCCAATTAGTGTGTTCACCTGTGCACTTCCCTATATCACCTCACTTCCCCTGCACTCCCTTGCCGGATCTTGTTGCCATTGTGCCAGTGAAAGCGTTCCTTGTGTGTTCCTAGCCTGTGTTCCAGACCTTCTGCCGTTGCCCCTGACTACGATCCTTGCTGCCTGCCCCGACCTTCTGCTACGTCCGACCTTGCTTCTGCCTACTCCCTTGTACCGCGCCTATCTTCAGCAGCCAGAGAGGTGAGCCGTTGCTAGTGGATACGACCTGGTCACTACCGCCGCAGCAAGACCATCCCGCTTTGCGGCGGGCTCTGGTGAAAACCAGTAGTGGCTTAGAACCGGTCCACTAGCACGGTCCACGCCAATCCCTCTCTGGCAGAGAGGATCCACTACCTGCCAGCCGGCATCGTGACAGTAGATCCGGCCATGGATCCCGCTGAAGTTCCTCTGCCAGTTGTCGCTGACCTCACCACGGTGGTCGCCCAGCAGTCACAACAGATAGCGCAACAAGGCCAACAGCTGTCTCAACTGACCGTTATGCTTCAACAGTTACTACCACAGCTTCAGCAGTCATCTCCTCCGCCAGCTCCTGCACCTCCTCCGCAGCGAGTGGCCGCTCCTGGGCTACGCCTATCCTTGCCGGATAAATTTGATGGGGACTCTAAGTTTTGCCGTGGCTTTCTTTCCCAATGTTCCCTGCATCTGGAGATGATGTCGGACCTGTTTCCCACTGAAAGGTCTAAGGTGGCTTTCGTAGTCAGCCTTCTGTCCGGAAAAGCCCTGTCATGGGCCACACCGCTCTGGGACCGCAATGACCCCGTCACTGCCTCTGTACACTCCTTCTTCTCGGAAATCCGAAGTGTCTTTGAGGAACCTGCCCGAGCCTCTTCTGCTGAGACTGCCCTGTTGAACCTGGTCCAGGGTAATTCTTCCGTTGGCGAGTATGCCGTACAATTCCGTACTCTTGCTTCAGAATTGTCCTGGAATAATGAGGCCCTCTGCGCGACCTTCAAAAAAGGCCTATCCAGCAACATTAAAGATGTTCTGGCCGCACGAGAAATTCCTGCTAATCCACATGAACTTATTCACCTAGCCACTCGCATTGACATGCGTTTTTCCGAAAGGCGTCAGGAACTCCGCCAAGATATGGACTCTGTTCGCACGAGGCGTTTCTTCTCCTCGGCTCCTCTCTCCTCTGGTCCCCTGCAATCTGTTCCTGTGCCTCCCGCCGTGGAGGCTATGCAGGTCGACCGGTCTCGCCTGACACCTCAAGAGAGGACACGACGCCGTATGGAGAACCTCTGCCTGTACTGTGCTAGTACCGAACACTTCCTGAGGGATTGTCCTATCCGTCCTCCCCGCCTGGAAAGACGTACGCTGACTCCGCACAAAGGTGAGACAGTCCTTGATGTCTACTCTGCTTCTCCACGTCTTACTGTGCCTGTGCGGATGTCTGCCTCTGCCTTCTCCTTCTCTACGGTGGCCTTCTTGGACTCTGGATCTGCAGGAAATTTTATTTTGGCCTCCCTCGTCAACAGGTTCAACATCCCAGTGACCAGTCTCGCCAGACCCCTCTACATCAATTGTGTAAATAATGAAAGATTGGACTGTACCATACGTTTCCGCACGGAGCCCCTTCTTATGAGCATCGGATCTCATCACGAGAGGATTGAACTTTTGGTCCTTCCCAATTGCACCTCGGAAATTCTCCTTGGACTTCCCTGGCTTCAACTTCATTCCCCAACCCTGGATTGGTCCACTGGGGAGATCAAGAGTTGGGGGTCCTCTTGTTCCAAGAACTGTCTAAAACCGGTTCCCAGTAACCCTTGCCGTAACTCTGTGGTTCCTCCAGTAACCGGTCTCCCTAAGGCCTATATGGACTTCGCGGATGTTTTCTGCAAAAAACAAGCTGAGACTCTACCTCCTCACAGGCCTTATGATTGTCCTATCGACCTCCTCCCGGGTACTACTCCACCCCGGGGCAGAATTTATCCTCTCTCTGCCCCAGAGACTCTTGCCATGTCTGAATACGTCCAGGAGAATCTAAAAAAGGGCTTTATCCGTAAATCCTCCTCTCCTGCCGGAGCCGGATTTTTCTTTGTGTCCAAAAAAGATGGCTCCCTACGTCCCTGCATTGACTACCGCGGTCTTAATAAAATCACGGTTAAGAACCGCTATCCCTTACCCCTCATCTCTGAACTCTTTGATCGCCTCCAAGGTGCCCACATCTTTACTAAATTGGACTTAAGAGGCGCCTATAACCTCATCCGCATCAGAGAGGGGGATGAGTGGAAAACGGCATTTAACACCAGAGATGGACACTTTGAGTATCTGGTCATGCCCTTTGGCCTGTGCAACGCCCCTGCCGTCTTCCAAGACTTTGTCAATGAAATTTTTCGTGATCTGTTATACTCCTGTGTTGTTGTATATCTGGACGATATCCTAATTTTTTCTGCCAATCTAGAAGAACACCGCCAGCATGTCCGTATGGTTCTTCAGAGACTTCGTGACAATCAACTCTATGCCAAAATTGAGAAATGTCTGTTTGAATGCCAATCTCTTCCTTTTCTAGGATATTTGGTCTCTTGCCAGGGACTACGGATGGATCCAGACAAACTCTCTGCCGTCTTAGATTGGCCACGCCCCTCCGGACTCCGTGCTATCCAACGCTTTTTGGGGTTCGCCAATTATTACAGGCAATTTATTCCACATTTTTCTACCATTGTGGCTCCTATCGTGGCTTTAACCAAAAAAAATGCTGATCCCAAGTCCTGGCCTCCTCAAGCAGAAGACGCCTTTAAACGACTCAAGTCTGCCTTTTCTTCGGCTCCCGTCCTCTCCAGACCTGACCCTTCCAAACCCTTCCTATTGGAGGTTGATGCCTCCTCAGTGGGAGCTGGAGCTGTTCTTCTACAAAAAAATTCTTCCGGGCATGCTGTCACTTGTGGTTTTCTCTCTAGGACCTTCTCTCCAGCGGAGAGGAACTACTCCATCGGGGATCGAGAGCTTCTAGCCATTAAATTAGCACTTGAGGAATGGAGGCATCTGCTGGAGGGATCAAGTTTTCCTGTTATTATCTACACCGACCACAAGAACCTCTCCTACCTCCAGTCTGCCCAACGGCTGAATCCTCGCCAGGCCCGGTGGTCTCTGTTCTTTGCCCGATTTAATTTTGAGATTCACTTTCGTCCTGCCGATAAGAACATTAGGGCCGATGCCCTCTCTCGTTCCTCGGATGCCTCAGAAGTTGAACTCTCTCCGCAACACATCATTCCACCTGACTGCCTGATCTCCACTTCTCCTGCCTCCATCAGGCAGACTCCTCCAGGAAAGACCTTTGTTTCTCCACGCCAACGCCTCGGAATCCTCAAATGGGGTCACTCCTCCCATCTCGCAGGTCATGCGGGCATCAAGAAATCTGTGCAACTCATCTCCCGCTTCTATTGGTGGCCGACTCTGGAGACGGATGTTGTGGACTTTGTGCGAGCCTGCACTATCTGTGCCCGGGATAAGACTCCTCGCCAGAAGCCCGCTGGTTTTCTTCATCCTCTGCCTGTCCCCGAACAGCCTTGGTCTCTGATTGGTATGGATTTTATTACTGATTTACCCCCTTCCCGTGGCAACACTGTTATTTGGGTGGTCGTTGATCGATTCTCCAAAATGGCACATTTCATCCCTCTTCCTGGTCTTCCTTCTGCGCCTCAGTTGGCTAAACAATTTTTTGTACACATTTTTCGTCTTCACGGGTTGCCTACGCAGATTGTCTCGGATAGAGGCGTCCAATTCGTGTCTAAATTCTGGAGGGCTCTCTGTAAACAACTCAAGATTAAATTAAATTTTTCTTCTGCATATCATCCCCAGTCCAATGGACAAGTAGAAAGAATTAACCAGATCTTGGGTGATTATTTGCGACATTTTGTTTCCTCCCGCCAGGATGACTGGGCAGATCTCCTCCCATGGGCCGAATTCTCGTATAACTTCAGGGTCTCTGAATCTTCCTCCAAATCCCCATTTTTCGTGGTGTACGGCCGTCACCCTCTTCCCCCCCTCCCTACCCCCTTGCCCTCTGGTCTGCCCGCTGTGGATGAAATTTCTCGTGACCTTTCCATTATATGGAGAGAGACCCAAAATTCTCTCTTACAGGCTTCTTCACGCATGAAGAGGTTCGCGGATAAGAAAAGAAGAGCTCCTCCCGTTTTTTCCCCTGGAGACAAGGTATGGCTCTCCGCTAAATATGTCCGCTTCCGTGTCCCTAGCTACAAGTTGGGACCACGCTATCTTGGTCCTTTCAAAATTTTGTGTCAAATCAATCCTGTCTCTTATAAACTTCTTCTTCCTCCTTCTCTTCGTATCCCTAATGCCTTTCACGTCTCTCTTCTCAAACCACTCATCCTCAACCGTTTTTCTCCCAAATCCGTTCCTCCCACTCCTGTTTCCGGCTCCTCGGACATCTTCGCTGTCAAAGAAATCTTAGCTTCCAAAAAGGTCAGAGGGAAAACTTTTTTTTTAGTGGACTGGGAGGGTTGTGGTCCTGAAGAGAGATCCTGGGAACCTGAGGACAACATCCTAGACAAAAGTCTGCTCCTCAGGTTCTCAGGCTCTAAGAAGAGGGGGAGACCCAAGGGGGGGGGTACTGTTACGCCGAGCGCTCCGGGTCCCCGCTCCTCCCCGGAGCGCTCGCTTCACTCTCCCCGCTGCAGCGCTCCGGTCACATCCTCTGACCCGGGGCGCTGCGATTCCGCTGCCAGCCGGGATGCGATTCGCGATGCGGGTAGCGCCCGCTCGCGATGCGCACCCAGGCTCCCGTACCTGACTCGCTCCCCGTCTGTCCTGTCCCGGCGCGCGCGGCCCCGCTCCCTAGGGCGCGCGCGCGCCGGGTCTCTGCGATTTAAAGGGCCACTGCGCCGCTGATTGGCGCAGTGGTTCCAATTAGTGTGTTCACCTGTGCACTTCCCTATATCACCTCACTTCCCCTGCACTCCCTTGCCGGATCTTGTTGCCATTGTGCCAGTGAAAGCGTTCCTTGTGTGTTCCTAGCCTGTGTTCCAGACCTTCTGCCGTTGCCCCTGACTACGATCCTTGCTGCCTGCCCCGACCTTCTGCTACGTCCGACCTTGCTTCTGCCTACTCCCTTGTACCGCGCCTATCTTCAGCAGCCAGAGAGGTGAGCCGTTGCTAGTGGATACGACCTGGTCACTACCGCCGCAGCAAGACCATCCCGCTTTGCGGCGGGCTCTGGTGAAAACCAGTAGTGGCTTAGAACCGGTCCACTAGCACGGTCCACGCCAATCCCTCTCTGGCACAGAGGATCCACTACCTGCCAGCCGGCATCGTGACAGGCATTTTGCAGAAAATGTACAGTTTAGGCATTTCACATTCCTCTTTTTGATCATGATCCCACGTGGACTATTGATAACCTTTAGACTAGGTTCAAAAATAATTATTTAGAAAGTGCAGCCAACCTTGCTTGCCAATCTACACCATGCCTTCTTAAGTGACTGTTTCAATTTTACTAAAAAACCACATGTCAAACAAAAAGCCCTCTTTTGTGTTCTTCAATACCAAATTTGTCAGACTTCATACTATTTGGGGCTCAAAGTACACCATACTAGTTGACACTAGGAAACACCCCCGAATGTAGAATTTTGCATTCCATTAATGAAAGCCAAATAGGAACTTAAGTGATGTAGATAATCTTATTTCCACATCAGCATTGTTGAAAAATTTTTCCCCTTATAACTTAAAAATGTTTACCTTGAAGACCACCAAGGACGTCAAAGTTTTCTATTCCGACAATTTGCTCCCTCCTAAATGTATCCGCCACAATTTCTTCTGTTTCTGAAAGTTTAATATTTAGAGCTGGTCCACCACCCGTTTGCTTAGCATGCTGTTCTATCTTCTTGAGCTTCAATTTCACTTGGCGTTTGCAATCATACCACTTACGTACTATGTCGTCGACTGTACGTTTTTGCACACCAAGTGCATTAACTTTGTGGCATATGTCTTGCCAGATCCTAGTTTTATTTACTTTTGGTAGTTTGTCTCCTAAGCGACCAAACAACAAGTCATATTTGGCTTTAACCTGTGTATATAGAAGAATAAAAGTAGATCCATGTTATTCGACACAGTGATTCATTGTATGGTCTGGCAGATTTCTCCAGATGGTGACTACACTAAGTGCACTGAGGAGGTTTTTTGGTGGGCCAAAATGATTTGAAAAGTTGAGACTCAGTGTTCAGAGTGCATTCATCACCAAACCTGAAAAGGAAAATGTAATGTCCTAGAGTAACGAAAGCAGCAAAGAGCCAAAGGCTACAGTGTAAGCAGGTAAGTACAATCTATTATTAATAACCAAAGGAGCATTTGCTCAACAAGGTGCACCCTTGTTTTGACTAATATGGCAAATATTGAAAAATAGGGAGTACATAGAACTAAAATTGTCCCATGGCCAATCTATATTTTGAAGCTAGCTATTAAAAAAAATAGACATCTTGAGGGTGCTCACCACCAGCATGGCAGTTAATTTTGGACCCTAGACACATTTGGGCACATACCAATGATTAATGAAATTCTGGCATCAGCATCACCCACACTAAACCTGTTACACAGGATTGTAATTCAGGTGATTACGTTTTTTAATGCTTAATACAGCATGGAGAATGGTGCAGCAGCCCATGAAATAACTTTATATTTAGTGCGATTTAAATTGCCGACTTTGCACTCAGTGGCCAGTCGGCAGCAGCAGCTCGGCCCCCAGCCTGTGATTTCCAGAAAACTAAATGTAAAGATAACTCATAAGACGATGCAACGTTTTTCATGAGGTAAGAAGAGTTTTTATCTGCATCACCCACACTAAGAGCCTGTGTAACATGTTAATTGTGGGTGATGCAGATGACCTATTTCATGTAAAGTGTGCCTTCTTAATCCATAGGTGGTTTTTGACGTTAGCCAATGTTAGTGGCATTTCTAAAAGTTCATTTCAAAAATGCTTTTCCCCTCCATGTTTAAAACTGAAAATGGGTTGGAGGATGAAAGAACAAGTCCAAATTTGATAACCAAACTATTATGAGGATGTAGCTACCCCTTAAAGGAAATCTGTCATCACCTACACCCGCACTAAACATGTTACACAGGCTTGTAGTGCGGGTGAGGCTGCTTATAACGCTACTTTCCTTATGAAAAAGGGATGCAGCGGTTCCGGAGATTTCTTGTAATTTTGTGATATGTAAATCACAGGCTTGGGGATCAGTGGGAATTAGTTATGTCACTATAGCAGAGCGGACACACAGCCTGGGTAATTAATATTCATGCCTGCCTTCTGTAATGTCTGCTGGGGCCAGAACGCAGCTTCCATTAGTAGACAGGTATATTCCTGAGCCAGGTATAGCAGACATCTGGCTACAGTGACATCAACGAGTCCCACTTAGCACCAAGGCTCTGATTTACATATAACAAAATGTAAAGATATCTATGGAACCTCTGCATCCCTTTTTCCGAAGGTAAGTAGCGTTTTCAGCAGCATCACCCGCACTACAAGCCTGGGTAACAGGTGGTTTATTGCGGTAGAGTCTGCTGACAGATGTCCTTTTAGTCTACCTGATCTGAACTGCAACCAAACACCAATGCACATAATTAAAGGTGTCACAGTTAAGCTTAGTTCCTTACACATGTTGGGTGTTGTATCTTTTCCTCTTCGGAATAAGTTATGTTTTTGAACCATTATGCTCTTTCAGCTATGTCCCAAATTAACAATCTCTGCATCCCCAGAGTGGCCAGGCAAGTTAGGAGTTGTAGTTCTGAAACATGTGCAGTCCAAAATGTTTAGGAACTACAGCTCACAGGGTGCATGAACATTTTTGACATGTTGAAATTGGTAGTTTACAACATTTGCAAGTGTATAGTGTTCTCAAAACTGTGGACCTCCAGATGTTGCAAAACTGAAACTCCTATCATGCAGAGACAGCCTTCATCTGGCTGCGCATGTTTGGATTTAGTTTGGCAACAGCCAGAAGCATAATTGAGCATAGGTTAACACGTAATCTCCCTGTAGTATAGAAGAAGATAGAAGATGTTCAAGTACTCACCTACGCCAAAGATCCCTCTGCGCCTATGGACCATGTACAGGTAAGTGGAAACGCCGGCCTCCTCTAATTAGCCACTATCTTCCCCTGGCCTGTCTGGCATCCCCCCCCCCCCATTCACCATGCCCTTACAGGAGATCTGTCATTAGCATCAAACGCTCTAAACCTGTTACCCTGGCATATAGTGCGGATGATGCAGATTAACACACTACATACCTTATGGAAAATGGTGCAGCGTTTCGTGACATATCTTGATATTTAGTGCCATATAAATAACAGCCTTGGGGCTCAGTGGGACTCTGTGACGTCACTATAGCCAGCCGGCCTGCTAATGAATAATCATGGCTGCCTCCTGTCATGTCTGCTGGGAGAACGCAGTTTCCTTGAGAATTAAGCAGACCTGACAGGAGTCTATAGGGACGTCACCGAGTCACAATGAGCCAAATGCCTTTGATTTACATCTATTAAAAAAATGATATTGGTGGAACCGCTTCACCGTTTGTCTGCCAATAATTAGCGTTATTATCAGCATCACCCGCACTCCAAGCCTGTGGTACACATGTAGTGCACATGATGCTAATGACAGATTTCCGTAAGTACCCTGGCTGTGGTAACGTACTCAGACTTCTGCGGTTCATTTGGGGTTAATGGGCTCAAAGTTTAAGATTTGTATACTAAAAGTTAACTTGCAAACCAAAGGGTGTAACCAATATTTGTAAACGTTTTGAAAAATAAAATTTGGGAAAACAAGAATACAAAAAAAAAATGGCCTTGGATAGGTCAAAAGCTAATATCCATTAAAAATTCTAACTGAAAACCACAAATATAGAGAAAAATGAACCATATAGTAATCAAAAAGCAAAAAATTTACCAGAACATAAACACCCTCCCCCCCCCCCCCCCCAAAAAAAAAGAAAAAATAGCAAACACACCTCTACAACTATTAAATGCTTTTCCTCTAAAGTAAATCGTTTCTTACGACCTTGGGATTCATTTAAATTATCATCAGCATCCTCCCCATCGCCTACTTCAACATTAATGGGATCTGTAGAGATGGTCACATTTTCAAGGACAGCACTAACTGGCGTTAAAGAACTGGTAGGGGCCATATCTGCAGAAGAACAGGACGGGCGATTTTCTACAACAGGCAAAGGACCCTCCTCCTGAGGAAAAAAAGAGTTGAGAAACACTGCAAAAGCGGCAGACATTTGTTCCTTATTGCTGGCCATTGTGCCGCGACTGTGAGGAGAAATCACTTCAAACTCTCCCGCACTTGTCTTAGTACGAAAATTAACCTATAAGCTCCCGGAAACCCGATGCGACAAAAATACCCGATGCGACAAAAAAAACGCAACTGTGACAAATGAATTGCGACATAATAATAAATACCAGGGGAAAAAAGCAATCGGGTAAGAAAGCAACATAGACTTACAACCCGATTTTCTTAGTAAATGAGGGCCTGTATTTTCTATCTATTTTTGGGTATTTTCGTCAAGGGCCCAGTCGGTATGCCTGTGTATGTTTATTGTTTGTTAAATCTATTTTTTTATATGTTAATTCACATCTCGCACATAACTTAGTATTTATATACCTAGAGGACTGTTTCCTATGCTTCTATTTGTATCCATATTGTGTTCCTACTGTATTGATCCAGAGGAAGACAAAAAAAGAAAATCTCAACATATTGGGGGGTGGGGGGCAGCGGTTAATCCATTCTGACTCCAATATGGCAATAAAAAAAATCCCTGGATCAATGTTCTGTCCCTATAAATGTAGTATCCATAACCTGCAGAAATGCATCCAGGCCCCTTTTGAACTTTTTTATTGAGTTCATCATGACCATCTCCTCTGGCACTGAGTTCCTTAGTTTCACTACTTTAACAGGAAATAACTCCTATCTGTGCTGGTGTAGAAACCTTTCCTCTAGGAAGAGAATGCCCCCTTGTTATAGATACATTCCTGTGTATAAATAGATCATTGGAGAGATCTCTGTATTGCCCCCTGATGTATTTATACATAGCTATTAACTCCGACAAGGGGCATAATGAAACAAATGTTTAGGGTATTAATCTCGCAAAAGCAATTCCAATAGGAAGCACACTACAAACAATATAAGGACAAAGGGAGACATTTATCAATGTTTGCTTATGTATTATTTTTTTTTAGTAATTTTTTTCCTTACTATTTCTTTGCTTATGTGTGACTTATTTATCAGTTTCAGCCTGTTGATAAATTTATTTCCCGTAAGCAAATTTTTTATTTTTTTTTTGCTTCGGCAGTGGCTTTTTCTGCTCCATGTTTGAGGATGAGTAAATTTAGAAGTTTTTTCATGTGATGCAACTTTTTTGTGACTTTCACACTTGATAAATCTCTGACCTCTGCAAGGCAAAAATAACTTTTTGCTTTGGTAAGTAAGCTTCTTTTTTTTGGCAGGTAAAATGAACTTACAGAGCAGTGCTTTCAGGGGACTCATAGCATTATTCCCTTCTCCCCGCTCGCTCCAGCTGTCCATACAGAGTCGCAGTCACCACAGCTACAGTTCTTTACATCACCGCTACCTCGGACTACGGCTGTCAGCTGTGTTCTACGATCGCCTCTTCATCACTCCCCGCTACCTCCAGCCGCATGTACAGACAAGACAACCACTCCCAGCATTTTGTTTTATGTTTTAAAACATATGAAATGTGTTCCCTACAAATTCAGGCATCACTATTGCATCAATACTGCACTTTTATTTTCCGTGGTACCCAACAAAATCCTTTAAAAATGTCCTCAGAGAATCTGTCAAAGGGGCCAAAAATGTGATTTCCACACAAAGATAAAAACTTTCACACAAAAATGCAGAGAAGGATTGCAAATGGTTTCAAAGATTATTATGCTAGCCTCTACAATTTGAGAGTTGATCTATTTACCATACACCCAATGTAGGACTATATAAATTTGTTTCTACCCTCACTAGGTCTTCCTTCAGTCTCTTAATATTCTATAACATGCCACAGAAAGTGGCTGATGCTGTCCGTTCCCCAATGGTGCCGACCATTAGTGTTGCTCGCGAATATTCGCAATTCAAATTTTATTTGCGAATATCGTATATTCGCGAATTCGCAAATATTCGCGAATATAGCGCTATATATTCGTAATTACGAATATTTTTTTTTTTTTTTGTAATTTTTTTTTTTCACAGTACACATCACAGTGATCATCCCTCTCTGCTTCCAGCTTATGTGGTGTAAGAAGGCTCTAATACTACTGTGTGAGACTGGTGTGCGAATTTTCGCATATGCGAAAATATGCATATGCTAATTTTAGCATATGCGAATTTTCGCTTATGTTAATTTTTGTATATGCAAATTTTCGCATATGTTCATTTTCGCACACGCGAATATTCGCATATGCGAAAATAAAACGAGAACATTACGAATATGCGAATATTCGCGAATATGACGAATATTCGTCCATATGTTCGCGAATATTTGCGAATTCGAATATGGCCTTTGCCGCTCAACACTACCGACCATGAAGCTGCTAAATGGAGCTCCAACCTCCATCGGACCCCAGTGATCGTGTAGCAGGTGATCTGATGAGTCTCTGACCCCCCTAATATTTCGGATGCCATGATCAGTATTCATTACAGAATTTGAATAGATAATGGTGGGCATTCACGTGATCGCTGATGTCTGCCATTACCAAGTTCCTGACTGCTGATTTCAAAATATTTTCAATTTGTATTGTTTTTAGGGAACTGCCTATGTTTTTTTTTTATAGATATTAAACAGTAAAGCCTATCAAGCTATATGTAATTAACCATTCTCTCACAAACCCATGGGACTAAGATATTTTCCAGCTAAGGAAGCTGAGATTCTCATAATATTTCTCATTCAGGATAATTTTCATGAGTCATCTCAATAAGAAGATAAGACTTCTATTTCATACATATTAATGTCTCAAATAAATGTTGAAATTAATATTTTGAGCAGTTTGCCTGGCTGCAGTTCTGAATTCTATCTAAATTAGCATTCAAGTAAGTTAGCTGACTACATTTCACATTATAACACTAATATGAAATAAAATCAATTTACTGAATAATTTGACATTTATATCACAAATTGAGAAATGCATGTTCTGTCTGGAGTTATGTCAGCAAAAGAATTAAGGGTATGTTTAGTATAAAATGATCCATGTTTGGTTGCATAAAGATTTTATAGAGCGCTTTAGCCAGCCAACTATTGGCACCTAATAGTTTAAAAAATTCTATATTTTATCTTACATTTGTATTCTTTTTTTTAATTTTTTTTTTTCAGATTTATGATTGTGTTGCTGATCTGTATCTGAATTGTGCGGTGTTTGTTGACGTTTTTTAGGAAGGTTTAACTTCTTAAGGACACAGCCCATTTTGGAATTGAGGGCACAACTTTTAATTTGTGAGGTTTTGTTTTTTTCCTCCTTTGTCTTTTAGGAGCCATGACTCCTTTATTATTATATACACATAGCAATATGAGGCTTGTGTTTTTGGGCTACTGGTTGTACTTTCAGTTTATCATAAAATGTATGACACAACCAAAAAATATTATTTATCGTGGAAAATTGAAAAGAAAACAGCAATTTAGCAACTTTTGGGAGATATTATTTTTACTCAGTGTCCTTTAACCCTTTCAGCATGCAGTAGTTAAGGACACTGGGTGAACCTGTACGCCTTGGTCCTGTTACCGCTGTTTGAAGAATGCTCACTAGCTGAACGTGCTTCATACATGGTGGGTCCTGACTGCTACCAGCAGCTAGGACCCAGGGTTAATGCCAGAAATCACCGATCGGGCCGATGACTGACATTAACCCTTTAGATGCTGCGATCAAAGTTGATGGTAAAAAACTATCCCAGCAGCCCATCGGAGCTGATTGGGACTACAACGTGGTGAAATTGCAATGTTTTGATCAGCTGAGAGGACGGCGGGAGGGCCTTTATTTGCCTTCTTGCCGTCCATCGGTGCTCTGATGTCCCCAAACAGGCTCTGTAGTCTGGAGCAGCAGAGCACCGATAACACTGATGAATGCTGTTGTATGAAGCATGTGCATGCAATCAAAATATTCGATTGTATAGCCCCCCCTTCTGGGGACATAAAAAGGTAAAATGTGTAAAAAAAAAACATGATAAATGTAAATAAGCCGCACCCCTAATAAAAGTTGGAATCACCCCTTTTTCTCCTTTTTTAACCCCTTCCCGCAATGGGACGTATGCATACGTCCAAGCACCAGACATGTTCACGCGCTGGGACTTATGCATATGCCCTCGCGATCTCCTTCTCTGCTGCGGGCTGCTCGGGAGATCGCCAGCAGGGTCTGGCTGTAAATCACAGCCAGGGACCCGCCGCAGCTGCTGCGACTGTGATTGCGACGATCCCGGCAGCATTAACCCCATAGATGCCGTGATCAATCCTGATAACTGCATCAATAGTGTTGACAGGGGAAGGGGGCTCCCCCTGTCCACCAACGGTGGCAACATGATATGATCGCAGGTCGCCATTGGTTGCTATAGCAGCAGGAGATCAGATCATGACCTCCTGTCTGCCTGCCATGAGGCTGGATAGCACCGATTGTACTTGTGCAGCTGGTTGGGTCCCACTGTACTACAGTACAAATGTATTGCAGCATAGTATAACCTGCAAAAAGTGAAAAAAATAAAATAAAAAGTTCTTCAATAAAAGTATGAAGTGTAAAAAAAAATGTAAAATGCCCCTTTTCCAATAAAAGCTCTGTATTATCATCAAAAAACAAAATAACAAAACACAAATCATATACATACTAGGCATTGTCATGTCTGCAATGACATGTACTATAAAGCTATAATGTAAAAAAAAAAACTGCAAAAAAGTGCAAATGTCGCCAATTTTGGTACAAATAGTGGAATGAAAAAGATCAAAAGGTAGCATGTATCGCAAAAATGAAACCATTTTCCTGCAAAAAGCCATTGTCCTGCAAAAAGTAAGCCCTCATTCAATGGCATCGGAAGAAAAATAAAAACGTTACGGCTGTCTGAACATAACATAACGGAAAAAAAGAATTTTGCTCAGAAAAAGGAAAAAGAACACAAAAAGCTATATGAAATGGGTATCGCCATAATCATACTGACCCACAGAATAAATAAGACATCACTTTTACCGCACAGTGACATCATTAAAAAATATTTTTTTTAAACTGAAATGTTTCAGTTTACACAATATTTAGGAGTTTTTCACAAAAATGCTTCACAATGCTTAATTTGTCAACAAAAATGCACCACTTATATAAAGTATAATATGTCACGAACAAACTATCTCAGAATCGCTCCACTCTTATTATTTTTTGTTTTACTACTTGTGTTTCACTCTTTAAATGTTCTTTTCATAAATATTATTTGCTTTAAGTGTGATAGCCATACTCAATTCTCATTCCACCATATACATTCCCCTCTACCTAGTGGGCTGTTAGGCTGGGTTCACATATTTACGGCATCCGGCATAGGTAAACTCAGCTCACATCTGGATGCAACTGATGCCACAACTGATGACAAGTTGTCATCAGTTGTATGGCATCAGGCATCCATTGTTTCTGGACGGCAAGCTGCATTCCCAATGCATTCAAATGAATGGGATCAGTTCTAGCATCAGTTTCCCTCTGGTGCACGCCTGATATATGTGAACCCAGCCTTATTTATTATTTGCAGTTTCCATTTAGATAATAATACTAATAATAATTATTATTATTATAATATAACCTAAAATGTACGAGGGAGGTTGGGGAAAATTAAATAACAACTTGTGGGTCTAGAAATTCATGTACATGAACATAAACTTTAGTCTAGGAATTTTTATTTAAACCTTCTGATGTAAATAGCTGTATTGATTTTAACATTTGCCATTTTTAAAGTTGGAGTAATAGTATCCCCAGAGGGAAATTTAAAAGATTAAATAGAAACTACACTTTGAAGCAAGATTGTATAAGTAAATCTGAGAGTGTTAAACAAAAATGTCTGGAATGAAAATGTCCAGAAGCACTTATAGATAATGCACTTAATAAAGTGATAAGAGATACATCCCCACTAAATAGGATTGGTTGGTTTATATGAGGAGAAAATAATTGTTTCCTTTTATTATGTATTTAACTAAAGGTGCATATAAGCTAAAAAGGATCATAGATAAAAAATAAAAAAAAATCATAACATGAACATTACCCTACAGTTGATAAGTTGGTTCCAGAACACGACAGAAGCTCCTATGATTGGTGTCACCAATAGTTACTGTATATTAGACAGTGGAATAATCTGAAATCAGTTATAAGGCTGTGTTCAAACATTCTGTTATATTAATACACCTGCAACATTGGCACCAAGACTTTGATTTTCTTTAATTGTTCAGTTATAAGCCATAAAATAAAGTGGGATTTTACATATGAAAATTAAGCGATTAAGTATTTTGTTGCCAACAATAGAAATGAAAAAATAAAAATAAAAATAAAATAATAACACATTGCTTAACCCGTTAAAGACATTTGGGCCTTAAGGACAATTACATTTTTACGTTTAAATTTTTTCCTCCTCGCCTTCGAAAAATCATAACTCTTTTATATTTTCATCCACAGACTAGTATGAGGGCTTTTTTTTTTGCTTGACCAGTTGTCCCTTATAATGCCATCACTCACTTTACCATAAAATGTATTGCACAACCGAAAAGTACAATTTGTGTGGGGATATTAAAAAGAAAACCGTAATGTTGCTAATTTTGGAAGGTTTTGTTTTCCGGCCGTACAATTTACAGTAAAAATGACATGTGTTCTTTATTCTTTGGGTCAATATGATTAAAATAATACCCATGATAACATATTTTTCTATTACTGTTGCACTTAAAACAAATCGCAAACTTTTTAACCAAATTAGTATGTTTAAAATCCCCCTATTTTGAAGACCTATAACTTTTTCATTTTTTCGTATAAGCAGCGGTATGAGGGCTCATTTTTAGCGCTGTAATCTGTAATTTTTGTTGATACCATATTTGCTTATATAAAACTCTTAATACATTTTTTATCAATTTTTTGAATAAAATTTTATTTTTTTTATTTTTTTTTACGCCGTTCACCGTACGGTATCATTAACATTAGATTTTAATAGTTCGGATATTCACACACGCGGCGATACCAAATATGTATACAATTAGATTTTTTTTACACTTTTTGGGGGTGAAAGAGGGAAAATGGGACAATTTATGTTTTTATTGGGGTGGGGGTTTTTCAAATTTTTTTAGTTTTAGTTTTCCTTTTATTTTTACACTTTAATAGTCTCCATAGGGGACTATTTATAGTAATCATTTGATTGCTAATACTGTTCAGTGCTATGCATAGGGCATAGCACTGATCAGAGTTATCGGTCATCTTCTGCTCTGGTCTGGTCTGTGGGCGATCCGATCATCCATTTTAGTGACCGCAATGCTGCAGCTGCCGTGATCTGTATTGATCACCGCATCTGAGGGGTTAATGGTGGACATCCGCGTGATCGCGGATGTTGGCCATTACCGGCTGGTCCTTGGCTGCTATCAGCAGCCAGGACCTGCTGCGCATGACCCGAGCATCGCTCCGATGCTTGCAGTTATGGATAGGACGTAAATGTATGTCCTGGTACGTTAAGTACCACATCACCAGGACGTACATTTATCATATTGCAGAAAAAATAAATTATATGTTACTCAGTACCTCATCCTGTTCATGTACATATAAGTTTTATGTGTCTAGCTTCTGTATTTCTTTAAAAATTAGCTTACATCAGATCACACTAAATTTTCATAATCTCTCAGGCAGGGGGTGTGTCCCTCTCTTGCCCTCACTGTACATGACTAAATTTCCTCCCTCACTTTGTGTCACTGAGCTGTCAGCTGTCCTCTTCATGTAATCTCCTTAATACTGGGCTGGCACACTGTAACAAACCCCCTCCCCATCTCCTTACTACTGGGGTACATGTTGCTGTATAAGGCTGAACATGCTGTCACACTTCTGCTCCTTTTTCTCCTCTATGCTATGGATGGAGCCCTGCACTGAATCATTCTCCTTCTCTTGATGCTGCTGAGAGCTGGGAGGTGTGAGGAGGTGTATCCTCCCCTCAGCCAATCACAGCAGTGCCCACACTGCCTGCTCTCTTCTGCTCTCTTTGTGTTCAGAGATCTTCACACAGGGAGTGCACACAGCCCCCCACCTGTATTCCGACCGACTAGCTGATATTGCTAACATTGGAAAGACCATAGTAACAGGTGTGTGACATTTTATGAGGACCTCTAGTGGCCACTTTTATAGGAGCAGTTTTCTAAGGGAAACTGTGGAAAAAAATATGAAATAATATTAGAGATATACTTGTTTTCTATGGCTCTATTGTTTTTAAAAATATAGTTTTGGTGACAGTGGCCATTTAACTTGATTAACAATTAACCAATAGATAAGTCCTCTTTAAAGGGGTACTCTGGCCATAAGACATCTTATCTCCTATGCAAAGGAAAGGGATAAGATGTCTGATCATAGGGGTCCCACCGCTGGGTACCCCCACAACCTCTCATGCAGCACCCACCTTTCTCAGCTACAGGAAGCAATGATCGCTCCATGTCTGAACCCTCACAACCACGGGATCAGAGTATCGTGATATCACAACTCCGCCCCTTGTGATATCATGTCCCGCCCCCTCAATGCAAGCCTATGGGAGGGGGTGTGATAGTTACTACTGTTAACATCAGCTATTGAAAAAGAGGACCTGAATCCCCAAAATGCATCTAGCGTTTTAGCGTCTAGTGTTTTAGCTGCATATTCAAAGTACTGCTATTTCGAAGTGCCTTGGATAGATATTGCAGGAGATGGTCAGGAGGTAGGCTGGAGGTGGATACAATCTAAAAAAGGTAAGATTTATTTGTTTAAAATTGTTCTCTTCTTTAAAATGGCAGACTTGGTTCAGTGCATGAATTGTTGTGCATTTATTTCATGTTCCACTCTTTGGAGGTTTGGATGCTGTCAGGTCTGTAGACAGTTCTCCTTACTGCAGGAGGAAATTGCATTTTTGAAATCTGAGATGTTTAAATTATCTGTTAAACAAACTCAGACTGTGACTGCTGCAATGCCACTGCCACAGAGAGCCCCTAGAAATGGCAGATGGGTTACTGTAGGTTCTGGAAGACTTAGAGTTGTGGATAGAAGACATGTCCCACAGTCTGTGGTACTCCATAATTCATTTGCAACACTCTCAGAATGTAAGAGCAATATTGATATTGGCTCAAGTACAGAGCTTGATGAACCATCAACTTCTATGTCTAATTTATGCAAGACTATAGCCAAGGACAAAAAAGATAAAGTGAAGTCTGAAAGGAAGCAGCTGTTGCTGGGTGATTTAACCCCTTAAGGACTCAGCCCTTTTTCACCTTAAGGACTCAGCCGTTTTTTGAAATTCTGACCACTGTCACTTTAAACATTAATAACTCTGGAATGCTTTTACTTATCATTCTGATTCCGAGAATGTTTTTTCGTGACATATTCTACTTTAACATAGTGGTAAAATTTTGTGGTAACTTGCAGCCTTTCTTGGTGAAAAATCCCCAAATTTGATGAAAAAAATGAAAATTTAGCATTTTTCTAACTTTGAAGCTCTCTGCTTGTAAGGAAAATGGATATTCAAAATAATATTTTTTTTTGGTTCACATATACAATATGTATACTTTATGTTTGCATCATAAAGTTGACATGTTTTTACTTTTGGAAGACACCAGAGGGCTTCAAAGTTCAGTAGCAATTTTTCAATTTTTCACAAAATTTTCAAACTCGATATTTTTCAAGGACCATTTCAGGTTTGAAGTGGATTTGAAGGGTCTTCATATTAGAAATACCCCACAAATGACCCCATTATAAAAAGTACACCCCCCAAAGTATTCAAAATGACATTCAGTAAGTGTGTTAACCCTTTAGGTGTTTCACAGGAATAGCAGCAAAGTGAAGGAGAAAATTCAAAATCTTCATTTTTTACACTCGCATGTTCTTGTAGACCCAATTTTTGAATTTTTGCAAGTGGTAAAAGGAGAAAATTTTTACTTGTATTTGTAGCCCAATTTCTCTCGAGTAAGCACATACCTCATATGTCTATGTTAATTGTTCGGCGGGCGCAGTAGAGGGCTCAGAAGGGAAGGAGCTACAAGGGGATTTTGGAGAGAACATTTTTCTGAAATTGTTTTTGGGGGACATGTCACCTTTAGGAAGCCCCTGGGGTGCCAAAACAGCAAAAAAAAACACATGGCATACCATTTTGGAAACTAGACCCCTAGGGGAACGTAACAAGGGGTAAAGTGAACCTTAATACCCCACAGGGGTTTCATGACTTTGACATATGTAAAAAAAATATATATATTTTTACCTAAAATGCTTGGTTTCCCAAAAATTTTACATTTTTACAAAGGGTTAAAGCAGAAAATACCCCCCAAAATTTGAAGCCCAATTTCTCCCGATTCAGAAAACACCCCATATGGGAGTGAAAAGTGCTCTGTTGGCGCACTACAGGTCTCAGAAGAGAAGGAGTCACATTTGGCTTTTTGGAAGCAAATTTTGCTCTGGGGGCATGCCGCATTTAGGAAGCCCCTATGGTGCCAAAACAGCAAAAAAAAACCACATGGCATACCATTTTGGAAACTAGACCCCTTGGGGAACGTAACAAGGGGTAAAGTGAACCTTAATACCCCACAGGGGTTTCACGACTTTGGCATATGTAAAAAAAATATATTTTTTTTTACCTAAAATGCTTGGTTTCCCAAAAATTTTACATTTTTACAAAGGGTTAAAGCAGAAAATACCCCCCAAAATTTGAAGTCCAATTTCTCCAGATTCAGAAAACACCCCATATGGGAGTGAAAAGTGCTCTGCTGGCGCACTACAGGTCTCAGAAGAGAAGGAGTCACATTTGGCTTTTTGGAAGCAAATTTTGCTCTGGGGGCATGCCGCATTTAGGAAGCCCCTATGGTGCCAGGACAGCAAAAAAAAAAAACACATGGCATACCATTTTGGAAACTAGACCCCTTGGGGAACGTAACAAGGGGTAAAGTGAACCTTAATACCCCACAGGGGTTTCACGACTTTGGCATATGTAAAAAAAATATATATTTTTTTACCTAAAATGCTTGGTTTCCCAAAAATTTTACATTTTTACAAAGGGTTAAAGCAGAAAATACCCCCCAAAATTTGAAGTCCAATTTCTCCAGATTCAGAAAACACCCCATATGGGAGTGAAAAGTGCTCTGCTGGCGCACTACAGGTCTCAGGAGAGAAGGAGTCACATTTGGCTTTTTGGAAGCAAATTTTGCTCTGGGGGCATGCCGCATTTAGGAAGCCCCTATGGTGCCAGGACAGCAAAAAAAAACACATGGCATACCATTTTGGAAACTAGACCCCTTGGGGAACGTAACAAGGGGTAAAGTGAACCTTAATACCCCACAGGGGTTTCACGACTTTGGCATATGTAAAAAAAATATATATATTTTTACCTAAAATGCTTGGTTTCCCAAAAATTTTACATTTTTACAAAGGGTTAAAGCAGAAAATACCCCCCAAAATTTGAAGCCCAATTTCTCCAGATTCAGAAAACACCCCATATGGAGGTGAAAAGTGCTCTGCTGGCGCACTACAGTCTCAGAAGAGAAGGAGTCACATTTGGCTTTTTGGAAGCAAATTTTGCTCTGGGGGCATGCCGCATTTAGGAACCCCTATGGTGCCAGGACAGCAAAAAAAAACCACATGGCATACCATTTTGGAAACTAGACCCCTCGGGGAACGTAACAAGGGGTAAAGTGAACCTTAATACCCCACAGGGGTTTCACGACTTTGGCATATGTAAAAAAATATATTTATATTTCACCTAAAATGCTTGGTTTCCCAAAAATTTTACATTTTTACAAAGGGTTAAAGCAGAAAATACCCCCCAAAATTTGAAGCCCAATTTCTCCAGATTCAGAAAACACCCCATATGGAGGTGAAAAGTGCTCTGCTGGCGCACTACAGGTCTCAGAAGAGAAGGAGTCACATTTGGCTTTTTGGAAGCAAATTTTGCTCTGGGGGCATACCGCATTTAGGAACCCCTATGGTGCCAGGACAGCAAAAAAAAAACACATGGCATACCATTTTGGAAACTAGACCCCTTGGGGAACGTAACAAGGGGTAAAGTGAACCTTAATACCCCACAGGGGTTTCACGACTTTGGCATATGTAAAAAAATATATTTATATTTCACCTAAAATGCTTGGTTTCCCAAAAATTTTACATTTTTACAAAGGGTTAAAGCAGAAAATACCCCCCAAAATTTGAAGCCCAATTTCTCCAGATTCAGAAAACACCCCATATGGAGGTGAAAAGTGCTCTGCTGGCGCACTACAGGTCTCAGAAGAGAAGGAGTCACATTTGGCTTTTTGGAAGCAAATTTTGCTCTGGGGGCATACCGCATTTAGGAACCCCTATGGTGCCAGGACAGCAAAAAAAAAACACATGGCATACCATTTTGGAAACTAGACCCCTTGGGGAACGTAACAAGGGGTAAAGTGAACCTTAATACCCCACAGGGGTTTCATGACTTTGGCATATGTAAAAAAAATATATATATTTTTACCTAAAATGCTTGGTTTCCCAAACATTTTACATTTTTACAAAGGGTTAAAGCAGAAAATACCCCCCAAAATTTGAAGCCCAATTTCTCCAGATTCAGAAAACACCCCATATGGAGGTGAAAAGTGCTCTGCTGGCGCACTACAGTCTCAGAAGAGAAGGAGTCACATTTGGCTTTTTGGAAGCAAATTTTGCTCTGGGGGCATGCCGCATTTAGGAACCCCTATGGTGCCAGGACAGCAAAAAAAAAACACATGGCATACCATTTTGGAAACTAGACCCCTCGGGGAACGTAACAAGGGGTAAAGTGAACCTTAATACCCCACAGGGGTTTCACGACTTTGGCATATGTAAAAAAAATATATTTTTTTTTACCTAAAATGCTTGGTTTCCCAAAAATTTTACATTTTTACAAAGGGTTAAAGCAGAAAATACCCCCCAAAATTTGAAGCCCAATTTCTCCAGATTCAGAAAACACCCCATATGGGGGTGAAAAGTGCTCTGCTGGCGCACTACAGGTCTCAGAAGAGAAGGAGTCACATTTGGCTTTTTGGAAGCAAATTTTGCTCTGGGGGCATGCCGCATTTAGGAAGCCCCTATGGTGCCAGGACAGCAAAAAAAAAACACCACATGGCATTACATTTTGGAAACTAGACCCCTCGGGGAACGTAACAAGGGGTAAAGTTAGACTTAACTCCTCACAGGTTTTTTGAACAGTATGTCATAAAAGTGAAAAATTGAATTTTTAACACTAAAACGATGGTGTTACTCCAAATTTTTCATTTTCACAAGGGGTAATAGGAGAAAAAGGCCCCCAAAATCTATAGCCCCATTTCACCCGAGTCACTTGTGGGGGGTTTCCACTGCCCTGGCATAATGGGGGCCTTGCAAACAGAACATGCCTCCATTCCAGCTAAATCCACTATCCAAAAAGCCCAGTGGTGCTCCTTTCCTTCTGAGACCTGTAGTGCGCCAGCAGAGCACTTTACATCGGCATATGGGGTATTTCCATATTTGGGAGAAATTGTATTTCAAATTTTGGGGTGCTTTTTACTCTTTTTATCCCTTGTGATAATGAAAAATTTGGGGCTACAGCAACAGGTTAGTGGAAAAAGTAATTTTTTGTTTATTTTCACTGCCGCTGTTCCAAAAATCTGTCAGACACCTGTAAGGTCCTAATGCTCACTGCACCCCTTGTTACGTTCCTTGAAGGGTGTAGTTTCCAAAATGGGGTCACATGTGGGTGTTTTTTTGGGGGGAGTTTGTCAGAAAAGCTACAACTATTAGCCAATCCTGTAAAAATCACCAATTTAGGCCTAAAATGTACATGGTGTGCTCTCATTCCTGAGCCTTGTTGTGCACCCGCTGAGCACTTTACATACACATATGGGGTATTTCTGTACTGGGGAGAAAATGTTTTACAAATTTGGGGGGTCTTTTTCTTCTTTTACCTCTTGTGAAACGTAAAAGTATGCTGGTATAGCCCCAACTTTTCGTTTTCACAAAAGGTAAAAGTAGAAAAAGCCCCCCAAAAATTGTGAAGCAATTTCTCCCGTGGACAGAAATACCCCATATGTGGTCCTAAACTGTTGCCAAGCACATGCAACAGGACTCAGGAGTGAAAGAGTGCCATGCACATTTGTGGCTTAAAGGGGTTTTCCAGGGTCTGGTAGGTTATTTTAACCTATTTCCATATTATCCCCTATCCAAAGGATAGGGGATAAGATGAATGATCGCCGGGGTTGCGCCACTGTGGACCCCTGCGATCTTGGCACAGCCTTTGGCATAGTTTGCTGGCGCTGCTTCTGGGACGGGGTGTGACACTGACATCACGTCAGGCCCCCTCCATTAATTTCTATGGGAGGGGGGGCGTGACAGCCATCTGGGAAGTTGCACCCGGCAGTCACGCCCCCTTCCATGGAAGTGAATGGTGGGGGCCAGACGTGACATCAGTGTCACGCCCCGTCCCGGAAGCAGCGGTTACAAACTATGCCGGGCGCTGCGCCAAGATCGCAGGGGTCCCTAGCGGCGGGACCCCTGCGATCATTCATCTTATCCCCTATCCTTTGGATAGGGGATAAGATGAAAATAGGTAAAAATAACCTTCCAGACCCCGGAATACCCCTTTAAATTAGTGATTTACATAGGGGTGGCTGATAGTTGCAGAGTTTTACTTACATGCGGTGTACCAAAACACCGCAGTTAGTAAATCTCCGTCTATGTCAGTGTTTCCCAACTTGGGTGCCTCCAGCTGTTGCAAAACGGTGACTCCTAGCATGTTGGGAGTTATAGTTTTGCAATAGCTGTGGGCAACCTGGTTGGGAAACACTGCCCTACTGTGTTGATCCAGAGGAAGGCAAAAAACCCCTTGAGGCGGATGCCAATTTGCCTCCAGGGGAAAAAATTCCTTCCCGACTCCAAATATGGCAATCAGAATAAATCCCTGGATCAACGTTCTTGGGACTTTTGGGGGATTATTACAACCAGGGACTGGAATGTCCCTGTGTTGCCAATGCGTCGGAAAATCGCTGTACATAGCCGCGGTCCCAGGCTCCTGTACAACGTCACCAATGCATTGGAAAAGAACAAAAAAGTGGTGTACAACGCCGCATGGCTCGTGTGCAACGCACTTAAATTTGGGGAAGAATAAAAATGGGGCAAGTCATAAATACTCCACAGACGTGTGATACGCCTTGAAGCATTCTTTGATGCAGAGGCCTGGTTTTTCAGGACAGGTGTCACACTGGAAAATGGAGTCCTTTCTTTTCCCTTTTTTAGCACAAACTCGGCATCTTTTCTGCGACCGTCCCTTTTTTCCAGTGGGGGGGACCTCTCCTGGAAAATGTTGCCCTGGTACAATACGCGGGCCTACAGTTCCAGAGGTACTTGGGCCCGCTCCTTCCTGGTCACCAAAGATCAGGGTCTTGATCACTACCTCCTGGAACTGCAGGAATGTCCCTGCGTTGCCTGCGCTGCGGAATAGTACAAAAGCGTTGTACAATGCCGTCTGGACCATGTACAACGCTATTTTTTTGTACCATCTTCTGGTCTTGCGCATGGCGTTATATGGGGTGAGGACTTGATCTGAGAGATCAACTCCTCCCATATACTGATTGTACCCCAGGACACAATCCGGTTTGAGGACCGTATTAGTGGTACCTCGTACAGTGACAGGGGTGCTGCCATTACCGTGAATGGTGGTCAGCATAAGGACATCCCTCTTGTCCTTATATCTGACCAACAGAAGATTTTCACTAGTAACGGACCTATATTCACCCCTAGGGATCGGTGGTAGATTTGTTGGAAGGCCTCGCTGACTTTTCCGCACAGTGCCACAAGCAGCAGTGGCTCTGGCGGAAAGAGACTTGAAGAGGGGGATGCTTGTATAAAAGTTATCCACGTATAAGTGGTAACCTTTATCAAGCAGTGGGTATATCAGTTCCCACACAATTTTCCCACTAACTCCCAGGATGGGGGGGCATTCTGGGGGTTCAATGCGGGAATCCTTCCCTTCGTACACCCTAAATCTGTAAGTGTACCCTGAGGTACTCTCACAGAGCTTGTATAATTTCACGCCATACCTTGCCCTTTTACTGGGAATGTACTGACGGAAATGCAGTCTACCTTTGAAGCTAATAAGGGACTCGTCAATGGCCACCTGCTTTTGGGGGACATATGCCTCTGCAAATTTTTTACTGAAATGATCTATGACCGGCCTGATTTTGAATAGGCGGTCATATGTGGGATCATTTCGGGACGGGCACGTTGCATTATCAACATAATGCAAACATTTGAGGACAGCCTCAAAGCGTGGCCGTGTCATGGCCATACTGTAGAGGGGAGTGTGATACAGAACATCCTCACTCCAGTATTGCCTAATAGATGGCTTTTTGACCAGGCCCATATGCAGCATGAGGCCCCAAAATGTCCTAATCTCAGCTGCATTGGTGGGGGTCCATCTGTCGGGCCTAGCCAAAAAAGCATTGGGATGCTGGGCCACAAACTGTTCGGCATACAAGTTTGTTTGCGCCACCATCAAATTGACAAAGTCCTCACTGAAAAAAAACGTAAAAAAGTCCATTTCAGTGAGGCCTGTGGTGTCAATTTGGATTCCTGGGCGGCCAGAAAACCCAGGAATCAGTGGCGCATAATCGTCTGGAACTGGGGTCCAGACGTGGTCACCTATAGGGGGGCCAGGGAAACTTGTACGGTGGACAGGGAACACCGTACGGGGGCCAGGGCTACTAGTTTGGGGAGCCTCCCCCGGCATTGCCCGGGGCAAGCGCCGCCGCCGCCTGGGGGGTTCATCTTCACTGGATGATGAGGAAGAGGAAGAAAAAAGGAAGGTAGGGTCTTCCTCTTCCCCATCACTGACGGATTCAGAGTCAGAGGCAAGCATGGCGTATGCCTCCTCCGCCGAAAACATGGACCCTCTACGGGACATTATAATTTTTTTGGGGGGGACGGGATGGGACAGGGGGGCAATTCGGGGGGTGTGTAAGTGTGCGTGTGTGTAAATGTAGTGTTTTCACTAACTTTATTTGTGAATAGTGTAATAGTGTATTGTAGTGTAGTGCTTGCACAACAGTAGGGTGCGGTCTGGCCACACAGTGTAGAACTGCGACTGTTGGCACGGACCGCAAAAAAGAAGGAAAAAAAACTGCAAGAAAAGAAAAAGCAAAAAAAAAAAAAAAAAAAAAAAAAGGAAAAAAAGGAAAGAAATGAGAAAATTACAAAAAACACTGCACCCACCAAACAGATGGGTGCAGGCTGCTACTGCAAATGCTCTGATGGGTCACACAGACCCACAGAGCAGTGCAGGTGCAGAACAGCCCTGTACACTAACTGTCCCTGCCTGCTCTACAGCTCACCCTCACTTACCAACGAGCTGCCGCACAGAGCAGATGGGCTCCGTCGGGCTCCGCCACTCGCTGCCCGATCTCCCGCCGGGAATCGCCGCTAAGAGGTACCCGCCGCAGCCGCCGCAGATCTTCTTTACCGCGCAGTGCCCGGGGAGAGCTGCCGCACAGAGCAGATGGTCTCCTCCAGGCTCCGCCGCGCACCGCCCGGTCTCCCGCTGATCGCCGCCGCTGATCGCCGCCGTTGACCCGCAGATCTTCAGGTACCCGCCGCTGCCGCCGCTGAACTCCTTCCCCGCGCTGTGCCCGAACTCGAGTGAGCGGGCAAAGCGCAGGGAGGAGATATTCAAACACCGCAGAGCGCTGCGATTGGCCGGACCGGTCTGAGCCGGCCATTCGCAGCGATCGGAGGGGGTGGCTATCCTTCCACCTCCCTCCTTTAGTGAGCGGTGATTGGAGCTGTGTCGGACAGCTCCAATTACCGCGATTTTATCCACTCCGGGGTCATCGGGAGGTCGCAATGTCCCCAGATCGCCGTGATAAGACAGTATGAATGTTCTGTCCAATCACGGCGATCGCCGTTACAGGAGGGGATTAAGTCCCCCCTAGGCATTGTGTGAAGATGCCTGCTGTTAGAAAACAGCAGGCATTTTCACAGAATAACGCTGTCGGGTTCCGCTGTGGCATAAAACAGCTTGGACGTAAATGTACGTCCTGGTGCGTTAAGTACCACCTCACCAGGACGTACATTTACGTCCTGCGTCCTTAAGGGGTTAATCATAAGCAGTATGGAGCTTAAGGAAAATGGTTTTGTGAGATGTTTCCCAGGTGCTACTGCTAGAAGATTCTTACGTATTCTTAATATTGTAAAGCAAGCAAAGCAGGAAGGGGATGTGGATATTATTGTCCATCTAGGGACAAATGACCTGGCTTGCAATGAAGTTTCAGAGGGGAAGGAATATTTTATCCCACTTGGTAGTGAGGTACAGGATTTTGCATCCACTGTTTAATTTTCTGAAGTTCTGCCTGTGCATAACATTCAGAATGATAGGCAGTGGCACGTTAAGGAGTTCAATTCATGGCTTAGTAAATGGTGTCAAGAGCAAGGATTTGGCTTTGTGTCTCATGATGGCTCTACTTAGAATAGAAAGCAACTGCACAAAAAAGATGGTTTGCATCTTTCTCTCAAAGGAACAAATGTACTCAGTGAAAGATTCCAAAAATTTGCTAAGGAGTATTTAAACTAGGAAGGGGGGGGTTCAAAAGAGTGAAAATCCATGAGTCCAATTGCCCTCCGAAACAATGCCAGAACATGTCAGTAGCACAGAGGTTAAGAAATTACAAACTCTACAAATACTTGCAGTTTAGATAATAAAATCAATGAACTTGGGTCAATAATGGCATCTGAGAATGTAGATTTAGTGGCTGTTACTGAGACATGGTTTAATGAAAGTAATGACTGGGACATGTGCATACCATGGTACTCTTTATACAGAAGAGACAGAGAAGGCAAGAAAGGAGGAGGAGTGTCCCTATATGTGAAAGATAGCATAAAATCCAACCTAATACAAGTTAGTGAGGCCAACATAGAGTCAGTTTGGGTTATGTTTGGTAATCAGACAGTAACTCGTGTAGGTGTGATATAGAGACCACCTGGCCGAGTTAAAGAATTAGATTATCTACTAGTTAAAGAAATAGCTAAAAGGACAATGAAAGGAGAAGTTATCATTATGGGAGACTTCAATCTTCCGCATATAAACTGGAAAACCAAAATAGCTAGTTTTGCCAGGAGTACAGATATTCTAAATTCCCTACTGGGATAATCTCTACAACAAGTGGCTGAGGAACCTATACGGTGGGAGGCCATTTTGGATTTGGTAATCACAAATGGGGATTTGGTATATGATGTTATTGTAGGCAAAAGCTTGGGATCTAGTGATCACCAGTCACTGTGGTTTAATATAAGAACAGTGAAGGAGTCACAACACAAAAACAAAAGTTTTAGCTTTTAGAAAAACATACTTTTCAGAAATGAGATTAGTCATAAATGAGTCCCTATCAGACTGGAACGGATTACATGGAGTCCAGGAGAAATGGGACTACTTAACAGATGCATTATTGAAGGCAACAGAAGATTGCATAAGACTTGTCTGAAAAGTAGAAAAAGGAAGAGACCACTGTGGTACTCAGCAGAAGTGACCAAAATCATAAAATACAAAAAGCTAGCATTTAGTAATTATAAAACAACCCAGAGCAATGAAGATAGGGGAATCTACAAGACTAGGCAGAGAGAGGCCAAGCATATTATAATAACTTCTAAAGCGCAGGCAAAAGAAAAACTAGCACAGTCTGTGAAAAAAGGGGATAAAGCATTCTTCAGATACATAAATGAAAAAAGGAAATTAAAACAAGGAATAACTAAATAAAGAACAAAGAAAGGAAGGTATGTAGAAGAGAATAAAGGGCTAGCCAACTGCCTTAATGAATACTTCTGTTCAGTTTTTACAGAAGAAAAAGAAGGAAAAGGACCTCAATTAGGGAGAAAGACTAATCATTTGATGCATGAGTCTTTACAGAGGAAGAGGTTCTACGTTTGCTGTCCAAAGTGAAGACAAATAAGTCACAGGGGCCTGATGGGATACACCCAAAATTATTAAAAGAGCACAGTGGTGAGCTAGCAAAACCGTTAACAGATTTATTTAACCAATCACTGGTAACAGGAGTTGTCCCGGAAGATTGAAAATTAGCATATGTCGTGCCAATTCAAAAGAAAGGTAATAGGGAGCAATCAAGCAACTATAGGCCAGTAAGTCTGACATCAATAGTGGGGAAATTATCGGAAACCCTACTAAAGGATAGGATTGTGGAACATCTAAAATCCCATGGATTACAAGATGAAAAACAACATGGGTTTACTTCAGGGAGATCATGTCAAACAAATCTTATTGATTTTTTTGACTGGGTGAGTAAAATAATAGATGGCGGAGGGGCAGTAGACATTGCATATCTCGATTTTACCAATTTTGTTTAATATCTTCATTAGTGATATTGCAAAAGGTCTCGATGGTAAGGTATGTCTTTTTGCCGATGGCACAAAGATATGTAACAGGGTTGATGTTCCTGGAGGGATACACCAAATGGAAAAGGATTTAGAAAAACTATAAGAATGGTCAGAACTCTGGCAACTGAAATTTAATGTGGATAAGTGCAAGATAATGCACTTGGGGAATAAAAACTCTTGGGCAGAATATATAATATTTGACACAGTCCTGACCCCAGTATCTGAGGAAAGGGATTTAGGAGTAATTATTTCAGAAGACTTAAATGTAGGAAGACAATGTAAGAGAGCAGCAGGAAACGCTAGCAGAATGCTTGGATGTATAGGGAGAGGTATAAGCAGTAGAAAGAGAGAAGTGCTCATGCCGCTGTACAGAACACTGGTGAGGCCTCACTTGGAGTATTATGTGCAGTACCGGAGGTCATATCTCCAAAAGGATATAGATACTCTAGAGAGAGTTCAGAGAAGGTTAAAGGACCTTAACATATATAGCTTGGAAGAAAGAAGAGACAGAGGAGATTTGATAGAGACTTTTAAATACATAAAGGGAATCAACACTGTAAAGGAGGAGAACATATTTAAAAGAAGAAAAACTACCACAAGAGGACATAGTTTTAAATTAGTTATAATTATTTATAGTTATAAATTAGGTTTAAAAGCGATATCAGGAAGTATTCCTTTACTGAGAGAGAAGTGGATGCATGGAATAGCCTTCCTGCAGAAGTGGTTACTGCAAATACAGTGAAGGAGTTTAAACATGCATGGGATAAGCATAATGCTATCCTTCATATAAGACAGGACCAGTCACTATTGATAGGATTCAGATTGTTGGGCAGACTAGACGGGCCAAATGGTTCTTATCTGCCGACATATTCCATGTTTCTATGTAGCCGGCACCCCTATTATCACAAACACCCCAATATAGGGAAGCTTGAATCCCTATTCACCCTTACTGCAACACTGTAAACTTTGGAGAACATCATCCCACCAGCAGAGCACTCGCTTCCTGGGACCCCACTTACTTTGCTGAGTAACAACGTGAGACTCATCCTGGACATCGATTCTCCAGATTGAAAGAAGGAGCACCTTTCACTGGCACCACGGGTAAGAGGTACTTGGTACTAATCCCCACCCCACTTGTGACTTATATTCAAACTAGCCCTGCACCAACAGGGTAGAGTGAGCTGTAAATAGGGGGACTACAGAGCTGCAATATACCAGTTGTTCTCAGCAATAGACTTACGGCTCGGCGCCACCCGAGCCATCAACATCAGAGACACTGTCACGACATCTCAAGTAAACTCTGCTACTTAATATCCACCTATTAACTGCTCAATCACACTATTGTGTGGGACAAAAAAGAGTGTACCTGCAGCCCAGCATATTGACTTTAACGTAATCACACTACAGCGAAATACATTGCTAATTAAACCGGAGTCAAAACCGTGGTTGACCACGATTTTGTCTCCGGTTTAAAAACCGTACTACAACCACATACGTTTTTTTTAACATGGACGTCAATGGGAAACGCACATGTATACGGTTCCATAAGGGAAAAATGTATACGTTTTTACTTTGCACATGCGCATTTGAATCCTAAAGTCCCCACCCAAGACCCCTCCCATTAAAAATGTACAAAATTTTCAAAAACGTATAGGGTTTTTTTCTATAAAAACTGACGGAACTGTATGCACTTTTAAAAACAGTATACTGTTTAAAAACGCATACGGTTTACTTTTTTCCATACTGTCTCATCTGTTTTTTTACCATACGGTTTTCCTTAGAAAAACGGATTGAAAACAGTATGGCAAAAAGGTAGTGTGAACCCAGCCTAACACAGTATCCTCGATTAGGAAATTTTCTTGATCCATGTTGAACTCCCACAACACTTTTGTTCTGTGTATTTAAATGGTGTGAGGGGATGTATCCAAGCAGAAAAGCTGGGTTATGGCACATGATTGCTTAACCCCCTATAGTAAAGAGGTGATCATGGACATCTTTGCTAAATTTCACATTTTTCCAACCAGCATTGTCAAAGAAAACTATGTTTGCAGAATATTGTGCTATCCAATATGGCTGCCAAATCTTTTGATAATTTGCGGTACAGAAAGTGATTACGAACATGTGTGCAAATTTTCACATTGTTCTGACCAGCAATTTTAAAGAAAAACTGTTTGCAGAATATTGAGCAATCCAATATGGCTGCCAAATCTTGTGATCATGTGTGGTACACAAAGTGATCATGAACATGTGTGCTAATTTTCACACTGTTCTCACAAGTCATTTTAGAGAAAACTATGTTTGCTAAATATTGCACAATTCAATATGGCTGCCAAACCAGGTCATCATTTGTGGTACAGAAAGCGATCATTTGTGCTACGTTTCACATTATTCCGACCACAACATTATTGTGGTAAAGAACATGATCTCGAACATGTGTGGTAATTTTAACATTGTTCAGACCAACATTTTCAGAAGAAACAATGTATGGAGAATATTGTGCAATTTGAGATTTCCCTAGTGTTCTGTGAAGGAAAATATGGATTTTATTAAAGACAAGAGGTGAGTATTATGCCATTCTTTCTTTACTTGCTCAAATAGCAGCAAACAAACAGTTAAAATAACAGCAGAAAAAACTTTCAGGTGGTAACAGGAGTGCTCTCAGGTAACTAGTCCACCAATCAACATCCAGCACAGGTAATATAAGGACCAGAAAGCTCTGTCACTCCCTCTTTCTTTGGTGTAAAGTTGATTGAAGATAAGGTTAAGAAACAAAAGACTGGAACAACACATCACGAAACAAAAGACTCCAGGATTTCAAAAGGAACAAAGACTGTAAATCTGAAGTATGATCCAGAAGCCGAAACGGGCTGGTCGAAAACAGGATCCACTGATGTTGGAACTAAGAGGCTGTAGGAGACACAAACAAAACATGATGATAGGGTGGGTTGTGAAGGGAGGAATAATACCCGCCTCTTGTCTTTAATGAAATCCATATTTTCCTTCACAGAACACTTGGAAAATCTAAAATTTTATTACAAGACAAAGAGGCTCCTATTATGCCAGTTTGAAGCTGGCCACAATAAACATCAATAATAATAAGCGAAAATAATTAAATAACTCTATCAGATACATGAGACTCTGGACAAAAGTAAAAGGTCTTGAAAGTGGATTCTGAAGACCAATCGGCTGTTCTAAGAATATCAGATAAAGAGACTCCAGCTTGGAAAGCTTTAGTGGACATAGCTCCTCTGGTGGAGTGAGCTGAAAATTGAGAAGTATCAATGCCAGCTAGCTTCATAGTATTCTTGACCCATTGGGCTAAGGTGGAAGAGGAAACAGGCAAGTAGGGTCTGCAGTATGAAATAAGTAGTTGAGACGAGTTTTCTTGTCTGATGGGAAAGGTTTTAGTCTCATAAGCTTTGAGACACCGAACTACACACAGTTTTTCTTGATGAGGAAAAATTGGATAAAAGACTGTATGAAGGTTAGTCTTAGTGCGTCTGGAGATAGAGAAGTGTACGCCTTGAGGGGAAAAAGTCCTGTGGGAAATGTCTAGAGCCCTAACATACGAAATTCTTTTAATTGAGATGAGACAAAGAAGAACGGTGAGCTTAAGGGTACATTCCCACACGGCGTATTTGCTGCGTATTTGCTGCTGCGTATTTTATTTTCTCTGTTGAAGTCAATGGGTAGGAAAATATGCAGCACCAAATACGCAGCAAATACGCAGCAAAATACGCCGTGTGGGAACGTACCCTAAAAGATAGAAGCCTGAGAGGGAGGGGATCATTGTCCTCCCAAGATTTGAAAAGATTTAAAATCAAAGTAACGTCCCAAGTGGAATGATATCTGAAACGAGGAGGTCTATGAACTTAATACCCTTCATGAGTTTGCAAACTAAAGGGTGCTGGCCAACAGGAATAGAATTTACAGGGGGATGAAAAAAGGATATAGCCGAGCTATAGACGTTGATGGTGCGAAAAGCTTTCCCAGATTCAAAAGAAAAGGAAAGGAAATTTAAGATGTTGGCAATAGATGCATGTAAGGGATCCCAATCCCTTTGCATGCTCCAATGTAGCCATAGTCCCCAGGCTGATCGGTAAGCCGATCTGGTGCCTGGTGCCCAGGCCTCGGACAAGATGTCCCTAGATGTCTGTGAAAGTTGTGAATCAAACTCTGCCGTCCGGATATTAACCATACTACAAGATGAAGAACTTCCGAAGTTATCAGAGGATGAAGGTTTCCTGCCGGATCTCTGAGAATTTCTTTGAATTGAGGAAGGATGCGCGGGACATCTATTGTCATCCCAAGATCTGGGGAAACCATGACTGGGTTGGCCACCAAGGGGTCACGATCACTAAAATTGCTTGTTGAGTTAAGGCATGAAGGAGAACTCTCGGAATGAGAGAAAAGAGGGAGAAAGTGTAAAGAGTGGAAGGAGGCCAAATTTGATGGAGTGCATCCACTCCCAGAGCTTCGGGATCTGGTCGCCAGCTGAAGAATTGAGGGATCTGACGATTCAATCAAGAAGCGAACAGATCTATGGAAAAGGGTCCCCATAGAGAGTTGATTTGGAGGAAGACATGGCGATCGAGTGACCAATCGCTGTTGTCGATTAGGTAGCGAGAATTCCAATCTGCTACCGTATTGGAGAGTCCTGGAAGATACTCTGCCTTGAGGACAATATTTCTGTCCAGACAGAAATGCCAAAGCAAGGTCTGCCAAAGGCTTCGATCTTGTGCCTCCGAGGTGATTTATGTACTGAACCGCCGAAATGTTGTCCATTTTCAATAGGATGCAACAATGAGACTTGTCTCTCGCGAAACTCTTGAGGCAAAGAAGCCTGCAAGAAGTTCCAGACAATTGATGTGAAGAGAAGTTTCTTCCTCTGACCATTTGCCCCCTGTAGAGGAATGACCGCAGCGGGCTCCCCAACCCAACTGACTGGCGTCTGACGCCATGATAAGATCTGGAATGGAATTTAAAATAGTTTTCACATTGTATGTGATGTAGCCACCATAGGAGCTCCTCTTTGGTTCCTGAATTTAAAGTTATCTCGTCTGAGTTGGCCAAGCCCTCTCTCAGGTGTTGAGCCTTGAGACGTTGTAGGGCTCTGTAATGGAGAGAAGCTGGAAATATTGCTTGGATTGAGGCTGAAAGAAGACCCACTACACGGGCTATGCTCCTCAGGGATATCAAATTCTTGTTCAGGATGGACCGAATCTCTTTCCGTATTAGAGATAATTTCCAGTTGGGGAGACTTAGAAGGGCCGCACGTGAGTCTATTGTTAAGCCCAAAAATTCTACCTCCTTTGTAGGGGTTATAACGGATTTCTTTACATTGATTAGAAATCCCAGGTCATTTAGAAGCGATAAGGTCCATTGAGAATTAAGATTGATTAGATGAAGGGATTGAGCCATGATGAGAATGTCGTCCAGATAGATTATAAGATGAACACCTCTGCTCCTCAATGTCGCCACCACTGGTTTTAAAAGCTTTATAAAGCACCAGGGGGCCGATGATAGACCGAAAGGGAGACTCTGAAACTGCCATTTCTGGCCTTCCCAAAGGAATTGAAGGTAAGGTTGAAGCAGACGATATATTGGAACCGTCAGATAGGCATCCTTTAGATCTATCTTGACCATCCAATCGTTTATGGACAAAAGATCCCTTAAAAGATGGATACCTTCCATCTTGAAGTGTTGGTATTTCACGAAGTAATTTAGTTCTCACAGATTTATTACAGACCTGTGGCTGCCATCCTTCTTTTTTACTAAAAAGAGGTTGCTGAGAAAACCCTGAGAGTGGTAAGGTACTGGGCAAATAGCCCCTTTTGAATATAATTCCATCACTTCTACGTTCATGAGACTGTAATCTTCTCGAGAGAAGAAAATGGGGTGGGGAAGACATTTCTGGACTAGAGTTTGCCAAAATTCTATTTGGTAGCCTGTTATGGTGTTCAGAATCCTGGTGTCTGATGTGATCATTTGCCAGGTTAGGGAAAAATACGCTAGTCTTCCCCCTAATGGAATTTGGGAAGAAAGGGGATTCATTACACTTACCTGTAGAATCTCGTGATCTGGGGTAGCCTCGATGCCCTCTTGCTCTCCATGGTCTGCCTCTTGTAGGGAGGAAGGGAGAGTTCTGGTATGAAGTCGATCCCTGGTAGCTTCTGTCAGTATTGGAGGGACCTTTATAGGACTGTCTCTCTTGACCTTGACGGCAGGGGAAGCGGCCCCTTCCTTTCCCGGCCTTACCAAAACCTTTCTCTGGAACACTTTTTTCAGGGAAGTCTGTGCTTTGTCAAGTGATGAGAACAGCCCTACATATTTGGAGATCTCCTTGATAAAAGAGTCCCCAAAGAGGAGACCCTCAGATTGGGATTCCGGTTCTGTATTGGCTAGGTGCATTAATTGGGGATCAAGTTTAAGGAGGGTAGCTCTACGCCTTTCGCAGCAGAAGGCCGCATTTACACCTCCAAACATGCAAATCGCTCTTTGAGCCCATCCTCGCATGATTTCCATATTAATGGGTGGGCCAGAAGATGCAGCTTCTTTGGACAAATCACCAATCTTGGTGAGGCGATCCAAGAGGTCAAGGAATTTATCCTGACAAAATTTGAATGAACGGTCTATCCCTTTTTTGGGATTACTGCCAGCTTTTTGTAAATACTTGGCAATAATCGGGTCCAACTCAGGAGTCTGGGAGATTTTATTTGGAAGAGTGGGCCTTGGACATTCAGCTTTCATTTTATTTCTGGCTGATTTGTCCAGAGGTTTCCTGAGCCAGGCACAAAGGTATTCTGATACCTGAGGCTGGGGCTCGCATTCCCCAGAGCGGGGGTGCTTGATATTATCAGGGTCAAAAAATGGGAGCCCTTTACTATCCAAGACTACAGGGGCAGATTTCTCAGCATTTATTTGAGAGGAATCCTGATGATCAGATAAATCCTCATATTCAGAATCAGAAGCTGAAATGATTACACTCTCCTCATCAGAGGACCCTTGACTGGAGGAGGTATTGTAGGAATCTAGCTTGATTTTCTTAGAGGCTCTTTTAACCAGCTTAACAAGGATCTCCTCGCGGGACGAGGGTATGTAGTGCTTTAGGTGCTCACCTTTAAATGTGCTACCTTTAGATGGTGCAAAAGACGAGTGTCCCTCATCTTCCTGGTGTAAAGCTGCTACTGTAGGTGGATGAAGATCGGTTTTACAGTGGAGTCTCTTATGCCAGATTTTTTAAAGCCTTTAGCCAAGCCAGAGGTGGAGTCCTCCGCCGACCAAAAAATGTTGGACGGGGTAGAAGGGTGCTTCTTTTTGGAATCAGTAGTGTGTGACACTGCCATAATTATTGACTTAGCAATAGAATCCTGTATAGAACCCATAGCTGTTTGAACAGCTAAACTGACAGATTTAGTCACAGAATTGTAAACCACATTTCTGATGTGTTCATCTAAGGCATAATGAAAATCCTTATCCCCTGAGGGAAAGGCAGAGAGAGGGGACTGTGTAGCATTATTCTCCTCAGTCATAATTACCTACTATTTGCTGGCTGTATTGACAACAAATATAAGCAGGTAAAATGAATGGTGTTAATAATTAGTAATTATAATTAAATACTATGCCCAGAGTCCCCTGACAGGGAGATAAGAGGAGAATACAGTGTTCGCTGTGACAGGACACTCTCCGTTTAGACACTGACAGCCGCAGCAGCGCCTGAGAGAAGATTAGCACAGGAGCGAGAAGTCTCGCGATACCTGACGAGATCGCGTCAGGAGCGAGGATAAACTGCCTAGTAACAGGAGCGGCCGCGCGAAAGTGAGGGAAAAGATGCGATAATGCGACTGAACCCGTAGATGGGATAACTACATGAACCACGGTAAGGGAATGATACAGGAAGGAAAAAGAAATACAAGAAACAAGGGGCCGCGGCAGTGAGGGAAAAAATATGTGAAGGGAAAAGTTGACTGCACAGCAATATGAATAAGGGTATAACCGAATAAGGTAAATTGAATAGGAATGAATATATATTGCAATAAGGGAAACACAATGTACATATATGCAAAAGCACAAATGTAGAATTGTCAGACACTAAATAGAACTTATCTTTGAGCAGAGCAGCAAAGAAAGAGGGAGTGACAGAGCTATCTGGACCTTATATTACCTGTGCTGGATGCTGATTGGTGGACTAGTTACCTGAGAGCACTCCTGTTACCACCTGAAAGTTTTTTCTGCTGTTATTTTAACTGTTTGTTTGCTGCTATTTGAGCAAGTAAAGAAAGAATGGCATAATAGGAGCCTTTTTGTCTTGTAATAAAATCCAATATGGCTGTCAAACTAGGTCATCCTTTGTGGCACAGAATGTTATCACGCACATGTGTGCTAATGTTCACATTGTTCGGACCAGCAATTTAAAGGGGTTACCCATCATATGGTGATTTTAGTATGTAACCTGCCAGACCGTAATGGACATGCTTAGGAAGGACCTGCGCTTGTCCTGGGGCTCAATGGAGCTAAATGTCCACCATAACATTGTGGCTATCTTTTTGTGAACTGGTATTTCTCTCTTCCTGTTTTTCTTTTTTGACTACAAATCCCATAATTCCATTTCCCTCCCTCCCACACATCAACCACCCCACCCATTGAAACATTGATGAGCTGCATCCATTCAAAAGACCTGCGGTTTTCAATCAGGGTGCCTACAGCTGTTGCATTAGTTGCAGATTGATCCCTCTCCAACCAAGCGATCACTCCACCCATTGAAGCAGACAGGTTCCCTGTCATCAGCTGACTAGTGAGGTCAGGTCTCGGCCGCATTGCAACCTGGGAAAAATCACATAAGAATTGTGAGAAAACCGTCACACACAGGTACAGACACAATATTATGAACTACACTAACTTTACAGCCCATGTAGCACAGTCAAATAAAAAAAATCTTGGAATACCCCTTTAAGAGCAATCTATGTAGGCAGAATATTACACAATTTAATATAGGCATGAAATCTGTTTATCAATTGTGGTACAAAAAGTGATCACTAACATGTGTGCTAATTTACGCACTGTTGTTACCAGTAATTTGGGAGAAAACTATATTTGCTGAATATTGCGCAATCCAATATGGCCGCAAAACCTTGTGGTACAGAAAGTCATGACGAACATGTGTGATAAATTTTGCACGGTTCTGACCAGTAATTTTAGAGAAAACTTTGCAGAATATTGCGTAATCCAATATGCCCAGCCAAATCTGGTGATCAACTGTGGTATAGGAAGTGATCACGAACATGTGTGCTAATATTCACATTGGGGGGCATTTATCAACGTCTTTAGTCATGTTTTTTCTGCTAAGTTTGTCGCATAATTGTCGCAGTTGCGCCTGCGTGATTTTTCGTGCAACTTTTTTTTACAGACAACGAGAAAAGCAAATTTTCTTTCCCGTCTTTTTTTTTGTAGAAAAAAGAAATTGACTTGCAGTGGTCAGAAATTTATGAAGTGTGACAGTCGCAAAAAAGTCGCATTGCATGAAAAAACCTACTAAATTTACTCCAGCTCAGACATGGAGCAGAAAAAGCCCCTACCAAAGCAAAAAGAAAAAAAAATAGCTTAAGTGAAAGAAATTTATCAACAGGCTGAAACCGCACAAAAGCAAAAAAATTGTAAGAAAAAAATAACTAAAAAAAGGAATACATAAGCAAACATTGATAAATGTCCCCCATTGTTCTGATCAGTAATTTTAGTGAAAACTATGTTTTGCTGAATATTGCGCAATCCAATATGGCCGCCAAATCTGGTGATCAATTGTGATACAGAAAGTGAGTAATCTACTATTGTGCAAAGAAGCTTAACTTTTAGATTAACAGTGTACATATTACACACATTTAACAAAATTGCATATAATTATTAATGCTATCTAAATGTTATTAGCGAGCGGTGGCCATATTGAATATGCAAATGAACAAGTTTTAACAACCTTGGTACAGGATGTAACCGTGAACATGTCTGCCAAATTATACATTATTTTACAAAAAGGTTTCTGAAAATAAGATGTTTGTAGAATATTGCACAATTCAACATGGCGACTAAACCATGTGATCAATAGACTTGCAATGAACAAGTCAAAATTGTGAGAAATACATGCTCATGTGACCTATGACCTTTATATTACAAAAGTCTTAACCACAATAGAGTACTGTACCATTGTGCGTAGCTATTACACACATTTAAAAAGAATTGCGCATTAATATGTATGCTATCTAAAAGTTATTGGCGAGCGGTGGCCATATTGATTATGCAAATGAACCAGCTTTAACAAACTTGGTACAGGAAATAACCATGAGCATGTCTGCCAAATTATACATTATTCTAAGGGTATGTTCACACTGAGGAATTGGAGAGGAATTTCCACAAGTAATTCTCCTCTCTTTTTCCTCTCCAAATCATTCAGCAGTGAAAACCCCATAGAGTTGTATAGAATTTCTGCCCCTCAGTTCACACTGAGGAATTTCCTCAAGCAGAATTCTGAAGAGGAAGTATGCTCCGCTTGAAGAAAGAACATGTTCTTTCTTTCAGGCGGAATCAGCGTCGTTCTCCCATAGAGATCAATGTTATTATTTTTTTCAGTCAGAAGCATTTCCACGCGTAATTCGTGCGGAATTTCCACATAAAAAAGAAGAGTATTTATGAATAAAAAAAAATACACATATTACGCCCATTCTCCACCCACTTTTATTCAGCTCCCACTCTTCCTCCCACTCTTGATACTCCTCTTCTCCTCCTCCGCATGAAACCTGCATTTCTGTGTGGAATTCCATGCGATTTCCGCACAAAATCGCTGCTAATTCTGAGCGGAAGAAAAACTGTATTTTGGGGTGGAAATCTTCAGCCTGATTTCCGCCCCAATTCCTCAGTGTGAACATACCCATACAAAAAGTTTCAGAGGAGATGTTTGTAGAATATTATGCAATTCAATATGGCGGCCCCACCATGTGACCAAATGTCTTATAATGAACAAATCTGATTCTGCTCAACAGTGCCACCACATACTGCGATATATGTATCTGAAGCTTTAGTGGTTGTAGAGAAGAAAAGAAGATTTTTGATTATTGTGTAAAATTGCCACAAAAACCAAGATGGCGGCCTTACCATGTGACTATGACCTTTCTATTACATAAGCTTATGCACAGCTCATAGGTCTACCACTATGCCAAGTCACATGTGTTCGGGAGTAACAGTGTAGCAGATATAAGCATTTAAAGCCTGAGGCAGAATAATAAAAAATAATAATAATCTGAGCAAAAACAATAGGTGTCCTACACAACTTCGTTGCTTGGCCACCTAATAATAATCTGAGCAAAAACAATAGTTGTCCAGTGCGACTTCATTGCTTGGCCTCCTAACTATTGAATTCAGATGAAATATTTCTGAGATGAGCTGTTTCCTTTTTCTAAAACGGAGTCATATGGGTGCCTTAAGCAATTTCCAGAGCAATACAGGTAGAGAACATATAGCTGTTACCAAGTTAGATGCACCTCTGTCAATTACTCTTTGTCTAAATTTGCAGTTGAGAATTTTTCTTGTCTAGCCTAATGACATTCTTTGTATAGCCTGCTTTCTGCAGATATCCACAGATCAGCAGGATGACTCCATATCGTATTATAATCTGCCAGGTAGAAATAGATAAATCTATTAGTCTGCTTTCTGCTTATTTCATCATTCTGACAGCCTCCCATGAGCCTGAATTCATCAGCTTCTTGAGAACAGCCAGCCCCTGCATCTTCTGACAGCTAAATCTCCATGATAGAACTTCAGGTTAATAGATCTTTAATCTCTATTTAATTGCTCATTAATATTCGAGCCCCTGATTCTGTTTTTAATTAATTCTGGTTGTTTACTTGGAGTGGCTTGGTAGAAAAACTACAATGTCGTGTAGAAATGGGAAGTACAATAAGGCTAAGTTCACACATCGTAAAATTTTACCTACATAATTAGATTTTTTGACTACCGTATTTTGAACAAATATGCATGCCTACAATAAAATAAAATCCAATAGGAGAAATCAGTGGCCCCGTCCTGGGATTAAAACATCTGTAGCACCTGACAATTATATTCCCATATGGCAGGAGAAGCTTTGCTAAAAAACACTTCAGGCAATATAAGATGCATAATATCCACAGTCATAGAATTGAAATGAAAGCCGCACTCACCTGGTTCCGTGTGAAGATAAAAAATGGCAAGGTGAATCATTTCTACCTGCAAGGCTGCTGACAAATGTCAGCATCCTTGCAGGCAGAAATTATTCCAGTTTGCCGCAAGGCTGGGTGCAGCTTGAGAAAGCGCTTTACGGCGCAAAACATGTTGCCTGTTCAACCTCTCCTCTATCTGCTATCCTCACGGAAAATCCATGAAAATAAAGTTGGCATTTTTTTTCTTTACACGGAACTGAGTGAGTGATGCTTTCATTTCAATTCTATGACTGTGGATAAAATAAGACATAACATTTTAGGGTTAGCCTAAAGACTCATTCACACATTCTTTTTTTCATAGTGTTTTTCTAAAAATCAACTGCAGTACAGGACAGCAACATACATGGGAGAAAAAGGTCACAAAGTGGTTAGATAAAAGTAAAGACATATGTCACAAAAAAAGCATTGTAGTTAAAGGGGAACTTCCACACTTCTGTATCTTAAGCACTCCCATAGAAAAATATGGGGGGGGGTACAGGGTTGTCAGCCACTACCTGGTCAGTAATCCATGCACAGAGTGGAGCTTGCTCCGTGCATGAGTAGAGCCAGGGTGCCTGGCAGGAGACCACAGGGCCCAGCAGTAAGAACCCTTACAATCAGACACAGATTTCAGATTAGCATTTTTCTTAGTCAGTGCTACGATAGGAGCAACAATGGTGGAAAAGTGGGGAATAAATTGACGATAATAATTTGCAAATCCGAGAAATCTTTGGATTGCTCGTAAGCCAGTGGGATGAGGCCAATCCATTACCTCAGATAGTTTATCAGGGTCCATTTGAAGATCTTGACTGGACACAATGTATCCCAGGAAGGGAAGACTGCTGCGTTCGAATAGACACTTCTCAATTTTGGCATAAAGTTGATTTTGACGTATTCGCTGGAGCACTTGACGGACATGAAGGCGATGTTCCTCTAGGTTGGAGGAAAAAAATTAGGATGTCGTCAAGATAGACTACCACACAGGAGTACAGCATGTCCCGAAAAATCTCATTAACAAAGTCCTCAAAGACTGCTGGGGCGTTGCATAGACCAAAAGTCATGACTAGGTATTCAAAGTGACCATGTCTGGTATTGAAGGCGGTCTTCCATTCATCACCTGCTCGAATACGGATGAGGTTATATGCGCCCCTTAGATCAAGTTTGGTGAAAATCTTAGCTCCACGCAGTCGGTCGAAGGGATCGGAGATGAGAGGCAGAGGATAGCGATTTTTTACAGTAATTTTATTGAGACCGCGATAGTCAATACAGGGGCGTAGAGATCCATCTTTTTTTGCAACGAAGAAAAATCCAGCTCCAGCTGGAGAAGAAGATTTCCGGATAAAACCTCTTTTAAGGTTTTCCTGTATGTACTCAGACATAGCTTGTGTTTCCGGGGCAGAAAGTGAGTAAATCCTACCACGGGGCGGTGTGGTACCAGGGAGCAGGTCGATAGGGCAGTCATAGGGTCTATGTGGAGGTAAGACCTCTGCTTGCTTTTTACAAAAGACGTCCGAAAAGTCCTGATAGGCCTTAGGAAGACCTGGCAATGGAGTAGCCGTGGAGACCTGGCAGGAGGAAACTGGGTGGAGACATCGCTTGTGGCAAGAAGTTCCCCAACTCTTAATGTCCCCGTTGACCCAGTCGAGGCTAGGCGAATGACGTTGGAGCCAGGGCAAGCCCAGAAGAATTTCAGAAGTGTAGTTGGGTAGCACAAAAAATTCAATATGTTCATGATGGTGAACTCCAACACTCATAAGTAGTGGGTGAGTGTGGTAACGCACGGTGCAGACTAGTCTCTCTCCATTGACAGAAGAAATGAAGAGAGGTTTGACAAGATGAGTAACTGGAATATTGAATCTGTTGATTAGGGAGGCTTCAATGAAACTTCCTGCTGAACCCGAGTCCAAGAAGGCCACAGGGGAGAAGGAAGTATTAGTATTAGTGGGTATGGCAATCCGCACAGGTATAGTCAGTCGTGGAGAGGAAGAATTCACACCTAGTAACGCCTCTCCCACGTTAACTAGGTGCATGCGTTTCCCTGACACGGAGGACGAAGAGGACAGTCTTTTAGGAAATTTTCGGTGCTTGCACAGTACAGGCACAGGTTTTTGTTCCTACGGCGAATCCTCTCTTGGTGGGTCAGGCGAGACCGATCCACTTGCATAGCCTCCTCAGCGGAAGGCACAGGAACAGATTGCAAAGGACGCTGGAAGAGAGGTGCCAGGGGAGGAAACCGCCTGGTGCGAACAAAATCCTTTTCATGACTAAGCTCCTGGCATCTTTCAGTGAAACGCATGTCGATGCGGGTGGCAAAATGGATGAGTTCAAACAGGGTTGCAGGAATCTCTCGTGTGGCCAGAACATCTTTGATGTGACTGGATAAGCCTTTTTTGAAGGTCGCGCAGAGGGCCTCATTATTCCACGATAGCTCAGAGGCAAGGGTGCGGAATTGAATGGCATATTCGCCCACTGAAGAACTCCCTTGGACTAGATTCAATAGGGCTGTCTCGGCTGAGGAAGCCCGAGCTGGCTCCTCAAAGACACTGCATACTTCCGAGAAGAAGGACTGGATGGTAGCAGTGGCAGGATCGTTGAGATCCAAAGCGGTGTGGCCCAGGACAAGGCCTTTCCAGACAGCAGGCTGACCACGAACGCCACCTTAGACCGTTCTGTAGGATATTGGTCTGACATCATCTCCAGGTGTAGGGAACACTGGGACAGGAATCCACAGCACAGTTTAGAGTCCCCATCAAACTTGTGTGGTAGAGACAGGCGGAATCTGGGAGCGGCCACTCGCTGCGAAGGAGATGCAGGAGCTGGCGGAGGAGATGGTTGCTTTTGTTGCGGCAGAAGCTGTTGCAGCATAGCGGTTATATGAGTCAGCTGTTATCCTTGTAGCGCTATCTGCTGCGACTGCTGGGCGACCACGGAGGTTAGGTCAGCGACACTGGGCAGCGGGACCTCAGCGGGATCCATGGCCGGATCTACTGTCAGAATCTGGAGTGGTATGCGGGTAGGCACAGATAGTGGATCCTCTATGCCAGTGAGGTAATGGCGTGGGCCGTACCAGGGGAACGGAATCTAAGGGGTTACTGGTTTTCACCAGAGCCCGCCGCAAAGCGGGATGGACTTGCAGCGGCAGGTAACCCCAAGGTCGTTCCATCCGATAGCGACTCAACCTCACTGACTGCTGAGTCAGGCGCGGTACAGAAGGACTAGGCAAAAGGCAAGATCAGACGTAGCATAAGGTCAGGGCAGGTAGCAACGGTTCGTAGTCAAGGGCAACGGCAAGGGTCTGGATACACAGGCAAAGGACACACGGAAATGCTTTCACTGGCACAAGGCAACAAGATCCGGCAGGGACAGGAAGGGGAAGTGGGTTTTTATAGTGTTGGGAGTGCTTGGAACTAATTGGGCCAGGCACCAATTAATGGTGCACTGGCCCTTTAAATCTGAGAGACCCGGCACGCACGCCGGGACCGAGCAGGAGGACGGGGCAGGTGAGAGACATGGGGCGTGATCCGAGAGCGGGCACGTCACCTCCGGTGACACGGGAGCAACGCTCACCGTCAGCGGTGCCGACCGGAGCGCTGCATGTAGAAGCACGCGGTGAGCGCTCCGGGGAGGCAGCGGAACCCGGAGCGCTCGGCGTGACAATAGGTGCCCAGAGGAGACCACCTGCTAGCTGAACAGGGGCTCCTGGAGATGGTGGCAGCAGCAGTCAATTAGTGCGGACTGTTGGTGGGAAAATCAGCTACTCGGAGGTGTGGCAGTTTTTCATCAAGCATCTGGAGGAGATTAACATAGCCACATGCACGATGTGTTGGCAGAAGGTGTAGCGTGGCCAGGGTCCCAATGTTGGCACCATGGCCCTGCATCAACATATGCTGCATCACCATAAAGCAGCCTTGAAGAACCGTGGCTCCGATGTAGTGGTCCAGCCTGCTGCCTCACCCAGTGGCACACCGCTCCCTCCTTCAGCCAGCCAAGGCTCCACCGCCTCAGCCGAAGGGAGCTGTGTGTCATACCCTACTTCTGTCGCTCCAGATGCTTCTTCTCCTCCTACTTTTCAGTCATTCCGCCAACAATCCATCGGTGAAGCTATGTCCAAGAGAAAACAGTATGCGCCCACTCATCCAAAGGCGCAGAAGCTGAATATGCTCCTGTCCAAGTTGCTGGTGCTGTAGTCCCTCCTTTTTCAAGTGGTGCACTTTGCACCTTTCAGAGAACTGATTGCTTGTGCCGAGCCAAGGTGGAGAGTGCCAAGCCCTCATTTCTTTGCAAAGAAGTGAGTACCAGCCCTGCACAATTTTGTGGAAGAGAAGGGGGGCAAGTCCTTGAGCCTGTCGGTGTGTGCCAAAGTGCATGGCAGCACTGACCTGTGGAGCTGTAACTACGGTCAGGGACAATACAGTGGTGCCTCAACATATGATATTAATTGGTTCCAGGAGAACCATCATATGTTGAAACCATCATATGTCGAGTACATATGTCTATGTAAAAATGGTAATTGGTTCTGGGGCCTTGGAACCATTGTATGTTGAATACATATCTCTATGGGAAACTGCTAATTGGTTCTGGGATGACCATTGTATGTGGAGTGTATGGGGAGTGTTTAACAAACCAGGGTGCCTCCAGCTGTTGCACAACTACAACTCCCAGCATGCATGTACAGCCATTGACTGTCTGGGCATGCTGGGAGTTATAGTTTTGCAACAGCTGGAGGCACACTGATATGGAAACATTAATGTATGGGGTGTATAGTGTGTATATGTATTGTATGCGATGTGTGACATTGCATACAGTACTGTACAGTTCTTTAAATACCTCCATTACGACCCTGCCAACTACAGCTCTATAGGAAAGGAAGGGGAGGGCAGCCAGCAGCTCATTGGATGCCTGCAGCAAGATGCTGCAGGCTATTGGCTATGGCTGCACTGGGGGGGGGGCTTACACGGAGCTCACAGTGGAAGCCTGCGTGAGTTAGCAGGACAGCATGTGAGTAACAGGAGTCAGAACGGGGCACACGGGGCACATTAAACAACTATCTGTCAGTTGCTGAAGTTGTCAGCGCTGTCAGATAGCTGTTTGTACGATGGCCCCGCCACACAGCAGCATCATATGTCGATGCTGCCTTCAACATACGATGGGCTCTGAGAGGCCATCATATGTTGAAATGATCATATGTCGGGGCCATCAAAAGTCAGGGGGTCACTGTACATGTCCTTTACGGCCCACTGGGGGAATGTGGTTCCTGCACAGCCACAACACCAACTTAGACAGATCATACCACTTCCTCCTCCATGCTCTCAGGCCATTGGTCCTGAGACAGTGTGTGACTCCGCCTCCTCATCCTCCACCATGTCCTCAGCCTCCACTGCACAGACAAGTCTCAGTGCCCCTTCAGCATACCATGTGTGCAGGGCATGACAGTATCATGCTGTTCTTTACATCGCTTGCCTTGGCGAATGAAGTCACAAAGTGGAGGAACTGCAAAAAGTAATTCATAAAGAAATCGGAGCATGGCTTACTCCACAAAAACTGGAAATGGGAACCATGGTGATTGACAATGAGAAGAACATCTTGTCTGCGCTGCGACAAGGAAGTCTGAGCCATGCGCCCTGTATGGCACACTTGTTCAATCTGTTTGTCGAGCAGTTCCTGTTCCACCAATTTGCAAGACATCCTAACAAATGGAAGAAAACTTTGCATGCACTTCAGCCACTCGTACACAGCAAAGCACACCCTCCTTGAGCTGCAACGTCAGATAGGTATACCCCAACATAGTCTTATTTGCGACGTAGCCAAACATTGGAATTCCACCCTCCATATATTGGACCGACTATGGGAACAGAGAAAAGCCATCACCAATTTCTTAATGATCCAAGTGGATAGGGAAACTCCCCTGTGTATCTTCAATGCCAACCAGTAGCAGCTCATACGTCACACCTGCCGTTTGCTCAGGCCCTTTGAGGAAGCAACATTATTAGTCAGTTGCCAGGATTACGGGATGAACGACGTCATTCCACTGCTTCATTTCCTACAACACATGTGGAAACGATCGCTGGTCATGTCAATGGAGACGTGGCGCCTACATCTCACGGCCACATAAGCCCTGTGGTGGCTGAACTGAAGAAGGAGGAGGGGGAGGGGCACAGTGGAGCACAGTTTAGGTTTCATGAAATGGGCAGTTTTTCCAGTCATCTGACAGGAGAGGAGGAGCAGGAGCAGCCAGAGGAGCTAGAGGGTTATGAGGAAGGCGAGACAGAGGACCCAGACACACCGTGGCAGTATGCAGTGGAGATGGAGTCAGGGAGTCACTCCGAGTCACTTGCACAAATGGCACGATGCATGCTCACTTGCTTGTGTAGTGACCGCCAAATTGTCATCATTCAGAAGTGGGTTGATTTCTGGCTCTCCACCTTATAGGACCCTCGCTACCGCTACAAAATGGGGACCTTTTTTACACCCACTGTGAGGGAGGAAGAAATGACCTACTGCAGAGAAATCCTACGTAGTCAGTTGGCCGATGCCTATCGGCGCCATCGTCCATCCTCTCGAAGGTCTGGCTCAGAGGGCCCTCTGCACTCACCGTCCACTGCCATGGCTGCTGGGGAGGGGTGGCAGGAGCCGTACCAGCTCCATCAGCAGCAGCCTCAGTCTACAGTTGCTGATGAGTACCTTTCTTCACCGGCATAGCGAAGCAACTAATCAGCAGCAAGTAGACATGGAGCAGTACCTGGACCAGCAGGTGGTGGCATACCTTGACATGCCCATTCCAACACACCTTTAAGATCCGTTGGACTTCTGGGCAGCCAAACTTGATTTGTGGCCACAACTATCAGAGTTTGCCCTGGAAAAGCTGTCCTGCCTGGCCAGTACTGTGCCATCAGAGTGGGTGTTTAGTGCGGCAGGGGCCATAGTCACTCCATGGAGAACACGTCTGTCCATGAAAAATGTGGAGAGACTGAACTTTGTGAAGATGAATTAGGCATGGATCAGCCAGGATTTCCACCCACCAATGGCTGATACATCAGAGTAGATTGACCATGGTGCCACACCAACACTTAACAAATATGGATAGTGCCAAACAGATTTAAGGCGCTGCTCCCCAGTTAGAAACATTCCTCTGGATCAGACCTTTTTTCACCCACCTTCGTCACCGGGTATTGGCATTGCCACCCACCATACCACTCTGTCATCGGGTCACTTTCAGGACTCCTAATGCTGCTGCTGCCACTTTAGGCTGTCTCATTCTGCCACCATATGGTCTCCACATGCTTCTGACAACTCCAGGCTGTGCCATTCAGCCACTTTATGTTCTACTCATGCTGCCGTCAACTCCAGGCTGTGCCATTCAGCCACTATAAGGTTTACTGGTGCTGCTGGGCCTTGGACATAACCTAAAAAAATTTTGGTAGCACTACCTGCCATAAATCCTCAATTAAAATTTTTAAAGTCATCATTTAATCTTAGGGATTGTGAGGCCCCATGGTCTCCTCATGCTGCCGCGAGCTGCAGGCTGTGTCACTCAGCCACTATATGGTCTCCTCTTGCTGCCACCAATTCTAGGCTGTGTCATTCTGACAGATTATGGTCTCCACATGCTGCTGCCACCTCTAGGCTCTGTCATTGTGCCGCCATGTGACTCCTTGTTAGTTTGGGTTTAGTGGTCATACAGTATTAGTTCAAAGTAAACACTGGGACATTAAACTTGGGAATCTAATATAAATCTTTTAATCTAAGGGTTTGTGAAGACCTATTGTCTCCTCATCTGCTGCTAACTCCAGGCTTTGCCATTCAGCCTATATATGGTCTCCTCAACTGCTGCCAACTCCAGGCTGTGCCATTCAGCCACTATATGTTCTACTCATGCTGCCGCTAACTCCAGGCTGTACTATTCAGCCACTATATGTCCAACTCATGCTGCCGCCAACTCCAGGCTGTGCCATTCAACCACTATATCTTCTACTCATGCTGCCGCCAACTCCAGGCTGTGCCATTCAGCCACTATATGGTTTACTGATGCTGCTGGCCCTGGGACATTACCTACAAATTTTTATGGCAGCACTAGCTACCATAAATCTTCAATTTCAAAATTCATCTTTTAATCTTAGGGATTGTGAGGCCCTATGGTCTCCTCATACTGCCACGAGCTGCAGGCTGTGTCATTCAGCCACTATATGGTTTACTGATGCTGCTGGGCCTGGGACATTACCTAAAAACTTTTGTGGTAGCACTAGCTACCAGAAATATTCAATTTGAATTTTAAAATTCCTCTTTTAATCTTAGGGATTGTGAGGCCCTATGGTCTCTTCATGCTGCTGCGAGCTGCAGGCTGTGTCATTCAGACACTAAATGGTCTCCTCTTGCTGCCAGAAATTCCAGGCTGTGTCATTCTGCCAGATTATGGTCTCCTCATGCTGCTGCCACCTCTAGGCTCTATCATTGTGCCGCCATGTGACTCCTTGTTAGTTTTGGTTTAGTGGTCATACAGTATTAGTTCAAAGTAAACACTGGGACATTAAACTTGGGAATCTAATATAAATCTTAAATTTAAATAAAAAAAATAATTGATGTAATCTTTTCAAGAGGCCCTATGGTCATCGCCGTCATATTACCTGTGGAATTATCACAAGAATCCAATTAAACAGCTTGGAGTGATAACAATGAACTATAACTGATTAAATGAAAGATTCACACTTTCACAGTCAGGGGGACACTGAGAGGCAGGGGCTAAAACAGGTGATATCTTGCCTGGCAGAGGACTGCCAGCTCGAGTTTAAGATGCAAGTACAAGCTTTTTCGCTGCCACTTCTAGCTGTATGTGCCCACTTATCCATTGGCACAGGAGCTGAATGTGCTCCTGTCAAAGTTGCTAGTACTGCAGTCCCTCCCTTTTCAAGTGGACACCCAAAGTATGGGAATGCACTGAGAGGCAGGGGCTGGAACAGGTGGTAGCCCACCTCACGGCGCACCGCCAGCTCGATGCTCACCAGAATGGGTAATCAAAAAATTTAAATAAATTCAAATTAAATAAAATAAAAATAACGCTCTGCTGCAGTGATTCTAGCGATGCCTGTAATCTGCATGTCATACTGAATAACATGATTATTTTACTAAGACAGCACATTCCCTATGCCTGTTAGGATAAAGCAAAGTGTTCTACACCCCCTATTGAGCCTCTCTGTAGGCCAGAAATAGCCATTTTTTATAGAGATTTGCCGCAAATAAATTTGGACCCAACCATATTTTTTCGGAAAATTCGGCGAATCGGCCAAATCTAATAATTCAAAAATGTGCTCATCTCTAATAAGAACATGCAAAAAATACAGATTGTTAATACTCTACTGTATCTCCAAGCACCTCTAAATACTGCAACTGTAAAATACTGTACTAGCTTAAATAATTGGGGCCATATCATTTGTCTATAAACCACATGGACAGGAAGAGGTTAATGTCAAAATTTGAAAAGAAGCATGTTAATGTTTTCCCTATTCGTGGGTTTGCACAGCACCAGGATGTTTGTTTGCAATGACTGTAAATATGTGGCTTGTACAATAAGAAAACATTTCCAGCTATATTTTTCCCTAAAACATGTTGATTTAACCTGCTTCAGCAGATATGAAAAGATTATTTGCTTACCCTGCCCATAGTCACTAAAATTTGTCATATCCTTATAAACAGAAGTGCTGAGATTTTGGAGATTACTAAGAAGTACTTTACTTTAGATAAGAGGTGAATTGTCAAACACATCATAAAAATGCAGGTCTGTAAAAGTTCAGTCAGCAGTTTTCATTTTACTATGTTCAGAAAAGTAATCTGCATGAAATGTTACTTTTTAGCATTACTTCTGGAGATTGAAAAAAGTATCTGACTTATATTTCCACATTTTTACATTTTATAATGTATCTGAAAATCATGTGAAATAGAAGTAAGATAATAGATATGAAATAATAACATTATCACTGCATACCAACACTTTTTGATGACATGTAATTTATTAAAAACAGAAATGAAAAATAAAAAACCCTTCATTCATTCAAAGTCATTCACTATGGGGGAGATTCCCAAAGAATTTTGCGCACAAAAAAATAAATAAAAAAATATTGACCACATTTTCAAAGAGCCTTGTGCCACAGTTTACTGTTTACTGTTCACATCAGTTTTGTAAAAGTGGGCGTGTCCATGTATATTGTCTGCTTTACATAATATTTTCTTAAAGGGGTGAGAGTCCAGTTTACATAAAAAAATTTACACCTGCTTTTAGAAATCACAGAAATGGTTGTAGTTTTATTTATTTTTTTCTATGTTTTTTTTTTTTTTTTTTGGAAAAAGGTAAAAGTAATTAATTAAATAAATAATTATTATTTAAAAATATTATTAAAAATATATTTTGTTATTTTGTTTATTTTTTTTCTTGGTCACCTGTAATGATGTCGCAAACATAAAATTTTCGGTTTGCGAACCACGAACATGAACTTCCGCAAAAGTTCGCGAACCGGCGAACCGGGCGAACTGCCATTGATTTCAATGGGCAGATGAATTTTAAAACCCACAGGGACTCTTTCTGGCCACAATAGTGATTTAAAAGTTGTTTCAAGGGGACTAACACCTGGACTGTGGCGTGCCGGAGGGGGATCCAGGGCAAAACTCCCATGGAAAATTACATAGTTGATGCCGAGTCTGGTTTTAATCCATAAAGGGCATAAATCACCTAACATTCCTAAATGGTTTGGAATGACGTGCTTTAGCCCCCTTTAGGCATCACATCATTAGATCCCCCCCCTTTAGGCAGCACATAGATTCCCCCATATTAGGCAGCACATAGATTCCCTCATGTTAGGCAGCACATAGTTAGAGCTCCCTTTTAGGCAGCACATAAGATTCCCCCAAATTAGGCAGCACATAGTTAGAGTCCCCCTTTAGGCAGCATATAGATTCCCCCATGTTAGGCAGCACATAGTTAGAGCTCCCCTTTAGGCAGCACATAAGATTCCCCCATATTAGGCAGTACATAGTGGGATTTGACCCCAAGGCCCCACCGCTGAGCCACCATGCTACCCTTAGCATACATCGAATATCCACAGTTGCTAAAATGGACAGAGATGTCAGCAGAGAGTACCAGAAAAATTAGGCATGTACACATGGATGAAAAATTGGGTATTGTCGCAGCCGCAACTGTAGCAGCGGCCAGAAAAATTGCAGCACCATAACAAGTGCAGCAGCAGAGGGCAGAAAAATTAGGCATGTACACATGGATGAAAAATTTGGTATTGTCGCAGTCGCATCTGTAGCAGTGGCCAGAAAAATTGCAGTACCAGAAAAAGTGCAGCAGCAGAGGCTAGAAAAATTAGGCATGTACACATGGATGAAAATTTGGTATTGTCGCAGCCGCTGCTGTAGCAGAGGCCAGAAAAATTTCAGTTTGTTTCGCCAGGCAGAAAGTGCCCTAAAACATTGTGGCTTGAACCCTACTTGGTGGCGAATAAGTCACGCAAGTCATCCGGCATTCAGAGTTCAAATACAGCAGTGTGTGGACCATTTTTAGCCCAAGGCAGCTCATCTGATCAGGCCTTGTTCAATCAAATGTATCGCCCAGTGTCAGTCCCTTCGGGATCCATCCCTCATTCATCTTAAGAAAGGTGAGGTAATCCAGACTTTTTTGACCAAGGCGACTCCTCTTCTCAGTGACAATACCTCCTGCTGCACTGAAGGTCCTTTCTGACAGGACACTTGAAGCGGGACAGGCCAGAAGTTCAAGTGCAAATTGGGATAGCTCAGGCCACAGGTCAAGCCGGCACACCCAGTAGTCAAGGGGTTCATCGCTCCTCAGTGTGTCGATATCTGCGGTTAAGGCCAGGTAGTCTGCTACCTGTTGGTCAAGTCGTCCTCTGATGGTGGACCCTGAAGGGCTGTGGCGATGCGTAGGACTTAAAAAGCTCTGCATGTCCTCCATCAACAGCATGTCTGTAAAGCATCCTGTCCTTGTCGGCGTGTTCGTGGGAGGAGGAGGAGGATTACTTTCACCTCTTCCCCTGTTAGATCCCTGTTGTGCTGTGACATGACCCTTATACGCTGTGTACAGCATACTTCTTAATTTATTTTGGACCTGCTGAATCCTTTCCGCCTTGCTGTAATGCGGTAACATGTCAGGCACTTTATGTTTATACCGGGGGTCTAGTAGCGTGGACACCCAGTACAGGTCGTTCTCCTTCATCCTTTTTATACGAGGGTCCCTCAACAGGCACGACAGCATGAAAGACCCCATTTGCACAAGGAGGGATGCCGAGCTACTCATGTCTTCAATGATGTCAGGGAAGGTATAATCCTCTTCCCCCCAGCCACGTACAACACCACAGGAACCAGATAGGTGACAAGGAGCACCCTAGGATGCCTGCTGTGGTTGGTCTTCCTCCTCCTCTTCAAAGCCACATTCCTCCCCTGACTCCTCTTCCTCACAATCCTCTTCCAGCGTTGCTGCAGGTCCAGCAAGCAATGCTGATAAGGCTGTTTCTTGTGCGTGATGGTGTCCACAACTCTTCCTCTTCACGCTCATCTACTGCCTGATCCAGCACTCTTCGCAGGGCACGCTCTAGGAAGAAAACAAACAGTATGATGTCGCTGATGGTTCCTTCGGTGCGACTGACCAGGTTTGTCACCTCCTCAAAAGGACGCATGAGCCTACAGGTATTGCGCATGAGCCTCCAGTAATGTGGCAAAAAAATTCCCAGCTCCGCAGATGATGTCCTAGCACCCCGGTCATACAAATATTTGTTGACAGCTTTTTCTTGTTGGAGCAGGCGGTCGAACATTACGAGTGTTGAATTCCAACGTGTCGGGCTGTCGCAAATCAAGCGCCTCACTGGCATGTTGTTTCGCCTCTGGATATCTGAAAAGTGCGCCATGGCCGTGTAGGAACGCCTGAAATGGCCACACACCTTCCTGGACTGCTTCAGGACATCCTGTAAGCCTGGGTACTTGAGCACAAAATGTTGTACGATCAGATTACACACATGTGCCATGCAGGGCACATGTGTCAACCTGCCCAACCTCAATGCCGCCAACAAATTTGTTCCGTTGTCACAAACCACCTTGCCGATCTCCAGTTGGTGCGGAGTCAGCCACTGGTCCACCTGTGTGTTCAGGGCCGACAGGAGCGCTGGTGCGGTGTGACTCTCCGCTTTGAGGCAAGTCAACTCCAAGATGGCGTGACACTGCCGTATCCGGGATGTGGAATAGCACCTGGGGAACTGGGGGGTGCCGATGATGTGGAGCAAGACGCAGCAGTGGAAGAGGACTCGGCTGAGGATGTTATGGAAGAGGATGGAGTAGGAGGAGTAGAGGAGGTGGCAGCAGGCCTGCCTGCAAGTCGTAGCGGTGTCACCAACTCCTTTGCAGAGCCACGCATTCCATGCTTGGCAGCCGTCACCAGGTTTACCCAATGAGCAGTGTAGGTGATATACCTGCCCTGACCGTGCTTTGCAGACCAGGTATCAGTGGTCAGATGGACCCTTGCCCCTACACTGTGTGCCAGACATGCCATAATTTCCTTTTGCACAATGGAGTAAAGGTTGGGGATTGCCTTTTGTGCAAAAAAATTTCGTCCGGGTACCTTCCACTTTGGTGTCCCAATGGCTACAAATTTTTTAAAGGCCTCAGACTCCACCAGCTTGTATGGTAAAAGCTGGCGGGCTAGCAGTTCCGACAAGCCAGCTGTCAGACGCTGGGCTAGGGGGTGACTTTGAGACATTGCCTTCTTGCGCTCAAACATCTTATTGACAGACACCTGACTGTGGGCAGATGAGCAAGAACTGCTCAAGGTGAGAGACGGAGAGGCGAATGGTTGAGAGGGGGCAAGGAGGGCAGCAGTGGTTGACCTGGCTGAATATGCTGGACCAGGAGGAGGATGGCGGCTTTGACTTTGTGTGCTGCTTGTACTGACGTGTTGATCCCATAGGCGTTTGTGATGTGACATCATGTGCCTTCGCAAAGCAGTTGTGCCTAGGTGGGTGTTGGACTTCCCACGACTCAGTTTCTTCTGGCACAGGTTGCAAATGGCCTCGCTGCTGTCAGAGGCAGACACAAAACAAAATGCCACACTGCTGAGCTCTGTGATGACGGCATTCTGGTGGTGGCGTCCCGTCTGGCTGACCCCGGGTGCCGATGCATGCTGTCTGACTGTGCCACTAGGTCCTTGTGACGACCTCCCCCTGCTTCCAACTCGTCTCCTCCTCCTCTCTGTCTCCCCATCTGAACTTTCCCCCTCTTCTTCTCTTCTAGCGGGCACCCACGTGGCATCCATGGACACATTGTCATCATCAACACCTTCACCGCTATCTGACACCTCAAGAAAGGAAGCAGCAGCGGGTACAACATCATCATCACACCGTACGTCCATGTGTGTAATGCTGCCTGACTGAGACATATTCCTGTTAACTACATCCTCCATGATAGCGGCAACCTCTGCGTCTCTTTTAACCCTTTCTGACTGGGCCGGAGGAACTGGTGGAAGGGACTTCCCTGACAGGGGAAGAAGATGCTCCCTCATGTATTGGATCTACTCAGGCTCGTCACCAAATAGCCACTTAGGTAGTGGTAGTGACTGGGGACGTGCTGAGGGCTGCTGGACCTGGGATGCTAGCTCTGGACTGGGGGTAGATGGAGGGGTAGAGAAGGCGGCCTCGGCCGGGGTATTCACTTTTGACTCCTCCATGTCGATCTCAGAACAAGATCCCCAGGTCCGGTGATGGCGTGACAGCCTCAACGGTGATAGCTTTGGCGTAACTTCTGCCGGAGTTGCGGCCCACTCTCCATTGTTCTCTGGCAGCAGCACTTTCAGGTGGATGGCCCAGATGGAGAGCTTATGCAGGCGATCCGCTAACTCCTGGAACACTTGGGCCACGGCAGTGGCAATCTGTCGATCCTCCGTTGCCATCTTGGGACTCTCTGCACAAGTGGATAGCTGTTCCTCTTCCATCTTCTTACTCTCAGCCAGCACTACTGCAGAACTGAAGAGGTCAGGCTCCACATCGCTTCTTATACTAGTAGCCAACAAAATGGCCGCCGGCCGGAATCACGTCATCAGCGGTGCCTGGGACCGGAAGTGACTCGGCTGTGCATCCTCTTCTTCCGCCCCTAGGGGTGGACCTTTCAAGTTCCACTTCGGACTGGGTACTGCAAGGTGATTTCCACACCCAGGGGTGGGATGCTGGCTTTGGCAGGAACCTTTTGTTCTCTTCTTGACCAACTGGTTAACCCTTTCAGGTACAATGGAAGAAATTTTGGCGCGTAACATGGCTTCAGTTCTAATTTAACACATTGTCAGTATAACTTTAACCAACTTCCCAACTGCAGACAGCAAAATCTTCTTCAACTCTCCTTCTACTTTATCAGCGACTGGACCTGGACCTGAGGAAGAGGGGAGCGTGTCCCCTCGCAACGCTTAGTCCCTGCTTTATTCCAAATAAAGTGTATCTTTTACTTCCATACGGCTCCTGACATAATTTCCTCAGCTGCCGCACGGGTGAGCGCCAGGATCGGATTCTTTTTTCACTGCTACTGCTCATCTACTTTATCAGCACCGTACACTTTTCTGGCACAAACTTTTTTGCATCGGCATGCGATTTTTCTCGGACACAGTTCAGACTAGGGGGAAGGACTTGTGGCATTTGGCACACACCTGAATCCTGTTTGTGACGTTAAAGATTAAGGTGAGCCATGGGTTGTGATATGAAGTGTAGGGGCAAATGGTGTTGCCCAGGGGTAGATGGTGTAAACCCCTTAGTATTCGTGATGCCAGGGCATGGTTTGCCTATGTAACCACCCAAAGATAATCCCGTTACTCCTAGGTTAGGCAGGGGTAAATAATAGTCCAAGGCCAGGTTAAGGTTAATGGTAGCTTTACTAAGGTTGAACAGGTCTAGCAGTCTTTACAGGGTAGTAAGGTTCCCAGAGAGGTGACAAGTAACATGAGTAAGCTTGCAGCTTGCTGGAACTTGCAGTAACTTGACAGACTCTATCACAGCCATGCTGACTATAACTGACTTGAGTTGACTGAAGATAGTGAGAGCAGACAAAGACGACTTGATTTACAGATCTGTGGCTGCAATTTAGGCCTCCAGATGTACTGGACACGGGCTCTGAGAAGTCTGGACTGGTCTTTACCTCAGCAGAAAGTGAAACACAAGAGAGAATGTAGTACCTCCCCCTCTTATAAAGGGGGGCTGAGCAAGGAGCCCATAGGCCAACTGCTGGTCACCTGGTGCTCTCTGGGTAACAAAAAATATGACTTGAACATGTGACAACCCTTATCATGTGACTAACAATCATATGACCACATCAAAGGTCCTTTACCCTTAATATATAACTTATACACATTATGGGTGAACACTGCAGGTGAGCTCTGAGGATGTACAGAGATTCAACCAGACAGGACTGTAGGGGCATATCCCGTACTAGGACATCACACCAATATTTACGGCCATGATTGTATGTGGATGTAAAGTGCTCTGCGTGCGCACTACAATGCTCAGAATAGAAGGAGCATTGAGCAAGAACAGCGGAAATCCCACCCACATGTGACACCATTTTAGAAATGAAACCCCTCCAGGAACGTAGCAAGGGTTACAGTGAGTACTTACACCTCACAGGTTTTTGAACAGTGGGCCATAAAAGTGAAACCTTTGATTTTTAACACTGAATTGCTGGTATTATCCAATTTTTTTTTTCAGTTTCACAAGTAGTTATAAAAAAAAAGCTTTCCAAATTTGTAGCCCAATATCTCAAGAATAAGGAAATACCCTATATATGGCTGTAAAGCACTCAACACATGCAAAATAGGGCTTAAGAGTGAGACAGCACCAATGAGATTTGAGGCCTAAAGTGGTGGTTTGCACTGCAATGGCTGAGATTCTGACAGAAAATCTATAAAATAAAACCCTGACAAAGGACAAAAATTTTGAAACTACGCCCCTCAAGGAAGGTAACAAGGGGTACAGTGAGTACTTACACCTCAAAGGCTTTTTTTGAACAGTTGGCTGTAAAATGAACTTTTATTTTTTACACTAAAATGCTGGGGTTACCCAATTTTTATCATTTTCACAAGGGGTAATGGGAGAAATTGGGTTACAGAGAAATTGGGTTGCAGAGAAATAGATCCAGATATGGGGTAACGTGCTGGGCGGGTGCACAACAAGACTCAGAAGTCACAGAGGTCTGTTTGCACTTGAGGCATCAAATGCACCAAATTACATCAGTAGCTGAAGGTTACATACATTTAGAGGAAAATACAAAAAATAAACACTCACATGTGACACCCTTACAGAGAGTGCCCCCCCCCCCTCCTCGAGGAATGGGTATAGGGGTAAAGAGGACATTTTGAACATACAGGTGTTTCCACAATTTAATTTTTTTTTAGGAATGGATGAAGGGTAGCTTTTGAAAATTAAAATTTTCAACCTATGCTCTGCTTCCTCATTCTGTGAACAACTAACATGTGACTCCAAATTGAGCTCATAAGAGAGAACGCTTCGCATTTGAGGCCGATGTTTCTTACGGACCTAACTGACAGTTAAATACATTCAGAGGAAAATACAAGAAAAGAACACTTACATGTGAGCTTATTACAAACAGTATAACCCCTAGGGAAGGCGTATAGGGCTGAATAGGATGGTGAATAGGATGTCCACCATTTGGAACAGATGGGTGTTCCCTAAATTTATATTCCAGGAATGGATAAAGTGTAGTTTGGGGAAAATGAAAATTGAATTTTTATTTCTGATATGCCAATTATTTTCCCAGAATGATGACCCAGAGTATAGCCAAAAGTAAAAATGATGCCCGCCCCAAACCCTATGCTCTGAATCATCATTCTGAGTATGTGATATGTGTGGCCATCTTTATCCTGTTACCTTGAATGCGCATTCTGCTCAGGTGGGGAGAGAGCACTGCACATTTGAGGCAAACTTGCAAACCCCAAATGGTGTTCAATCTGTGTCCCATGGCCCATATTTTTTGGGGAAAAAATATATTATCAGGGGTATTGGTAAAGGGATTTTATTTTAATTTTTTTTTTTTTTTTTTTTTTGGGGGGGGTTGGGTTTAAAATTTGGAAGTCAATGTACTTTGGACTGGTACATTGGAGTAGAATTCTGGGAAATTAAAATGAGGAAAAAAGATTATAAATTTAGTAATCCATGGAAGTGGGATACTTCCTAAAGCAATCTCTAATGCAGAGACCCGGATGATCAGGGCAAGTGTCACATTGAGTGGTGGTGTCCTTCCGAATCCCCGTCCCATGACACACTCTGCATTTTTTCGTTACGGTCACCCACAGTCCCAGAAGTGCTCTGGCCCGCTCTTTGGTGATCACCAAAGATTAGGGCCTTTAGAACTTCCTCTTGGAATTGCAGGAATGTCCCTGTGTTGAAAGCAAACTGGGACTGTAAAAAAGAGTTGTACATGGCAACCTGTACCATGTAGAACGCAACTTTTTTGTACCATGTCCGTGTTTTCCGCATGGCGTTATCTGACTTGAGGACTTCAGACAGATCAACTCCCCCCCATATACCAATTGTAGTCCACAATACAATCGGGATTGAGGATTGGTCCAACGGTACCTCACACAGGGACAGGAGTGCTGCCGATCCCATGAATTGTGGTCAGCATAAGGACATACCTCTTATACTTATACCTGACCAGCAACAGGTTTTCATGGGTAAGGGCATGGGACTCACCCCGGGAGATAGGTGTCTGGAGGGGATAGGTTGGGAGGCCTCTTTGATTCTTCCGCACTGTCCACAAGCGACCGTGGATGTGGCGGCAAGGGATGTGAAAATAGGGAAACTGGTATAAAAGTTATCCACGTAAAGGTGTTAACCCTTATCCAGCAATGGGTGCAAAGGGTTCCAAATGATTTACCACTAAGACCCAGAGTGGGGGGACATTCTGGGGGTTCAATACGGGAATCTCGTCCCTCGTATACGCTAAACTTGCAAGTGTACCCTGAGGTACTCTTGCAAAGTTTGTAGAGTTTCACGCCATACCTCACCCGTTTAGTGGGCATGTACTTGCAGAAGATGAGTCTCCCCTTAAAGCTGATGAGAGACTCATCAATAGAGACCTCCCTTCCAGGGACATAGGCCTCCCAAAATTTGGTCCCAAAGGGATTGATGACAAGCCTGATTTTATACAGGTAGTCATACGCAGGATTACTTTGGGGGGGACATGCCGCATTATGAGCATAAAGCAAACATTTCTGAATGCCCTCGAACCGGGGATGTGTCATGGCCATACTGTTGAGTGGGGTCTGGTAAAGGACGTCCCCACTCCAGTATTGCCTGACACTGGGTTTTTTAACCCCTTAAGGACCAGGCCATTTTACACCTTAGGACCAGAGCGTTTTTTGAACATCTGACCACTGTCAATGTACACATTAATAACTCTGGAATGCTTTTAGTTATCATTGTGATTCCGAGATAGCTTTTTTGTAACATATTCTACTTTAACATGGTGGTAAATTTTTGTGGTAACTTGGATCCTATCTTGGTGAAAAATCCCCAAATTTGATGAAAAAATTGAAAATGTTGCTTTTTTCTAACTTTGAAGCTCTCTGCTTGTAAAATGGATATTCCAAATACATTTATTTTATTCACATTTCCAATATGTCTACTTTATGTTTGCATCATAAAATTGACAAGTTTTTATTTTTGGAAGACACCAGAGGGCTTCAAAGTTCAGCAGCAATTTTCAAATTTTTCACAAAATTTTCACTCACTATTTTTCAGGGACCAGTTCAGGTTTGAAGTGGATTTGAAGGGTCTTCATATTAGAAATACCCCATAAAAGACCCCATTATAAAAACAGCACCCCCAAAGTATTCAAAATGACATTCAGTCAGCATTTTAACCCTTTAGGTGTTTCACAGGAATAGCAGCAAAGTGAAGGAGAAAATTCACAATCTTCCTTTTTTACACTTGCATGTTCTTGTAGACACAATTTTTGAATTTTTACAAGGGGTAAAAGGAGAAATTGTATACTTGTATGTGTAGCCCAATTTCTCTGGAGGGATTTTGGAGAGTATGTTTTTCTGAAATGGTTTTTGGGGGGCATGTTGCATTTAGGAAGCCCCTATGGTGCCAGAACAGCAAACCCCCCCCCCCCCCCACATGGCATACCATTTTGGAAACTAGACCCTTTGAGGAACGTAACAAGGAATAAAGTGAGCCTTAACACCCCACAGGGTTTTCACGACTTTTGCATATGTAAAGAAAAAAAAAATCACTAAAATGTGTTTCCTCCCAAATTTTCCCCCCAAAAAGGGTTAATTGCAGAAAATTTTCCCCCAAATTTGTATCCCCATCTCTTCTGAGTATGGAAGTACCCCATAAGTGGACGTCAAATGCACTACGGGAGCGCTACAATTCTCAGAAGAGAAGGAGTCACATTTGCAAATTTTGCTGAAATGGGGGGGACATGTCGCATTTAGGAAACCCCTATGGTGCCAGGACAGTAAAAAAAAAAAAACACATGGCATACCATTTTGGAAACTAGACCCCTTGAAGAACGTAACAAGGGGTAAAGTAAGCCTTAATACCCCACAGGGGTTTCACGACTGTTGCATATGTAAAAAAAAATAATAATAATTTCACTAAAATGTGGGTTTTCCCCAAAATTTTACATTTTTACAAGGGTTAATAGCAGAAAAGACACCCCACAATTTGTAAATACATTTCTTTGGAGTAAGGATATACCTGATTTTTGGATGATTTTGGCTCTGCAGGTGCACACCAGGTCTTGGTATAGGCATGAGGTCAGTCAGGGGCCTTGAGCTTTCATAGCAGAGGATGAGGGACCCCCCTCCCTCAAGGAGCGTTAATGGGGGGAGCACTGAGCCCTAAAATAGGGGAACACTATAGGGGACAACGGGTACAGTGGGCCAGAAAATTATAAATTATAATAAAAAGGATATATTCCCAGAATGATTACCCAGAGCATAGCCAAAACTAAAAAAATATGCCCATCCCAAACCCTATGCTCTGACTCATCATTCTGGAAATGTGATGTGTGTGGCCGTCCCTAACCTGTTGCCTCAAATGCGCACCCCGCTCAGGTGGAGAGAGAGCCCTGAGCATTTGAGGCAACATAAAAAAGTCCCCGATGATAGTGACTCAGTGACCTTTGAAAAAACACCCCCAGAGGTCTTATCAGATATTTTTTTTTCTGTTTTTTTTGGGCAATTTAGTGGTTTTAGGAGGTTAACAATTTGGAATGTACTCTGGACTTGGTACATTGGTCAAATTATGGAAAATTTTACTGAAAAGGGAAAATTTTGTACTCCATGGATGTGTGATACTCCCTGAAGCAGCCTATGCAGAGGCCCGGATTATCGGGGCAAGTGTCACACTGAGTGGTGGTGTCCTTCCGTATCCCCCTCCTGCTACACACTCTGCATCTTTTCTGGGTTCATCCCTTCTTTCCACTGTGGGGGATCACACCTGGAAAGTGTTGGCCTGGGACGATCCTGGCGCCTATAACTCCAGACCCTTGGGAAGTCTGGCCTGATCTTTCCCGGTCGCCAAAGATCAGGAACCTTAGGACTTCTTCTTGGTACTGGAGGAATGTCCCTGTGTTGCCAGCGTACTGGGATAGTACAAAAGAGTTGTACATGGCAACCTGTACCAAGTAGACCGCAACTTTTTTGTACCATGCCCATGTTTTCCGTATGGCGTTATATGGCTTAAGGACTTGATCTGAGAGATCAACTCCCCCCATATACCGATTGTAGTCCAGAATACAATCGGTCTTGAGGACCGGTCCCACGGTACCTCGCACAGGGACAGGGGTGCTGCCGTTCCCATGAATAGTGGTCAGCATAAGGACATTCCTCTTATCCTTATACTTCACCAACAACATGTTATCATGGGTCAGGGCACGGGACTAACCCTTGGGGATAGGCATCTGGACCAAATTTAGAGGGAGGCCTCTCTGGTTCTTCCGCACGGTCCCACAAGCGGATGTGGATCTGGCGGAAAGGGATTTGAACAGAGGGATGCTGGTATAAAAGTTATCCACGTATACGTGGAAACCCTTATCCAGCAATGGGTGCACAAGGTCCCAAACGAGTTTCCCCCTAACAACGAGAGTGGGGGGACATTCTGGGGGTTCAATACGGGAATCTCGTCCCTCATAGACTATAAACTTGTAAGTGTACCCGAAGGTACTCTCACAAAGTTTATAGAGCTTCACGCCATACCGCGCATGCTTCGAGGGAATATACTGGCGGAAGATGAGTCTCCCCTTAAAACTGATGAGAGACTCATCTACCGATAGGTCCCTTAGCTGTATGTAGGCCTCCAAAAATTTGGCCCCAAAGTGATCGATGACCGGCCTCACTTTGTAAAGCCGGTCATGGGCGTGGACAGACATGCCGCATTATCTGCATAATGCAGGCATTTCCGAATGGCCTCGAACCGCCTCCATGTCATCGCCATACTGTAAAGCGGGGTCTGATAGAGGACGTCCCTGCTCCAGTAATGACGAGCACTTGGTTTTTTGTCCAGGCCCATATGCAGCAAGAGGCCCCAAAATGTCCTCATTTCCGGTGCATCAATGGCGCGCCATTCATTGGGCCTGGCCAAAAGCGAATCGGGGTGGGGGGAAATGAACTGCTGGGCATACAAATTTGTTTGCTCCACCATGTGATTGACTAGGCTGTCACTGAAAAAAAACTTTAAAAAGTCCAGATCAGTGAAGCCAGCCATGTCAATCCGGATTCCTGAGTCGCCAACAAACTCAGGAATCCGTGGCTGATAACCCTCTGGGGGGCTCCAGATAGGGTCACCGGAAGGGCTTTGCCACTCGTATTAGTGTCGGCCACTGGGTCACACTCATGGGGGGTGCGTGGCCTCGCTTGGCGGCGTCTCCGCCGCCGTATAGGGGACTCATCATCACTACTAAATGACGAGGAGGGCGAGGAAGAACAAAAATGTAGCATCTTCCTGGTCCTCACTGGCAGATTTGGAGTCGGAGGCTAAAAAAGCATAAGCCTCCGCTGCCGAAAATGCCCGGCGGGCCATCGCCTTTTTTATATGGTGGCGGGGGGGGGGGGTGTGGGGGGGGGGGGTGTGCGGGGAAGTATGTAGTGTGTGGTGCTTGTAAAAAGTGTACAACAGTAATAGAAAAAGCTGCAGCCCCAAAAAAAAGGGGTGGCACTCGCAGCTCCCTGAACCCCTAATAGGATCAGGAGTAAGGGATCAGACTCTAATAGGACCCTGGGGGACCTATTAGGGGGTCGGGGGGGGGGATTTTTTTTTTATTAAAAGAAAAAAAAAAGCTTTGGCAAAAAAAAAATGAATGGCGCACTCAGCTCCCTGAACCCCTAATAGGACCCTATTAGGGGGGGGGGGGGCTTTTTAAAAACGTTTTTAAAACTTTTTTTAACTCCTACCTGCCCCTGCAATCCGCTGTCCCTATTCTAAGGCTCCTGAGGGGGCTCCGGAGCTCTGAGGGGGGATCCACGGTCTTCTTCTCACTGCTGCACCCACTGACTGAACATAGAGAGCGGGTGCAGCAGCGGGAAAGGATCGTTAACCCCTCCTCTGCCACACTGCTATTGGCTGGACGATCGCCAGCCAATAGTAGCGTTGCTGGGGAGGTGACAGTATTGTCACATCTCCCCAGCAACGGCAGGTGATTGGCGGTGTATCGTACACCGCCGATGACCGTCTAGTTCCGGGTCATCGGGTCACCACTGACCTGAATGACCAGAATCACCGCAGATCACCCGCACGATTTTGCGGACGATCTGCGGCGATCGCCGACATGTGGGGTTCCCGGGACCCCCCTCGGCGTTTGCCTCGAGCACCTGCTGAACGATTTCAGCAGGCGTCTGGTTTTGTAACCCGCCCAGCACATGGTGGGATGCGAAATTCCCATGGACGTATGAGTACGTGCCTGGTCGTTAAGGGATTAACTAGGCCCATATGCAGCATGAGGCCCCAAAATGTCCTCATTTTGGCTGCATTGACAGCATACCATCCATTGGGTCTAGTTAACCTCTTAACTCCTTGGGGACGAAGGGTGTATGCATGCGCCCTCGCGTCCCGTCACTTAAGGACGGAGGGCGTATCCATACGCCCTCCGTATTTCCGATCACCGTAGCTTGCCGGGCGGTGATCGGACTGGGATGACAGCTGATATCTATCAGCAGGCATCCCGTGGCAATCCCTAGAGGGGTCCTGAGACTCCCCCATGTCAGCGATCGCAGCAAATCGCAGGTCAATTCAGACCTGCGATTTGCCGCGATCCGGGCAAATCGGGTCACTGGTAAGCATGACAGCTCCGACCAACCTAAAGGATAGGAGCGAGGTGGCAGTTTTGCTACCCCCTCCTATCCCCTGTCATTGGTCGGTCAGGCTGACCACCAATGGCAGGAGGGGGGCGGGGGGGTTAGAGTTCATTTCCCCCCGCTCTGCCCACCGATCGAAGTCGGTGCAGAGCGGGGGGAACACGGGCGGCGAGGAGGGAGCATGGTCCGGCTTACCTGGACCTTGGGAGGCGGCGGAGGCGGCATCCCGGAGCAGCGGCTACAGCAGGAGGAGAGGCGGCCGGAAAGTGCGGCGGAGAAGGCTGCAGTGAAGATCGCGATAAGTGATCTTCACTGTGGCCTTCTTAAAGCTGCAAAACTACAACTCCCAGCATGCCCACACAGCCAAAGGCTGTCTGGGCATGCTGGGAGTTGTAGTTTTGCAACATCTGAAGTGGCACAGTTTGCAGACCACTATATGGTGGTCTCCAAACTGTAGCCCTCCAGATGTTGCTAAACTACAATTCCCAGCATGGCCAGACAGTCAGGGATGCTGGGCATGTAGTTCTGCAATATCTGACCCTTCAGATGTTGCAGAACTACAACTCCCAGCATGCCTGGACAGTTTGGAGGCCACTATTTAGTGGTCTCCAAACTGTTCTTCCCCAGTTGTTGCATAACTACAACTCCTAGCATACCCAGACTGTACAGGCATGCTGTGAGTTGTAGTTCTGCAACATCTGAAGGGCCAGATATTGCAGAACTACATGCCCAGCATCCCTGACTGTCTGGCCGTGCTGGGAATTGTAGTTTTGCAACAGCTCTAGGCACACTGGTTGGGAAACACTGAGCTAGAATCTGTTTCCTAACTCAGTAATCCCAACCCGTGCGCCTCCAGCTGTTGCAAAACTACAACTTCCAGAGTGCACTGAACTACCGTACATGCTGGGAGTTGTACTCTTGCAACAGCTGGAGGCACATGGGTTGGAATCATTGAGCTAGAGTCTGTTTTTTAACTCTGTGGTTCCCCACCAGTGTGCCTACAGCTGTTGTAAAACTACAACTCCCAGCATGTACGGTCTGTCAGTGCATTCTGGGAGTTGTCATTTTGCCACAGCTGAAGGTTTGGTGCGCCCCCCCCCCCCCCCCCTCCGGGTGGGTTTACAGTGAGTTTTCTTCAAGGAAACCTACTGTGAACCCCTGCCTGTGTGAATGTACCCTAAAAACACTACACTACACTTACAAATAATAAAAAGTAAAACACTACACATACACCTCCTTACACGTCACCCCCCCCCCCTCCCAATAAAAATGAAAAACGTCTCAAACGGCAGTGTTTCCTAAACGGCGCCACCAGCTGTTGAAAAACCACAACACAACTCCCAGTGTTGCCGGACAGCCATAGACTGTCCTGGCAGGCTGGGAGTCTTGCAACAGCTGGAGGCACCCTGTTGTAGGGTTTTGGTGGAGACAAGCCCCATCCTTGTAACCGGGTCCACCCCTATTGCAAATTCCTAATTAAGGCCTCAAATGTGCATGGCGCTTTCTCACTTCAGAGCCCTGTCGTATGTCAAGGTAAGAGTTTTGGGCCACATATGGGGTATCTCCGTACTCGGGAGAAATTACAAATTTTGGGGGGATTTTTCTCCCATTACCCTTTGTAGAAATGGTAAATTTGGGGGAAAAACTGCTCTTTAGTGAAACATTTTTTTTTTCATTTACACATCCGAATTTAACGAAAAGTTGTCAATCACCTGTGGGGTGTAAAGGCTCAGCGGACCCCTTGTTACGTGCCTTGAGGGGTCTAGTTTCCAAAATAGTATGCCATGTGTTTTTTTTTTTTTTGATTTTGTGGCACCATGGGGCTTCCTAAATGTGACATGCCCCCAAACACCATTTCAGCAAAATTCACTCTCCAAAATCCCATTTTTGCTCCTTCCCTTCTGAGCCCTCTACTGCGCCCGCAATACTTGACATACACATATGAGGTATTTCCTTACTCGAGAAAAATTGGGTTTTCTCCTATTACCCCTTGTAAAATTTCAAAAACTTGGTCTACAAGAACATGCGAGTGTAAAAAATGAAGATTTTGAATTTTCTCCTTCCCTTTGCTGCTATTCCTGTGAAACATCTAAAGAGTTAACAAACTTTCTGAATGTCGTTTTGAATACTTTGAGGGGTGCAGTTTTTATAATGGGGTAATTTATGGGGTATTTCTAATATGAAGGCCCTTCAAATCCACTTCAAAACTGAACAGAAAAATTCCGATTTTGAAAATTTTGTGAAAAATTGGAGAATTGCTTCTGAAATTTTAAGCCGTCTGATATCTTCCAAAAGTAAAAACATGTCAACTTTATGATGCCAACATAATATTGTATTTGTGAATCAGTATATCATTTATTTGGAATGTCTGTTTTCCTTACAAGCAGAGAGCTTCAAAGTTAGGAAAATGCTAAATTTAAATTTTTTCATAAAATTTTGGAATTTTTCCCCAAGAAATGATGCAAGTATCGACAAAAATTTACCACTAACATAAAGTAGAATATGTCATGAAAAAACTATCTCGAAATCAGAATGAAAATTAAAAGCATCCCAGATATATTAATGCTTAGTGACAGTGGTCAGAATAGCAAAAAATGCTCCCGTCCTTAGGGTTATAATGGGCTCAGTCCCCAAGGAGTTAAGGACCAGGCCCATTTTGGCCTTAAGACTATTGGGACCTGACCAATTCAATTTTTGCATTTTCGTTTTTTCCTCCTTGCTTTCTAAAAATCATAACTCTCTTATATTTCCATCCACAAACCCATATGAGGGCTTGTTTTTTGCGTCACCAATTGTACTTTATAATAACATCACTTATTTCACCATAAAATATACGACGCAACTAAACAAATATAATTTATGTGGGAAAATTGAAAGGAAAACCGCAATTTAGAAAATCTTGGAAGGTTTTGTTTTCACGTTGTACACTTTCTGGTAAAAATGACATGTTTTCTTTATTCTGTGGGTCAATACAATTAAAATGTTATAAAAAATGTTATAAAAAATCTCAAGCCATTTTAACAAAATTTGTATGTTTGAAATTGCCCTATTTTGACCACCTATAACTTTCAAATGTTTCCGTATATGGGGCGGTATGAGGGCTAATTTTTTGTGCTATGATCTGTAGTTTTTATCAGTACCACTTTTGCTTAGGTTTTACTTTTTATACATTTTTTATAAAAAAAATTTTGGAACAAAATGTGACAAAAAAGCAGCAATTTTGGACTTTTTTTTTTTTTTATGTTTACGCCGTTCACCGTACGGGTTGATTAACAATATATTTTAATAGTTCAGACTTTTACACACACGGTGATACCAAATATGTGTATTAATAATTTTTTTGCGCTTTTTTGGGGGTAAAATGGGAAAAACGGACACATTTTTCACATTATTTTACTTTTTTATTTTAATTATTTTTAACTTTTTTTTTTTCAAAAATAAGGATAGCAGCCGGGACCTGCCGAGCATGACGCGAGCACTGCTCCGATGCTCGCGATCATGGGGGCGCGTACATTTACGTTATGGTGCGCTAAGTACCACGTCACCATGACGTACATTTATGTCCATTGTCGTTAAGGGGTTATAAAAGAGCCCGGGTTTGCAGAGACAAATTTTGGGCATACAGGTTTGTCTGGTCAACCATTAGATTGACGTCACTGAAAAAAAAATTGTTCATTTCAGTGAACCCGACTATGTCAATTTTGATTCCTGAGTCGCCAACAAACTCAGGTATCACAGGCCCGTGGTACGCTGGCTCAGTCCAGACAAATTCACCAGTAGGGGGCCCCAGTAAACTTGGCTAGGGGGTTTGACTAGTACAAGCACCAGGGGGACTCACACTAGCATGGGGCACAGGGTCAGGAGCAGAGGAGGTTTGCAGCCTCGCGTGGCGGCGTCTTCACCGCCTTGGTGGCTCATCATCACTAGATGATGAGGAGGACGAGGAAAATATGATGAAGGTGGGGTCTTCCTCGCCCTTACGGGCACATTCAGTGTCAGAGGCAAGTAAGGCACATGCCTTCTCCACTGAAAACACCCTGCGGGCCATTTCCCTACTCTAATGGGGGGGGGGGGGTGGAATGTGTGTATGTGGGGGAAAACTTTGTGTATGTGCTGCATGTGTTTACTACATGAACACAAACCCCCACACAGGGGTTCCCTGAGATTTACTGAGCTGCAGGCATCTTTCGCATTCAGACAGAGCAGAGTGATGACTCGGACCTTAAATCAAGCCGAGTGGGCGTTGTTGCCGGCCAAAGACATGGGACTAGGTGAGAGAAGCTCCCTACCCAGGAGCTCCTACTTAAGGGGCTGGCGGGGAGCATCTTATAAGTTCATATCCTCACCAACCCTGGGGGCAGGAGCGCCCCCCTCGAGGATGGTGAGGATAAAGATTTTACCCTATATAACATTTTGCCAAGCATTATATAGGGTAAAATCTGATGATGGTTTCCTTTAAGTATCCAGAGCGTACAGGTACACCCTTGGTCCTTATGTACCAGGACACAAGGGTATACCTGTATGCCCTTTGTCCTTAACAGGTTATAGACATTAGTAAATATGTAAGTAAATATAATATTACATTAGTAAATATAATATTTAAATATAATTTTTTTGTGTGAAAAAAAATTGTACAAAATATATGTTCTAGTCTGCTGTATACTAAAAGAAAAGTTGTGTAAATTGTAGACTGTTGATTTTGTTTTTCCAATATATATGGACCATTGAAAATGTTGTTGATGTCAATTGTTGTTGATACTGCTATTAAAAATCAATTTGAGACTTTGGTTGTTCATGCTAATTTCTTCCCAACATTATGAGATTGGTAATAAGTACTAATGTTAAGCTACATAAAGCCAATACACTGAAGACTAAATGTTTTCTGTGTTTTTTTTTTTTTTTTTTTTTTTTTTTACTTTCAAACAAAGGTTATTAAACCCATCAAAATCTAATTGAAGTTTACACAGAAGAGTGCAAAGACTCCAACTACTTAACCAGTCGGGTTCAGTACATCAAAACAGTGGGTCATTTGTTAATCCCTAGTAATATGTTGTAGGTTTCAGAAATATAATTTGTTTGAATATATTCATGCTAGAAATGTCAACTCTATAATAGATTGTGAGTGAGAATGTGTTATTTCCTTGCATTGCATAATGAGCTAATCTTCACTTTAACATACAAGGCAGAAATAGAATGTTATTAGTCTTCTGTCACAAATTGCATCAGGGGTTATGAGATTGGTAAGTAAAGTATTATAGGAAAACTTTTTACTATATTTCATATATTGTACTTTTTCAGCATGATATTTATACTTAAGAGTATTTTAAAAGGAGAAACTGCAAAATATATTTTCAAGTAAAATAGAACATCTCAATACATAATTGTCATAAATCAAGAGTAGACAGTATATTTAGATTTTTAAACAGTCTGAATTACATTGCATGTTGAGATGTAGAATCATATTAAATGACTAATGTTAGGCCACTTTTAAAGGTGTTTGCTTCTAGCACTGTGCCAGTCAAACTTGTATCTTAATAACTGTAAAATGCTGGACTGGCTTGGTGTGAATAGGATTTCATATGATTTTTTTATGAGTTTAATATGCAATTTTCCAACACAAACTAGTATGGCTAAGGCATCATAATCACAACCTTGTTTAGCTGGAAATACTCTTCATAGTGGTCTGGGCTAGATAGAGATGAAGAGAGAACATGACTGACTTTTATCAGAGAGGACACCCCTTGTAGTTACTGTATGTAATTCTATTGTAATCAATAATATGGCCTGCAGAGAACCTATTAGGATGTGTCTCTGCAATTGTTACACTATGTTACCTTGAAAGGGGCCCACTCAGGACTCAGATGTGTCATGGAGTGCAATGCTGATTACCCAGTATTGCTTCTGGGCTGAGATTGTAACTCTATAGTTCTCTAATTTTACATTGTGGCATGTTGAAATATCCTTTATGGTATTTTAGTGCATTGTGAGCACTTAAATGGACACTGTCATTAGAATTAATTTGTTTGCATATGACACAGCAAATAAGATTTGTAATTTACTCCCTGTAAAAAAAAGTAGTTTTATGTTACTTTCATGGCCTTATAAATCTGGACACTAGGGGTCTTCCTTCTGGTCCAGACTGAATTCTGTGTGCTCAAAAGCTCAGACTTTGGTCTCCTACTGGACTGGCAGGACACCAAACTCAGGAAGTGCTGTCTGGTGTCTGGCCATAGGAAGTGAGTGGCACTCACTCTCCCCACTTCATGCACAGGCAGATTGCAATTTATTGCTTAACCCCTGCTTAACCCCCATTTTTGCATTTTCATTTTTCCCTCCTTACCTTTAGCCCCTTAAGGACGCAGCCCCTTTTGTGCCTCAAGGACGCAGACAATTTAATTTTTAAGTTTTCGTTTTTTCCTCCTCGCCTTCAAAAAATCATAACTCTTTTATATTTTCCTCCACAGACTAGTATGAAGGCTTGTTTTTTGCGCAACCAGTTGTCCGTTGTAATGCCATAACTCACTTTACCATAAAATGTATGACACAATCAAAAAAATACTATTTGTGTGGTGAAATTAAAAAGAAAACCGCAATTTTGCTAATTTTGGAAGGTTTTTGTTTTCACGCCGTACAATTTACGGTAAAAATGACATGTGTTGTTTATTTTTTGGGTCAATACAAATAAAATGATACCCATGATAACATACTTTTCTATTACTGTTGCATTTTTTAAAAAATTGCAAACTTTTTAACCAAATTAGTATGTTTAAAATCCCCCTATTTTGAAGACCTATAACTTTTTCATTTTTCTGTATAAGCCGCGGTATGAGGACTCATTTTTTGTGCCGTGATCTGTACTTTTTATTGATACCATATTTGCTTATATAGAACTTTTAATCCATTTTTTATAAAATGTTTTGGGAATAAAATTTTATAAAAAAAAGCATCCACTTTGGACTTTTTTAAATTTTTATGTTCACCGCGTTCACCGTACGGTATCATTAACATTTTATTTTCATAGATCAGATATTTACGCATGCGGCGATACCAAATATGTAAAAAAAATATTTTAACACTTTTGGGGGTGAAATAGGAAAAATGGGAAAATTTACGTTTGTATTGGGGGAGGGTTTTTTTCTCCTTTTTTTTTACTTTATTTATTTTTTTTACTTTTATTTTTACACTTTAATAGTACCCATAGGGGACTATTTATAGTAATCACTCGATTGCTAATACTGTTCAGTGCTATGTATAGGACATAGCACTGATCAGCATTATCGGTCATCTTCTGCTCTGGTCTGCGGGAAGGCAGATCAGAGCAGAAGATGCCGGGAAGGCAGCGGGGCCAGGTGAGGGGACCTCCGTCTGCCATGCTGGATGATCGGATCACCGCGGCAGCACTGAGGGCGATCCGATCATCCATTTTAGTGACCGTGATGCTGCAGATGCCGTGATCTGTATTGATCACGTCATCTGAGGGGTTAATGGCAGACATTTGTGGGATCGCAGATGTCCGCAATTACGGGCGGGTCCCTGGCTGCGATCAGCAGCCTGGACCTGCCGTGCATGATTCGAGTAAGTACCACCTCACCAGGGCGTACATTTACGTCCTGCATCGTTAAGGGGTTAAAAAATCATAACTCTTTCAGCTTTGTACCTAAAAATCCATATGATGGCTTATTTTTTGCGCCAGTAATTCTACTTTGTAATGACATCAGTCATTTTACCCAAAAATCTACGGCGTAATGGAAAAAAATAATAATTGTGAGACAAAATTGAAAAAAAAAAACGCCATATTGTAAATTTTGGTGGCTTCTGTTTCTACACAGTACATTTTTCGGTAAACATTACACCTTCTTCTTATTCTGTAGGTCCATACAATAAAAATGATATCCTACTTATATAGGTTTGATTTTGTTGTACTTCTGGAAAAAATCATAACTACATGCAGGAACATTAATACGGTTAAAATTGTCATCTTCTGACCCCTGTAACTTTATAATTTTTCCCGCGGCAAAATTTTTGCGCCGTTATTTTTGTATTGATAGGACTTATTGATTGCTTTTTATTCATTTTTTCATGATATAAAAAGTGACCAAAAATACACTGTTTTGGACTTGGAAACTTTTTGCGCGTACGCCATTGACCGTGCGGCTTAATTAACTATATATTTTTATAATTCAGACATTTCCGCACGCTGTGATACCACATATTACACCGTTTTTTTGTTGTTGTTTTTTTTATGGGAAAAGGGAGGGGATTCAAACTTTTATTAGGGATGGGGTTGAATGATCTTTATTCACTTTTTTTTTTTTGCAGTGTTATAGCTCCCATAGGGACCTATAACACTGCACACACTGTTATTTTACATTGATCAATGGTTTCTCATAGGAAACATTACATTAATCAATGATTCTGCTGCTTGACTGCTCATGCCTGGATCTCAGGCACTGAGCAGTCATTCGGCGATCGGACACCAGAAGGCAAGGTAAGGGACCCTCTCACAGCTGTTTGGAATGCCACGATTTCGCTGCGGACATCCCGAACAGCCCTCTGAGTTAACTGTCAATGATTTACTTTCACTTTAGATGTGGTGTTCAACTTTGAACGCCACGTCTAAAGGGTTAATAGCACGTGGCACCGCGATCAGTGCCACGCGCTATTAGCCCCGGTTCTGTCCCGGCCGTTGTTAGAGTCCAGACAAGACCCGCTATGACGTGGGGCCATGCCGTGGCCCCGCATTATAGAATGGGAGCGGACTCATGACGAACCGGTAGATCATGGGTCCTTAAGGGGTTAAAGCCAAAGAGCACTTCCTGAGTTTGGTCTCATGCCAGTCAAGCAGGAGACCAAAGTCTGTGCTTTTAAGCAGATGGAATGTGGGATGGACCAGAAAGGAGACCCCTAGTGGCCAGATTTATAAGGCCATGAAAGTGACAATTTTTTTTTTTTTTTTACAGGGAGTAAATTACAAATTTTATTTATTTTTCTTGCTGTATCATATGAAAAACATTTTAATGACAGTGCCCATTTAACATCAGCATGTAGTGACTATGAGTTGGTCATAGTGACTAGAGATGAGCGAATCGAAGCTGACAAACCTGAATTTGTTACGAATTTCATGAAATATTCGATTCGCTGTAAACTTCATTTTACAGCGTTCCAGGCTATTGGAGACTTAAAATGGCGGATCCATGTGTGAGTACATGGGGCAGGGGATTATGGGAGGGCAGGAAACTGTCAAAGTCCAAACAATAGTATTCACCGGCTGGTGTTTTACAAAAAACTGATTTTTTTCTGCGTATAGTTGCGCATATTACTGCCCTCATCAGTGCATACCGCATAGGTACATCCAAGTATTGTACCATTTTTTACCTGTTAACCTGTCAAGGGGCTACATACTGTCAAAGTCCAAACAATAGTATTCACCGGCTGGTGTTTTACAAAAATACAGAGTTTTTTCTGCATATTGTTGCGCAAATTTCTGCCCTCATCAGTGCACACCGCATACGTCCATCCAAGTATTGTAACATTTTGTACCTGTTAATCTGTCAAGGGCCTACATACTGTGAAAGGACAGCCATAAGTAATCACCTGCTGCTGTTCTAGACAAATACTGTTTATAGAGTAGTTGTCACGATCCCGGCTGGTAGGAGGTGGATCCTCTGTGCCAGAGAGGGATTGGCGAGGACCGTGCTAGTGGACCGGTTCTAAGTCACTACAGGTTTTCACCAGAGCCCGCCGCAAAGCGGGATGGTCTTGCTGCGGCGGTAGTGACCAGGTCGTATCCACTAGCAACGGCTCAACCTCTCTGACTGCTGAAGATAGGCGCGGTACAAGGGAGTAGACAAAGGCAAGGTCGGACGTAGCAGAAGGTCGGGGCAGGCAGCAAGGATCGTAGTCAGGGGCAACGGCAGGAGGTCTGGAACACGGGCTAGGAACAAACAAGGGAACGCTTTCACTAGGCACAAGGGCAACAAGATCCGGCGAGGGAGTGCAGGGGAAGTGAGGTATATATAAGGAGTGCACAGGTGAACACACTAATTAGAACCACTGCGCCAATCAGCGGCGCAGTGGCCCTTTAAATCGCAGAGACCCGGCGCGCGCGCGCCCTAGGGAGCGGGGCCGCGCGCGCCGGGACAGGACCGACGGAGAGCGAGTCAGGTACGGGGACCGGGGTGCGCATCGCGAGCGGGCGCCACCCGCATCGCGAATCGCATCCCGGCTGGAGGCGGTACCGCAGCGCACCCGGTCAGTGGATCTGACCGGGGCGCTGCAGCAACGAGGATGAGGCGAGCGCTCCGGGGAGGAACGGGGACCCGGAGCGCTCGGCGTAACAGTACCCCCCCCCTTGGGTCTCCCCCTCTTCTTGGGGCCAAAGAACCTGAGGAAAAAAAACTCAATTTTTTTGTGATGAGGTCCGATGCACATTAGGAGGGGTTCCGTGCGGTAACGCACGGCACAGTCCAATCTTTCATTGTCAACACAATTGATGTAGAGGGGTCCGGCGAGACTGGTCACAGGGACGTTGAACCTGTTGATAAGAGAGGCCAAAAAAAAATTTCCTGCAGATCCGGAATCCAAGAAGGCCATAGTAGAGAAGGAGAAGGTAGAGGAAGATATCCGCACAGGCACAGTAAGGCGTGGAGAAGCAGAGTTGACATCAAGAACTGTGTCACCTTTGTGCGGAGTCAGCGTACGTCTTTCCAGGCGGGGAGGACGGATAGGACAATCCTTCAGGAAGTGTTCGGTACCGGCATAGTACAGGCAAAGATTCTCCATGCGGCGTCGTGTCCTCTCTTGAGGTGTCAAGCGAGACCGGTCAACTTGCATAGCCTCCACGGCGGGAGGCACAGGAACGGTTTGCAGAGGACCAGAGGAGAGAGGAGCCGGGGAGAAAAAACGCCTCGTGCGAACAAAGTCCATATCCAGGCGGAGCTCCAGACGCCATCCGGAAAAACGCATGTCAATGCGAGTGGCAAGATGAATGAGTTCATGTAGGTTAGCAGGAGTCTCTCGTGCGGCCAGAACATCTTTAATGTTGCTGGATAGGCCTTTTTTAAAGGTCGCGCAGAGAGCCTCACTATTCCAGGACAACTCGGAAGCAAGAGCACGGAACTGAATGGCGTACTCGCCAACGGAAGAAACACCCTGGGCCAGGTTCAGCAGGGCAGTCTCGGCAGAAGAAGCTCGGGCAGGCTCCTCGAAGACACCACGGACCTCAGCGAAGAAGGACTGGACTGTGGCTGTGGCAGGATCATTGCGGTCCCAGAGTGGTGTGGCCCCAGACAAGGCCTTTCCAGAAAGGAGACCACGGCAGAGTCTAGAGTCCTCATCAAATTTGTCCGGCAGGGACAAGCAGGGGTTAGGAGCGGCCGGTTGCTGCGGAGGAGTTGCAGGAGCCGGCGGAGGAGATGGTTGTTGCAGTTGCAGCTGCTGTGACAGTGACAGCAGCTGCTGTAACTGTGACTTCAGTTGCTGTGTCACGGTGGACAAGTATGCCAGCTGGTGATTTTGTTGGGTGATCATCGTGGAAATGTCGGCAAGACTTGACAGCGGCACCTCAGCGGAATCCATGGCCGGACGCTGCGGAGGAGTTGCAGGAGACGGCGGAGGAGATGGTTGTTGCAGTTGCAGCTGCTGTGTCAGTGACAGCAGCTGCTGTAACTGTGACTTCAGTTGCTGTTTCACGGAGGACAAGTATGCCAGCTGGTGATTTTGTTGGGTGATCATCGTGAAAATGTCGGCAAGACTTGACAGCGGCACCTCAGCGGAATCCATGGCCGGATCTACTGTCACGATCCCGGCTGGTCGGAGGTGGATCCTCTGTGCCAGAGAGGGATTGGCGAGGACCGTGCTAGTGGACCGGTTCTAAGTCACTACAGGTTTTCACCAGAGCCCGCCGCAAAGCGGGATGGTCTTGCTGCGGCGGTAGTGACCAGGTCGTATCCACTAGCAACGGCTCAACCTCTCTGACTGCTGAAGATAGGCGCGGTACAAGGGAGTAGACAAAGGCAAGGTCGGACGTAGCAGAAGGTCGGGGCAGGCAGCAAGGATCGTAGTCAGGGGCAACGGCAGGAGGTCTGGAACACGGGCTAGGAACAAACAAGGGAACGCTTTCACTAGGCACAAGGGCAACAAGATCCGGCGAGGGAGTGCAGGGGAAGTGAGGTATATATAAGGAGTGCACAGGTGAACACACTAATTAGAACCACTGCGCCAATCAGCGGCGCAGTGGCCCTTTAAATCGCAGAGACCCGGCGCGCGCGCGCCCTAGGGAGCGGGGCCGCGCGCGCCGGGACAGGACCGACGGAGAGCGAGTCAGGTACGGGGACCGGGGTGCGCATCGCGAGCGGGCGCCACCCGCATCGCGAATCGCATCCCGGCTGGAGGCGGTACCGCAGCGCACCCGGTCAGTGGATCTGACCGGGGCGCTGCAGCAACGAGGATGAGGCGAGCGCTCCGGGGAGGAACGGGGACCCGGAGCGCTCGGCGTAACAGTAGTGTAGCGTATTGTAATACCCTCATATACGCACTAAGTATGTCAGGCAGAGAAGTGCCAGGACGTGCACAGAGGAGTGGCAGAGGCCTAAATACTTCAGGCAGAGTTGGCAGCAGACTAGGGGCGAGTGGCAGCAGGAGTCACAGCGAGAGGCCTGAGCTCCCGTTATCAGCCAGCGGTCGTGTCTGGGTTCCTCAGACACAGCCCTCAGTTGGCATCGCCCGGGATCAGTCCCTGTCCTCCCATTTCTTTTGTCCTATGCTGTTCCCTCTCCTAGAGAAGTATCTTATGCTGTGGGTTCAGAATCACTATTTACTGAGGACGATCTAATAGAGGACAGCCAGCAGCTACTGCCCAGCCAAGAAGGGGAGGAGACATGCGCCGCTTGCTCCGCTAGGCGGCCAAGTAGTGATGGATGAGGAGAGTGACGTGGGAGGCGGTGTTGCAAGGGTTCAGGGTCCTGAAGCAGACACTGTTGGGGAACCTGAGGAGGACATCAGTGACGTGCACACACCTGTTGATGATGAAGAAGCCGATTGCAATTGGGAGCCGGATGCAGAAGGGGCTTCATCATCATCAGGAGAAGAGAGTTGCAGGTTGCCCTTGAGGCAGCAAGGCGGTAACACGGTTGGCAGTCAGCGTGGTGGCAGGAGTGGACATTCAGGAGCCTAGCGTGCCCAGGGGAGACCACCTGCTTCGCGGCAGCCTACCTTTCTGGGAGATAGTGGAACAAACGTTCCTGGAAACGGCGCCAGTAGCAGTCAATTAGTGCGTACTGTAGGTGGGAAAATCAGATACTCGGCGGTGTGGAAGTTTTTCATCAGGCATCCGGAGGAGGTTCACGTAGCCACATGCAAGATCTGTCAGCAGAACGTGAAGTATGGCCAGGGTCCCAATGTCGGCACCACGGCCCTGTGTCAACTCATGCTTCACCACCTTAAAGCGGCCTGGGAGAACTTTGGCTCCGATGAAGTGGTCCAGCCTGCTGCATCACCCAGTGGCCATCTGCTCCCTCCTTCATCCAGCCAAGGCTCCACCACCTCAGCCAGAGGGAGCTGTGTGTCAAACCCTCCTTCTGTTGCTCCAGATGCTCCTGCTTCTCCCGCTTTTAGTCAGCAATTCCGTCAACAATCCATCAACTAAGCCATGTCCAAGAGACAACAGTATGCGCCCACTCATCCAACGGCGCAGAAGTTGAATGTGCTTCTGTCCAAGTTGCTGGTGTTGCAGTCCCTCCCTTTTCAAGTGGTGGACTCTGCACCTTTCAGAGAATTGATGGCTTGTGCCGAGCCGAGATGGAGAGTCCCAAGTCGTCATTTATTTGCGAAGAAGGCAGTACCAGCCCTGCATAAGTTTGTACAAGAGAAGGTGGGCCAGTCTTTGAGCCTGTCGGTGTCTTCAAAAGTGCACGGCAGCGCCGACGTGTGGAGCTGTAACTACGGCCCATTGGGTAAATGTGGTTCCTGCACAGCCACAACAGTAACTTGGACAGGTCACATTGCTTCCTCCTCCACGCTCTCGCTTTCAGGCAGTTGGTCCTGTTACAGTGTGCAACGCCACCTCCTCATCCTCCACCATGTCCTCGGCCTCCACTGCACGTCCAGATCTCGGTTGCCCTTCATCGTACCATGTGTGTAGGGCACGGCGGTGTCAAGCTGTTCTTCACATGATCGGCCACATGATCCATCCACTCGCAAGTCTGAGTCGGGGGGCCCTCTGCGCTCACCTTCCACTGCCATGGCTGCTGGTGAGTGGAGGGGTGGCAGGAGCAGTACCAGCAGCCTGAGTCTACAGTCGCTGATGAGTAGCTTTCTTCACACGCAAAGTGAAGCAACTCATCAGCAGCAGGTAGACATGGAGCAGGACCTGAACCAGCAGGTGGTGGCATACATTGACATGACCATGCCAACAACCATTGAAGATCCGCTAGACTTCTGGGCAGCCAAACTTGATTTATGGCCGCTACTAGCAGAGTTTGCCCTGGAAAAGCTGTCCTGCCCGGCCAGTAGTGTGCCATCAGAGCGGGTGTTTAGTGCGGCCGGGGCCATAGTCACCCCAAGGCAAACTCGTCTGTCCACTAAAAATGTGGAGAGACTGACGTTTGTCAAGATGAATCAGGGATGGATCAGCCAGGATTTCCAGCCACCAAGTCCAGATGCCTCAGAGTAGATTGACCATGCTGCTACACCAACACTTTCCAATTATGGTTATGAAACCCTCTTGGGTTATCAATTAGGGTTATGAAACCAGCTTTGGTACTGCGATTGCCTGCTCCTGGCTCATCCTGTGTCTTTCAGGAACTACTTGCCTCACTTTCATTGTAAATAATTGCAATTCCCGATCCCTATCACGAACGGGGTTGAGCGGGTTACCCGCAGTTGTCGGTAAAGGATAGACACACGCTGGTCTGTTCAGTGTAGCGCGCATGCAGCCCCGGACATCTGAGGGCATCACACACCTGTTATTGCTCGATCTCGTGATTGATCGTGCAATGTAAGGGGTTATGAAAGCATCTTGGGTACTGCTGATGCCTACTCCTGACTGCTCCTGTGTCTTTCAGGAACTACTTGCCTTCATGATGCTTCTGGGCTTGGGCTTTTAATTTTACGATAGGTGAAATAGATACATACATGCTTAATTAAAATTTCAACATTTATGGTGCAATGTATGAGGTTATTAAACCCTCTTGGGTACATTTTTTTTTTCAAATTTTATGATAATTTTCTCTGTCATAAACTTGAGTTTTCAAGAATAATAACCATTACACCATTGAATGCTTGTTGTGTGTGATCCTTTAATTAAAATTGTCAAAAAAAATACGGAGATGGATGAACTCTGCTTCTTTATTTCAGAAAACATTACTTTAGAGAAGAATGTCTTTTTGTGGTCCACCGTCCGCATTATAGAGTCTTCTGGTCTCTTGGATATGCGCTTCTTCTTAAACAAGGGAACAAAAAATAAAAAGGGCCGGTCAGGGCAACGGAGACGTTGCGCCTACATCTCACAGCCACATGAGCCCTGTGGGGGCTTGTTGGATTTGGTCCTCGTACCCACACGCTGGGGTCCAGGACCCTCAAAGTTTGATTTAAATTTCAAATTAAAAAGTCTGACATTTCAATGGTCTCCTCATGCATCAGCCAACTCCAGCCTGTGTCATTCAGGCAATATATGGTTTACTGATGCCGCTGCTGGGCCTGGGTCTGGGAATTTCAAATATTCTCATAGGTAGCACCCGCTATCCAAAAGTATTCTTCATAAATTTCTACAATTGTTGTGTTTTTTTGGTGGGATTGTGAAGCCCTGGTGTGTACTCATGCATCAGCCAACTCCAGGTTGTGTCATTCAGGCAATATATGGTTTACTGATGCCGCTGCTGGGCCTGGGTCTGGGAATTAAAATTTTCTCACAGGTAGCACCCTCTATCCAAAAGTCTTCTTCATAAATTTCTACAATTGTTGTATTTTTTGGGGGGGATTGTGAAGCCCTGCTGTGTACTCATGCATCAGCCAACTCCAGGCTGTGTCATTCAGGCAATATATGGTTTACTGATGCGGCTGCTGGGCCTGGGTCTGGGAATTTCGAATTTTCTCATGGGTAGCACCCGCTATCCAAAAGTCTTCTTCATAAATTTCTACAATTGTTGTGCTTTTTTGGTGGGATTGTGAAGCCCTGGTGTTTACTTATGCATCAGCCAACTCCAGGCTGTGTCATTCAGGCAATATATGGTATACTGATGCCTCTGTGGGGCCTGGGTCTGGGAATTTCAAATTTTCTCATAGATAGCACCCGCTATCCAAAATCTTCTTAAAACATTTCTAAAATTGTTGTGTTTTTTCTTAGGGATTGTGAAGCCCTGGTGTGTACTCATGCATCAGCAAACTCCAGCATGTGTCATTCAGGCAATATATGGTTTACTGATGTCGCTGCTGGGCATGGGTCTGGGAAATTCTAATTTTATCATAAGTAGCACTATCCAAAATCTTCGGTTTAAATTTCTTAATTCATATTTTAATTTTAGGGATTGTGAAGGCCTAGTGCCTACTCATGCTGCTGGCAACTCCGGGCTGTGCCATTCATCCACTATATGGTCTCCTCATGCTGTCAACACCTCCACGCTGTGTCATTCAGCCACTATATGGTGTCCTCATGCTTCAGCCTCATCCAAGCTGTGTCATTCAGCCACTATATGGTGTCCTCATGCTGCCAACACCTCCACGCTGTGCCATTCAGCCACTATATGGTCTCCTCATGCTGCCAACACCTCCACACTGTGTCATTCAGTCACTATATGGTCTCCTGACACTGATGCCTATCATTGTGCTGCTGTGCGGCAGTGATTCTAAAAGCGATGCCGGTAATCTGCATGTTATTCTGAATAACAGTATTATTTCACTACCCCAGCACACTCCATATGCGTTTTAGAACACAGCAAAGTGTTCTATACCCCTATAGAGGCTGTATGTAGGCTAGAAATAGCCTTTTTTAATATAGATTCACCGGAAAAAAATTCGGATCAAAACAAACTTTTTCAGAAAATTCGGCGAATCGGCCGAATCAAATTTTTCAAAAGTTCGCTCATCTCTTATAGTGACTGCTGCTATATACTGCTGAGTGCGGGCACAAGGAATACACATCAGACAGAATGTTGGTATCATATCTCCTTCTCAGCATACTCCCTAAAGAGCTGCCCAAGGAGTTCTGTTTAATTACATGGAAGTACATTGTTTTTACATTTGACAAAAAAGGGAGGTTTAGTTATGATGTCAAAATCATCATGTTACATTTTGATTGAGCTGCCTTATGAAGCGCTTGTAGTGGGAGATGAGTCCGTAGCCTCAGCACATCTCCCTCCTTCGTTGCCTCCCTGCACTGTTTGGTCTTATGGACTTTCAATAAAGTACCCAGATGAAGCAGCATTTTGCGGTGAGTGTACTTATTCTTTCCTTCGTTTGAGTGGAGTTTACATTTTGATTGGTCATTTGAGCTTTATCTATGTATATATTAGCATATTTAGTATCCATTTCTTTCTTGGTCACAGTTCATTTACGCGGCCCTCTCGCTCTCATACTGGAAAATCCCAGATCCTTGTCCTTCTATACAATCTATACCTCTTCAAATATTTTGTCTTCTAACATCTCATCTTGGTCCTTCTGGCATCATTCCAAGATCTTTTTCTTAGTCACGAGCAGATTGCAAGCTGATTTATGGGTTAAGGGTAGTTTAACAAATATCTTTCTCCCGCATCAGCAATGGCATATCAGTATAAATATATTGATCAGTCATCAGAAACATAAGGGTCATCCTTATCAATAGTACATATTTTGCCTTACTGGCTTCATGAATATGGCTTATACAAGAAGCCTTACCTTTATTTATTTTAGCAAACTAGAACTAGAAATTGAAATAAAAATGTAGTAAAAAAATAAAAATCACCATATACATTATATTTCACCTGTATTTCACACAAATAGCAATAAAAATAATACGGAAATGTTCATTTAAGGATTAAAGGATGAGGCATGCAAATTACTGGGGCTGTAAACTTAGTGTAGTTTATAATATAGTGTCTGTATGTGTGATGGTGGTCTCACAATTCTTCTCAGGTCTTGGATTATCCCAGGCTGCAGTGCATCAAGACATGACATTTCTAGACAGGTGTTCAAAGGGAGCCTGTCCTGCTTCAATGGGTAGAGCGACTGCTGGGTGGGAAAGAGAACATTATTCAACAGCTGGATGCATCAGAAAAATTATAATATGATTCCCTCAGGAAAAATCAAGGTTTCATTTAAAACTTAGCTTTTACTATAGCAGATTAAAATTCATCACAAATAATCAAACGTCGATACCAAAAACAGAAACAAACTAGTGTAGATAAAACATAAATCACAAATAGTCAATCCATATCTGTATGATCATCAGAAGCCCATATATTTCAGCCACATATCATGATTATCTCTTACACTGGGGATTAAAGCATTAAGAATCACAAAAAAATTAACTTTGTTATTTCGCCAGGCTTTTCGAAATAACAGAGTAGGCCTTATTTTCTCTGAAGTCCTGAAGGTCCCGTATGAACTGAGAGTGTTTCCTTTCCTTAATGTAAAACTGGAATCTCTCTATCGAAACCTGGAGTTGTGCCTCCTTGGAGGTGAACTCTGGGTCAGACTTGAATCTGAGCATCAGTTGCTTTTGCTCCTCAAGCTTCTTACCAGATAGTTCCAAGTTGGAATGTTCCTCCTCTAATTGGATGTTTAGGAGCTCCAGTGAGCACTTAGTAACAGCCTCCTCCCACTTTTTGAAGACACTTGGAGACTGCAAGTGTTGTGCCTGTAACATTGGAATCCTCAAACCTCTTGGGACTACCTACGGACATTTGAGAATGTACAACATACAGTGATATTATTGTGGTATGCAGTGAATTTTTGAGTTATTATTAGTTCTTTAAACTCCAGTATATGAGATGATAATGACACATATCATGATCATCTCATACACTGGGGGTTAAGAATTTAAACCATTTAAAGTGACGCGCTTGCAGAAATGCCTCGGAATTTGGGAGAATTGTGTAATTACCACGGACATTTGAGAATGTACAGCATACAGTGATACTATCGTGGTATACAGTACATTTTTGAGTGATTATTAGTTCTTTAACACCCAGTGTATGAGATGATCATGATATGTGGCTGAAATATATGAGCTTCTGATGATCATACAGATATGGATTGACTATTTGTGATCTATGTTTTAACTAAACTAGTTTGTTTCTGTTTTTGGTATCCAGGTGGTTTGATTATTTGTGGTGAATTTTAATATGCTATAGTAAAAGCTAAGTTTTAAATGACACCTTGATTTTTTCTGAGGAAATCATATTATCATTTTTCTGATGCTTTATAAGGTGACCTTTATCTGCCATGCATGTGGCCTAATAACCCTGTACACGCTATTCATAAACAGCTGGCTGCACCCTGGTTAGAAAACGCTGTTATTTGGAATGGAATGCAACCCATTTGTGTTTCAATGGGTGGGGTGGCTGATGTTTGGGAGAGAAGAAAGTGACCTCACACTTACAAACAAGGAACCATGGGATTTGTAGTTTAAGAAAACAAACTGCAACAGGAAATACCCAGTTCACAAAAAGATTGCAACAGCATTATGGTAATCTCGCGACATAGCCATTAAGCCCCAAGTCAACCACAGATCCTTCCTAAGCATGTCCATTATTGTCTGGCATGTACATACTAAAATTACCTTATGGTGGATAACCACTTTAACTCTTTATTTCTTTGTGGCCAAGAATATTTATTTAAACTTCTATACTGTTGAATAATAAGTAAAACTAGATAATTACACAACTGTTTCATACAATGCACTCATAAAAGTTTACCATGTAAGTCATCTCAGGTCACTGAACTAAAGTTGGATGATTTCTTTAGGATTCTCTTTGTTGTATTGTTCTGCAAAAAATACACCGTTTTTCATCAGTGCTTTTATCCTTTCAGAAGTCTACATCTGTTTCACTCAATGGGATTATTAAACATTTTATACAAACCAAGAGTAATCTTTTTTGTCATTGTAAAAAGATAGAAAGGACAACTAGATTTCTCAACTATGACAGATACAGTTCCAAATAATAACCAAAATACTACAGAGAATAATGTCAGATTGTATACTTAATAAAGAATAGATCTGTAGAGGATAACTGAACAAACATGATGCAACTTAATGGGATTGTCCCTGTTCTATCTTTCTATATTGCATTGCAATATGATGCTTACTAAATTTATTTCACACTAGAAATTAAAAAGTGATTTTGTTCTTGAAGAAGAAAGGGGTAAAATATAAAAATATGATCTTGTACAATCTTGTAACCCTTTTTATTTGTAGATTGTCAACCCATGCAAACAGAGTCCTCTCCCCCTCCATGTCAATCAGAAAACTAATCTGTATAACATTCATTCTTCCATTTTCAGTGTTATGTACTTTTACCCTTATCATGCGTAAAGTGCCCCAGAATCAAGGGTGCTATATAAATAAATAAATAATAATTATTATTATTATTATAAAAACTGCAGTATATTCTAAAGCAAATACCATAATTAATCTTGAGGACCAGGCCATTTTTTATTTTTGCACTTTTGTTTTTTCCTCCTTACCTTCTAAAAATCCTAATTAGAGATGAGCGAATTTCTGAAAAATTTAATTTGGCCTATTCGCCAAATTTTCCGACAAAAACTTCAGTTCGGACCAAATTTATTTGCAGCAAATTGCTATTAAAAACATCTATTTCTGGCCTACAGAGAGGCTCAATAGGGGTGTAGAACACTTTGCCTTGTCCTAACACGCATAGGGAGTGTGCTGTGTTAGTGAAATAATACTCTTATTCAGTATGACATGCAGATTACAGGCATCACTATTAGAATCACTGCCGCAGAGCATCTGCATATGGCAGAATTTTTATGTAATTTTTATTTAATTTAATTTGAATTTATTTACATTTTTTGATTACCCATACTAGTGAGTATTGAGCTGGCGGTCCTCCACCAGGCGAGATACCACCTGTTACAGTCCCTGCCTCACAGAGCCCCCCTGACTGTGAAAGTGCAAATGTTTCAGTTAATCCATTAGCAATTTGTAATACAAAAACAGATTGACTAATGCACATGTTAGCACAGTTATCATTTCTCAAGAACAAAGCAGCACAAAAAAAATAGGTAAAGGTTTGCTCACCTTTAGGTGTTGTACTATGAGCTCAACACCATTGTTAGCTTGATTCCACAGTGAGTGGTATACCAAGGAGTGCAGCCTGCACTAGTCCCATTTCCAGCAGGTGGAGGACGGTCTTGTTGAATGCGAAGAAGGGGAAAGGAAATTTTCCCAAATATGTAGTGCTGTCAGCGGTGCTCTCCTCTGAATCTGGACAAGCTATTGGGCAAATAACCGGCAGAAAAACAAACTTGATATGAAAATAACAAACCATTTATTTTCTTAAACATGCAGGTGAACAACGTGTTTCGAGGGGTTGGACCCCCTCTTTGTCAGGTTCTCTGATTGGGGGTTGGGTCTGACGTTCTTTTTATATGCACCCAAGCCCACAAAAATCATGCAAAAATATTGTACAACATAAAACATTCAATTCAATTGAAGAACAGTTAAAAAAATGTGCATTCAATTAAAAAAATTCTGTTGGAAACATTATTTCTGTTTCTATCTTAAAAATGTAAAGTGACAGCAGTGAAAAACGTAGTGACAGCAGTGAAAGGTGCGTGAAGTTTTGAGTCAGCAGTCAAAGGTGGTTATTCTTTTAGTTCGGCGGCTTGTCAGACAGAGCGTTCTGTCTACCCGTCTGTCAATGAAGACAATAGCTTCACATCTCAGTTTCTCTTTGATAGACATGCGTTTGCCTGGTGGCAGAGCAGATGGGGGACCAACTGTGATGACCGGAGGCTGCCGAGGGGTATGTGTTGTTGACATTTTGTAGAGAGAACAACTGAGGCTATAGAAGAAAAGAGGTGTGTTTTGCAATGCTCCACAAGAATGCGGGGGGAAACATGAAAATAACATGAAACATGAAAAAGGTCAGAGTTCATGGTGCCTCATTGTAAACTGGAATAATGGAACATAGAGTGTCCGCAACCCATTCATATTTTTGGATGGAGGTCCATGAATGGAAAATATCTTAGCGAAAAAAAAGGATGATGAAATTGGTATCCTTATGCGAATAGTTGCACAGAAGAAGGGGGAGGGGGTGACGAGAATGGATAGTGCATGTCTCTGAGCAAAAAATTTATATATTGTCAGGGGCAATGCAAAAAGGTTCAATCAATATAAATACATTATATATGAGTGACAGGAATAATCTATAGAAGTAGGTAGATGTGCAGGACTATAGATAATATATATAGATTAGAATTATTATATGATAAAAATCATTATAGGATAAAAAAAATTGATGTATATTAGATATATGAATATGTCCAGAATTGTAGATAAAATTTATGAATGTAAATGGCTATGAAAAATGTATAGGGACAGAGTATGGATTTATATATATATATATATATATATATATATATATATATATATATACATACAGTGATACCTCGGTTCACAAACTTAATTCGTGAACTGACTCTGGTCGCGAACCGAATTGGTCGTGAACCGAGGCACATTTTCCCATAGGGTTCAATGTAAATCCGGTTAATCCGTGCTGACCTTTTTGGGGAGTTTTTGAAGCACAAAAATATGAAACAAATTACAATACACATTAGTACAGTATAGTAATGTATAAAGAGAGGACACAAACCTTGCTTGAGATGACTTCTGGCATGGAGGAAGGCAGATGGGAGGCAGTTATTGTTTGGAGGGAGAGTCCCCCTCCATAAGGACATCAGGGGGATCTCCTTCAGGGGTTTCCTCTCTCCTTTGTCTCCTAGCTGCAGGCTCAGTTTTTTTGAAAAATCTGTCCAATGTCACTTGTCTCTTCCTGCGCTGCATAACCCTCTGGAAATGAGAGACCACATTATCATTCGTGAGATTTAACACTCTGTTCGTGACAGTTATGTTGGGGTGGTGCTTTTCAAAAAAATCATGGCACTCATTCCATTTTTGCATAATGGATTTTATGGCATCACTGCTAACCTCCTCCCTTTCTTCCTCTTCCTCAGTGGAATGCTCCTCAAGAAATGCCTTCTGCTGCTCACTGTGGAGTTCAGAAAGTTCTTCTGTGGTCAGCTCCTCCCTATGTTCCTCAACAAGCTCTTCCACATCAGCACCATCAACGTCCAGACCCATACTCTTGCCCATGGACACAATTTCCTCCACTACCTCTGCATCAGACCCTTCAAAGTCATGTTCACGTTCAGCGACACATTCTGGCCACAGTTTCCTCCAGGCTGAATTTAGGGTTCGGGGAGTGACCTCTTCCCAGGCTTTGTCAATGAGGTTAATGCAGTGGACAACATTGAAATATTTCTTCCAGAAGTCTTTCAAAGTCAAGGACGTCTCTTCAGTGACATTAAAACACCTAGTGAAGAGTGCGTGTGTGTACAGCTTCCTGAAGTTGCAGATGACTTGCTGGTCTATGGGCTGCAGAAGTGGTGTTGTGTTGGGGGGGAGGAACTTTATAGAAATTAGAAATTCACAGCACTGGTAAAATGTCCATTTATTTCTTCTTATTAAAATCCATAGAAAACCAAACAAGGTGCAAGTCCATGTGGTGAGGTCGTCACCTCCCCCTCTCTGACGCATTTCCACCCTACCGGGACTTAGTCATAGATGCAGGGGGAAGATGTGTGCTGGTATGTAAGAAGAGACCCCACCTCCATGGGCGTAAGTAACTCGTGTGTTAAAATATACAAAATACACAATTCAACTTAAAAACCTAATAGCTGGTAACCAACTCCAATCTATGATTAAGACCGTTAGGGTACGAGGTATTAAACATCAAAATCCAGTGTCCTTCACGGTTAAGCAACTTAGCCTTACGATCTCCTCTAGTAACCCTTTCCACACCAGTGATTTTTAGAGCACTGACATCACCCGAGTGGGTCTGGGCAAAGTGCTTAGACATATTTGATGGATTCCTGGTAACATGAGTGGCCCCATAAATATGCTCTCGCAGTCTATCTTTGATCCGTCTGCTCGTACATCCAATGTAACCAACATTGCATATAGTACAAAAAACATAATAAATGGCCCATGTTGCATTACAATTGATAAATGATGTAATGACATATGAAGAACCTAGAATATTTTCATTGATCTCTTCAGTTTGAATCAGAAACGCACAACAACCACATCTAACACCATTGCACCTAAAGGACCCTTTCAAATTAAGCCAGGACTCTTTTTTCTCATTTTCCTGTACATGAGAGGGTGCCAAAATAGACTGCAAAGTGGGGGACCGTCTCGCAGAAAATCTGCATCCTCCTCGAATTACTGTCTTCAAAGTGGCATCCTGCTCAAGCATCGGCAAATACTTCTGTACAATACCTTTAATTTTATTATATTGGGTACTGTAAGTTGTAACAAAAGTAACCGGCTCCTTTTTCTTAGTACCAGCATCATTGTATCTAAATTTCTTTTTGTCATACAGTAAAGTATTTCTCCCAATACTGGCGACCTTGCTCGCAGCAGACACAACTAAAGTATCAGGATAATTCCTTTGTTTGAGCCTGTCAGAGATGTCAATACATTCCGACTGAAATGTACTATCATCAGAACAGTTTTGTCTGCTGCGAACAAACTCGCCAAACAGTAAGTTTTTAATGGTATGTTTAGGGTGACACGGCTTCGCGTGTAACACTGAATTGCCCGCTGTGGGCTTCCGATAAGTGAATGAGACAATCTTCTCACCCTCCACTGATAACTGTACATCAAGATAATTAATAGTAGTACAATGGAAATCATACGTAAACTTAAGCGCACAAGGATTACTGTTAAGATATTGGATGAAGTTCGGTACGGCCGCCACACCAGACGACCATATCATAATGATATCGTTGATGTAGTGGACGTACCAAACGACATCCATAAAAAAACTTTACCTTGATGAAGTCATACTCAGCGTCCATATCATCCACCAAGGCTGGAGGGTATGCCGGGGCATTGTCCATCAGAAGAAGGCACCTTCCAGGCAGCTGGTTATCAGAAAGATATTTTCTGACGGTGGGTGCAAACACCTCGTGCAGCCATTCCATAAACAATTGCCTTGTGACCCAAGCTTTGGCATTGGCTCTCCACATGACGGGCAGTCTGGCCTTGTTCACATTTTGTTCCCTAAATGCACGAGGGGTCTGTGAATGGTACACCAGTAGTGGTTTAATTATCAGATCGGCGCTTGCGTTGGCACACAGCAAAAGGGTCAATCTGTCATTCATGGGCTTGTGCCCTGGTAGTGCCTTTTCCTCCTGCGTGATATAGGTTCTGTTCAGCATTTTTTTCCAGAAGAGCCCTGTTTCATCACAGTTGAACACTTGTTGAGGGACGTATCTTTCTGTCTTCATGAATTCCGCAAAGTCTAACTTGTAGGCTTCTGCTGCGGCCTTGTCAGAATTGGAAGCCTCACCATGTCTAATCACACTGTGGATGCCACTTATCCTGTGGAATTTCTCAAACCACCCCCTACTGGCTTTAAATTTGTCACGTGCTGCATTTGTAGAGGGGCTTCTTTGCAGTAAATCACTGTGCAATTTCCTGGCTTTCTCACAGATCATAGCTTCACTAACGCTATCACCTGCCAGCTGCTTCTTATTCAACCACACCAACAAAAGTTTTTCCACCTCTTCCAGCACTTGCGTCCTCTGCTTGGTTAACATTGTTACTCCTTTTGCAACATCAGCTCCTTTGATGGCGGCTTTGTTTTTCAGAATAGTCGAGATTGTTGACTTTGCCATCTTGTACTCTGAGGCCAGATCAGTCACACGAATACCACGGTCATGCTTTTCTATAATTTCCTTCTTCAGCTCAATGGTTATTTTCTTCACAACCTTGCTGTCACCTTTACTACTGCTCGGCACTTTCTTTTTGCCACCATGCTTGCGCTTCACATTCTTGTCACCTGCATTTCCTTTTGCACATTGTCACTTGCATTTCCACTTTGCACATTGTCACCTGCCTTTCCACTTTGCACATTATCACCTGCATTTCCACTTTGCACATTGTCACCTGCATTGCTGTTCTTGTCACATTCATTGCTGCTCAGCACTTTCTTCTTTCCACTATGCTTCTTGGGAGCCATATTGGGTGTCCAGTGAACTGTACAATACAGTAAGTACAGTACTGTAGTACAGTGCAGTACTGTATGTGCTAAAAAGCACACCAAAAATCAAAAAATCACTTAAAATGTTTGCAGAGTACTCACAGTACTTCTTTCTGTGTCTCTTCTTCTCTCCACGGTCTTCCTACAGGAAGTCATGACCATGTGACAGCCTGGAAATAGCATTAAAATGGCCGCGACTCCTGTTCGTGAACCGAGGCGGAGTTTGTGAACCAGAGCATATTTTTATAAACCTTTCTGTTCGTGAACCGAGTTGTTCGTGAACAGAAGCGTTCGTGAACCGAGGTATCACTGTATATATATATATATATATATATATATATATATATATATATATATTATTATTATTATTATTAAATAATAGAAAAATAGATATTATATTTTTTATATATTTTATATATCAGTATATCATAGAAAATTGATGCTATATTTTTATATTTATGCGATATATATGAATATGTAAAAAAAAAAAAAAAAAAACTGTATAAATATGGACAGATATGGAATAATATATATCCAGGATATGCCAAAGCAAATTTTGCTATTAGTATAATAATTCTACGGCTTCATTCAAGCCATACAGCTGTAGAGTCTGAAGGCTGTAGATCCAGAACATTTCCTTGCGTGCTAATGTCTCAAACCTATTTCAGTTTCCTGGTAGAATATGTTCTATTGGCATGATGGAGAGTGTTGTTTTTTTCATGCGCAAGGCAAATGTGTCTGAATAATCTACGACTCATGAATTTACTTTTTATGTTTGACCGATGCTGATTGAGTCTGAGGTGCAGAGGCTTAGTGGTTCGTCCGACGTATTGTTTCTTGCACTGACATTCAATCAGGTAAATCACATATTCAAAAACAGAAAGATCAGTCCTCAGTGTCCCACCCACAACTGTGAGTGTGTAGTGGATATCTGGTAAAAATACTAGTAAAGCCAGTTACGAATCAATGTATTGTTTAATATACAATATTAAAATAATATTCTAAAATATCTCTAAAGTTCTGCCTCCGCAGGGCCCTTGCGGTATATAGGCTCACTTAAGAGAATATACTAACACAATTCTTCACAAATTATAAAAATGGTATTCTAATATATTACTGCGGTTCACCCCTGTACAGATCGTTACATATAAAAATCATGTACAAAACCTGCAAAGAAACTGCATAGAAAAACCTGTAAAAAAAAAAAAAAAGTATAATAATGTTTCCAAAAAATTAAGTCCTGTAATGAATTATCCTGTGGAAGTAAAGTCCTGAAAGATATAATGCAAAATTAATCCAAAATGTAAAATATGGAATCCAATTAATGTATCCTGAAAAAGAAAAATGGGCCTTTTCAATGATTCCTTGTGAATAAATAATATTGTGTCCGGTTTTGAGACTCTAAATAATTGATACAATATAGTTATGCCCCAAAAGACACTTTATCTTTAGTTGTAAATATGTCTCTGTAAATATCTTGTTGGAGAGAAATTTTGGCACACTGTGCCACTCACCGCCCTTTGGTCAGATGATCACAGGGTCTTGATGTATAACTCCCCGGGATGGTGACTTTATGACTGGAGGTGGCGACAACCAGTAATGGAGTCAAGCCCCTTCTCACAGTCTAATACCGCTGCCGACAGATGATATCAATACTCGCTTCGGCGTGGAAATGAATACTGCCCAATGTAAGCGGCGTGTAGAGGCAGCGGCGTGTGATGTAATCGGTCAGATGATTGCAGGTCAGCTGACCTCAGTTGCACTCAATCCCGGTATGTCCCGTAAGTTGGAGTTTACCCTGACTTCGGACGGGAGGTTGTGGAGTGGCTAAAAAATCCGGACGTGGTTGTTAACTCCAGAAGCTAGCGCTGAATCACAGAAGTCTGCTGGTGGAGCACAAAAGGTCTGCTGGTGATTATAGTCCTTCTGGTGATGATGGTTATAATCCTTTTTAGTGGTTGTCCAGGACAGTAATATAAATGAACGGACATTTGTTGCAATATAGTCCCTTCAAAACATATAAAGAAATAATGCAAAAAATGCAAATGATGAAAAAATAAAAAGATAAGATAAAAACGAAGGTGAACCACATCGGGTGTGAACTTGTAGCAATACCAAACTCGTTTCTGGGTATCTGTGGATGGTATCCTGACCCCTTCCTCAGTGGTGCATACAAAGAACAAAATCACATATTTAGTTTGACATGTCAGAAACTGATGGAAAAGGATTCGCCTGTATGTGTACTGGAGAAAGCCTTCCTCCCGTGGTTGATAGACTGACAACACAGGCATCTGGATTTCTTGGATTTAAAAGCCAAAGTCAAAATTCTCTTTTCTTATTCCAGAATCCCTGGGCAGTTGCTGATGACATTTTAAATTGCTGGGAGCGATCATGCCTTTTATGGTGGGAGCACGTCTGAAAGTCAGACCCGGATTGTTCGGCAGGATTTTTCCTAAATGGGAGTCAGATAAAAGTATATGCCAATGTTTTTTCAGCACTTTTTTAATTTTGCTCTGGCCAGCTGAGTACATAGTGGTGAAGTTGCAACTATATTTTCCCTTGTTCTCCAATTTGTCCTTTCTTTTTCCTTTTTTTTTTCTCTTAGGTCAGATGGTTCAAGATCAAGTTTATCCAGACATTCTTCCTGGGTGAGTGCACATGTTTTTTCATAGGCACTATTTATTAGATATTTTGGGTATCCTTTAGCTGAGAATCGATATTTTAGAATATTAGATTGTTCGGTGAAGATCAAGTCGCTTGTACAGTTTTTTCGAACTCTTTTAAACTGTCCAAAAGGAATGTTCTGTTTCCACTTTTTATAGTGTCCACTTGAGAATGTAATATAACTATTTGAGTCAACCTTCTTAAAGAAGGTTGACGTGCTGAATTTATTATTCTGATGAGTAATCCTTAGGTCTACAAATTCTATTGACTCTGTGGAGGAAGAGGGGGTGAAGGTAAGGCCCAAGTTGTTTTCATTGATTTCAGTGACCAGCATTATCATTTTTTCTGGGGGGCCATGCCAGAGGAGGAACAGGTCATCTATGTACCTTTTGTACACCACCATATGATTTTGAAAAAGGGGATTAGACCTGATGACCTGTTCCTCAAAGCACCCCATGAAAAGGTCGGCGTATAATGGCGCCACCCATTTCCCCATTGCTGTTCCCTTTGTTTGATGGAACAGAGTAAATCATTCTCCTATGGTGTCCTTCTTGTTTTTTCTTTCCTCTTTTTTTTTTTGGTGTTGTTTTTGATATTTGGCATGCTGTCCTCTTTTTTCCTCTTCTAGTTTTCTTTTTGTTGATTTCTTCACTATGAAGTAGTCTGTGATGGTCCTGTAAGGTTGGGGTGGGCTCACCTCTAAAAAAGACTTGGAGGTCTGTAGGGAAATGGAGGAACATAGTTTCTGACATGGTGTATATTTTCTTACTTCAGGTGTGCATATGAGTATAGGCGACTTGGGTTTTTCTAATAATTGTGGGGTTTGGATGGTGGCCTCTATATTAACTCTAGTCCTGGTGTTCGTGTTTGTTATCTCATTCCTCTGGTGTTCATTAATAGTGTTGCTCGCGAATATTCGCAATGCAAATTTTATTCGCGAATATCGCATATTCGCGAATATTCGCGAATATAGCACAATATATTTGTAATTACGATATTTTTTTTTTCACAGTAAACATCACAGTGATCACCCCTCTCTGCTTCCAGCTTGTGTGGTGTAAGAAGGCTCTAATACTACTGTGTGAGACTGGCGTGCAAATTTTCCCATGTGCGAAAATTTGCATATGCTAATTTTCGCATATGCAAACTTTCGTTTATGCTAATTTTTGTATATGTTAATTTTTGCATATGCTATTTTTCGCATATGCGAAAATAAAACGTGAATATTATGAATATGTGAATTTAGTGAATATATGACGAATATTCGTCCATATATTCGCAAAATATCGCAAATTCGAATATGGCCTATGCCGCTCAACACTATTCATTAAGTGGTTTCAGGAATGGTACTGAAGCTCCAAATCCTGCTTTGGTGTTATCTACCAGAGTTACTCCATCTTTATCTCCTCCCGATGTAGCGGTGCTGGTCATAGAAGTAAGACATATTGAAAGATCTTGTAGTGAAGTTATCTCCTTAACAGGAGAGGGAGAAAGAAATGTAGTAGGGCAGTAGGTCTAATATCTTCCATTTCCAGGTTGATATTTTCCTAAATTTTTTTTCTTTAGACAATTTACTACTAGAATAAGCACCTTTGACTGCTGAGACTCAAAACTTCACGCACCTTTCACTGCTGTCACTTTACATTTTTAAGATACAAACAGAACGCGCTCACAATATTTATATGATTGGAACCTGTTTTTAATGAATATACAGTTTTTTTTACTGTTCTTCAATTGAATTGAATATTTTTATGTTGTACAATATTTTCGCATTATTTTTGCGGGCTTGGGTGCATATAAAAAGAATGTTTAATCAGTTAAGGTTCATTGTTATTGCACCAAGATGTTTAATTGGATTCTTGTGATAATTAATTCCACGGGTAACATGACGTTGACGACCATGGGGCCTCAGTCTTGAAAAGATTACATCAATGTTTTTAAATTTCTGATTTATATTAGATTACCAAGTATAATGTCCCAGCGTTTACTTTCGAACTAATACTGTATGACCACAAAACCCAATCTAACAAGGAGTCTCATGGCAGCACAATGACAGAGCCCAGAGGTGGCAGCAGCATGGGGAGACCATAATCTGGCAGAATGACACAGTCTGGAATTGGCAGCAGGAAGAGACCATATAGTGGCTGAATGACACAGCCTGGAGTTGGTGGCAGCAGGAGGAGACCATAGGGCCTCACAATCCCTAAGATTAAGAGATTCATTTTAAAATTTAAATTGTTGATTTATGATAGCTAGTGCTACCATAAATTTTTTTAGGTAATGTCCCAGGCCCAGCAGCATGAATAAACCATATAGTGGCTGAATTATACAGCCTGGAGCAGGCATCAGAATGAGGAGACAATAGGGCTTCACAATCCCTAAGATTAAAAGAAGAATTTTCTAATTTAAATTGACAATTTATGGTAGCTAGTGCTACCATAATTTTTTTTAGGTAATGTCTCAGGCCCAGCAGCATCAGTAAACCCATATATTGGCTAAATGACACAGCCTGGAGCTGGCAGCAGCATGAGGAGACAATAGGGTTTCACAATCCCTAAGTTTAAAAAATGAATTTTCAAATTTAAATTGAAGATTTATGATAGCTAGTGCTACCATAAAATGTTTTAGGTAATGTCCCAAGCCAAGCAGCATGAGTAAACCATAGAGTGACACAGTCTGAAAGTGGCGGAAGCATGAGGAGACCACGTAGTGGCTGAATGGCACAGCCTGGAGTTGGCGACAGCATGAGTAGAACATATAGTGGCTGAATGACACAGCGTGGAGGTGGCAGCAGCATGAAGAGACCAAATACAGTAACCCCCCGACTTACGATGGCCCCGACATATGATAAAATCGACATACGATGGCCTCTCAGAGGCCATCGCAGGTCGATGTCAGAATCGACATACAATGCTTTTATATGTGGGGGCCATTGCATTAACTGCTATCCGACAGCGCAAAATGCTTAAGCTGCTGTCGGATAGCAGTTTAAGCATCCCTGGCAGGTTCGCTTACCTATTCCCGCTGCTCCGGGTCCACTTCGCGATCCTCCGGTGTCTTGCGCATCTTCTCCAGGGTCCGGGTCTTGCTTTCCGGCATCGTTATTACGTCACTACGCACGCCGTGCTGGCGCAGCGGCGTAATAACGTCACCAGAAAGCGAGGCCCGGACCCTGCAGAAGATGCGCAAGACACCAGAGGATCGCGAAGAAGACACCGGAGCAGCGGGACAGCATCGGGAGCCCCTGGAACAGCAGCGGGAGCGGTGAGGACCTGGTGCGGAGCGGCCGGGACAGGTAAGTACAGCTTCCTATACTTTACATTGCACGGATCCCTCAACATATGATGGATTCGACAAACGATGGGTCGTTTGGAACGAATTACCATCGTATGTTGAGGGACCACTGTAGTGGCTGAATGGCACAGCCTGGTGTTGGCAGCAGAATGAGGAGAACATATTGTGGCTGAATGGCACAGCCTAAAGTTGGCGGCAGCATGAGTCGAACATATAGCGGCTGAATGACACAGTGTGGAGGTGGCGGCAACATGAGGAGACCATATATTGGCTGAATGACACAGCCTGGATGTGACGGAGCATGAGGAGACCATATAGTGGCTGAATGGCAAAGCCTGGAGTTGGTGACAGCATGAGGAGACCATGTAGTGGCTGAATGGCACAGCCTGGAGTTGGCAGCAGCATGAGGAGAAGATATAGTTACTGAATGACACAGGGTGGAGGTGGTGGCAGCATGAGGAGAACATTTAGAGGATGAATGACACAGGGTGGAGAGGGTGGCAGCATGAGGAGAACATATGGTGGCAGAATGAGACAGCCTGGAGGTGGAAGCAGCAGCATCAAGAGTCCTGAAAATGACCCAGTGACAGAGTGGTATGGTAAATGGCAATACCGGTACCCGGTGATGAAGGTAGGTGAAAAAAGGTCTGATGCGGAAGAATGTTTGTAACTTGGGAGCAGAGCCTTAAATCTGTTTGGCACTATCCATATTTGGGAAGTGTTGGTGTGGCACCATGTTCAATCTACTCTGATGCATCAGGCATTGGTGGGTGGAAATGCTGGCTGATCCATGCCCAATTCATCTTCACAAAGGTCAGTCTCTCCACATTTTTCATGGACAGTTGAGTTCTCCTTGGGTTTACAATGGCCCCCGCCACACTAAACACCCGCTCTGATGGCAGACTACTGGCCGGGCAGGACAGCTTTTCCAGGGCAAACTCTGCTAGTTACGGCCACAAATCAAGTTCAGCTGCCCAGAAGTCCAGCGGATCTTCAAGGTGTGTTGGCATGGGCATGTCAAGGTATGCCACCACCTGCTGGATCAGGTACTGCTCCAGGTCTACCTGCTGCTGATGAGTTGCTTCACTATGCGGGTGAAGAAAGGTACTCATCAGCGACTGTAGACTCAGCTGCTGCTGATGGAGCTGGTACTGTTCCTGCCACCCCACCCCTCATTAGCAGCCATGGCAGTAGAAGGTGAGCACAGAGGGCCCCCCGAGTAAGACCTGCTAGTGGTTGAACGATGGCGCCGATAGGCATCGGCCAACGGACTATGTAGGATGTCTCTGTAGTAGGTTAGATTGTCCTCCCTCTCAGTGGGAGAAAAAAGGCCCCCATTTTGTGCCGGAAGCGAGGGTCCAATAAGGTGGAGAGCCAGAAGCCTTCCCGCTGCTGAATGGGGGCAACTGAGCATGCATCGTGCCAATTGTGCAAGTGACTCGGAGGAACTCCCTGCCTCCATCTCCACTGCATACTGCCACAGTGTGTCTGGGGCCTCTGTCTCTCCTTGCTCATAACCCTCTAGCTCCTCTGGCTGCTCCTGCTCCTCCTCTCCTGTCAGATGACTAGAAAAACCACCTATTTCATGAAACCTAAACTGTGCTCCACTGTGCCCCTCCTCCTCCAGTTCAGCCCCCACAGGGCTCATGTGGCCGTGAGATGTAGGTGCCAGGTCTCCAGTGCCCTGACCAGCCATGGTTTTCAACACGTGTTGTAGGAAATGAAGCAGTGGAATGACATTATTCATCCAGTAATCCTGGCGACTGACTAATAATGTGGCTTCCTCAAATGGCCTGAGCAAAGGGCAGGTATGACGTATGAGCTGCCACTGGTTAACATTAAAGTTACACAGGGGAGTACCCTTATCCACTTGGATCATTAAGAAATTGGTGATGGCTTTTCTCTGTTCGTTTAGTCGGTTCAACATATGGGGGGTGGAATTCCAATGTGTGGCAGCGTCACAAATCAGATTATGTTGGGGGATGCCGTTCTGGCACTGCAGCTCAAGGAGGGTGTGCTTTGCTGTGTACAAGTGGCTGAAGTGCATGCAAAGTTTCCTTCCCATTGTTAGGATGTCTTGGGGGGAACACTTCAGGAACCGCTTGACAACCAGATTGAACACGTGTACCATGCAGGGCACATGGCTCAGCCTCCCTTGTCTCAGCGCAGACAAGATTTTCTTCCCGTTGTCAGTCACCATGGTTCCCATTTCCAGTTTTCGTGGAGTAAGCCATGCTCCGATTTCTTTATAATTGACTTTTAGCAATTGGAGGGAGAGGAAGCGGAGTCGCACACTGTCAAAGGACCAACGGCCTGAGAGCGTGGAGGAAGAATCGGTGTGACCTGTCCAAGTTGGTGTTATGGCTGTGCAGTAGATGGCCAGTGCTGCAGCACACAGTCGCTGTGTACTACAGCCAAAATTGCCCTTTTTCAATCTCACTCCCTTCCCTATCAGTGCTTCTAGCCAGGATTTGTGCTTGAGCTGAATCGCTGCTGTTCTTCTGTGCAACACACTGCTCTCTGATCCTCTCTATAATAGAACATTGTAGACAGTGACTGGGAGTTTGATCGCTGCAGTAAGCATGCTTTTCTGTAACAAGCCAACTGCTCTCTGTCCAACAGAACACTGACTTAACTAGGAGGTAAATTGCTGCTGGAAAAAGCTTTCCTGTGTAACACACACAGGCATGTCTGTCCCTATGTATCTCTCTGCAGTGTAAGGATGAAGTGACTGGCCGCAATATGGCTGCTGATTATATAGGGCTGTGAAATTACAAGGGTGACTGGCTGCTGATAGGCTGCATCCTGCATGCTCTTCAGGGTCATCCCGCCTACACTTGTTCCCACCTTCCCAGGATTCCTTGCCCCATGTCCTCACATGTGGATCTACCATTTTGCCCTAGAGCCCGGACAGCACTAAATGGAGTTTTGCGCAATAGAATAGCGGTGATATTTGCATTCATTACGAATCTAATTTTCCATGAAATTCGTAAGGAATTCGATTCGCTCATCTTTAATCATAACACTTTAAATTTTCCACCTACAGACCAATATGAGGGCTTGTTTTTGTTTGTTTTTTTGCCACCAATTTTACTTTGTAATGACAATAAACATTTCACCGCAAAAATAACCAAAAATATTTGTGGGGGAAATTGGAAAAAATATTTTTTTTTATAAATTATGGGGGCTTTTAATTCCATGAAGTGCACTTTTCGGTAAAAATTACACCTTATATTTATTTTGTGTGTCCATACGATTAAAATTATACCAAACTTACTGTATATAGGTTTGATTTTGCTTTACTTGTTTTTAAAAAAAATATATAACTTTTGTCGGAAAATTAGCATGTTTAAAAATGTCCTCTTTTTACCCCTATAACTTTTTTAGTTTTTCCGTATAAGGGGATGTGTGAATGCTCATCTTTTGCGCTGTGATCTTAAGTTTTTATCGGTGCCATTTTTGCTTTGATGTGACTTTTTGATCAAGTTTTTGAATTCTTTTTTAGGGTATACAAAGTGACAAACAATATGCAATTCTGGACTTTGGTACTTTTTTTACTTACCGTATTTATCGGGATATACCACGCATCGGCCTATAACACGCACCCTCATTTTACCAAGGATATTTGGGTAAAAAAAGTTTTTTAACCAAATATTCTTGGTAAAATGAGGGTGTGTGTGTGTGCATGCGTATACCCCGATACACCCCCAGGAAATGCAGGGGGAGAGGGGCCGTCACTGCCCGCTTCTCTCCCCATGCCTTTCCTGGGGTCTAGTGCCCTGCTGCCGCCGCTTCTCTCCCGCTGGCTGTCTGCGCCACTGCCCGTTCTCTCCCCCTGACTATCGGTGCCGGGGGGAGAGAAGGGGCAGCGGCACCCATTGCCTCCCCCATCCCCAGTTGTATAATTACCTGTTGCCAGCGTCGGGTCCGCGCTGCTTCCGGCCTCCGGTGTGCGTCCCATTTGTAGTTGCTATGGACTGCACGGCGTGGCGCAATGATGAGTGACGTCATTGCGTCTCGCAGCGCATAACAACGATGCAGGGGACGCACACCGGAGGCCTGAAGCAGCGCGGACCCGACCCCGGCAACAGGTAACTATACAACCGGGGATTGGGGAGGCAACGGGGCAGCGGCACCGGCAATGGGTGCCGCTGCCTCTTCTCTCCCCCTGTCTGTCGGCGCCGCTGCCCCATTGCCGGGCGCCGCTTCTCTCCCCCTGGCTATCGGCGCCGGCACCGATAGTCAGGGGGAGAGAACGGCAGCGGCACCGTGGGGGAGAGAAGGGCCGGCAGCAGGGTTCTAGACCCCAGGACAGGCAGGGGCAGAGAAGCCGGCAGCGGTGGCGGTCTCTGCACCTGCAAAGCCGCTGCAGTTCATTGATTTATAGCGCCCGCTTTAAATCATTGAACTGCAGCGGCTTATCGGCGTATAACACGGCGTATAAAAATTTTAGCCTAAAAAGTGCGCGTTATACGCCGATAAATACGGTATATGCCATTGACCATGTGGTTAAAGTAACATGACATTTTTATAGTTCAGACATTTATGCACCCGGCGATACCACATATGTTTATTTTGATTTGCATATTTTATTTTTTTTTTTTGGGGGGGGGGAAGGAGGTGATTTAAACTTTTATTAGGGAAGGGGTTAAATCCCTTTTATTAAAGGGGTACTCCGGTGAAAACCTTTTTTATTTTAAATCAACTGGTGACAGAAAGTTAAACATATTTGTAAATTACTTCTATAAAAAAAAACTTAATCCTTCCTGTACTTATTAGCTGCTGAATACTACAGAGGAAATTCTTTTCTTTTTGGAATGCTCTCTGATGACGTCACGAGCACACTTCTCTCTGCTGAGGTTATTATAATAATAACGCTTTATTTATTGTCTTTACTGGGATTTGAACCTAAGTCCCCAGCACTGCAAGGCAGCAGTGCTAACCACTGAGCTGTAAATACAGGTGACGTCTTCTCTATAGTCTTTCTTTATATAATTCAGCTGGTACATACCACCAGGTCCAGCTAAATCTTCTCTCTGCAGAAGTTGATTCCCAGACGGCTCCTCACTATGTCAATTCTGATCCTCTATATGAAAACAATTATTATAACCATGCCAGACAGTATTCCCATGAATATAATACAAACACGCAGTGCATACTCTAAATATAATACTATGACACACTGTACCCTCTGAATATAATACTGCCACACACTGCACTCTCTGAATATAATACTGCCACACACTGCACTCTCTGAACATAATACTACCACACACTGCACACTCGGAATATAATACTGCTACACACTGCACACTCTGAATGTAATACTACCACACGCTGTGCTCTCTGAATATAACACTGCCACACATTATACCCTCTGAACATAATACTGCCACACACTGCACTCTCTGAATATAATACTGCCACACACTGCACACTCTGAATATAATACTACCACACACTGCGCTCTCTGAATATAATACTACCACACACTGCACTCTCTGAATATAACACTGCCACACACTGTACACTCTGAACATAATACTGCCACACACTGCACACTCTGAATATAATACTACCACACACTGTGCTCTCTGAAAATAATACTGCCACACACTGCGCTCTCTGAATATAATACTGCCACACACTGCGCTCTCTGAATATAATACTGCCACACACTGTGCTCTCCTGAATTTAGTACTGCCACAAACTGGGCCCTGTGATTATAATACTTCCACACACTGCGCCCTCTAAATTTAATACTGCGCCATTTGAATATACTACCACACACTGCGCCCTTTGTATATAACCTAGTTTTTCAGTGCAGATTTTATGATGCCACTGTGCCCCAGAATTAATGGTGCCACTGTGCCCCAGAATTAATGATGCCAATGTGCCCCAGAATTAATGATGCCAATGTGCCCCAGAATAAATTATGCCACTGTGACCCCAGAATTAATTATGCCACTGTGCCCCAAATAATTAATGCCGATGTGCCCCCATAATTAATAATTCCACTGTTCCCCCAGAATGAATGATTCCACTCTGCCCCCAATATTAATGATACCACTGTTCCCCAGAATTATTGATGTCATGTGCCCCCAGAATTAATTATACCACTGTTCCCCAGAATTATTGACATCATGTGTCCCCAGAATAAATTATGCCGCTGTGCCCTCAGAATTAATGATGCCGCTGTGCCCCCAGAATAAATGATGCCGCTGTCCCCCCAGATGATGCCGTTGTGCCCCCAGAATTAATGATGCCACTGTTCCCCAGAATTATTGATGTCATGTGCCCCCAGAATAAATTATGCCGCTGTGCCCCCAGAATTAATTATACCACTGTTCCCCAGAATTATTGACGTCATGTGTCCCCAGAATAAATTATGCCGCTGTGCCCTCAGAATTAATGATGCCGCTGTGCCCCCAGAATAAATGATGCCGCTGTCCCCCCAGATGATGCCGTTGTGCCCCCAGAATTAATGATGCCACTGTTCCCCAGAATTATTGATGTCATGTGCCCCCAGAATAAATCATGCCGCTGTGCCCTCAGAATTATTGATGCCGCTGTACCCCCAGAATAAATGATGCCGCTGTCCCCCCAGAATAAATGATGCCGCTGTCCCCCCAGAATAAATGATGCCGCTGACCCCCCGGTTGATGCCGTTGTGCCCCCAGAATTAATGATGCCACTGTGCCCCAGAATTAATTATACCACTGTGCCCCCAGAATTAATTATACCACTGTGCCCCCAGAATTAATTATACCACTGTGCCCCCAGAATTAATTATGCCACTGTGCCCTGGTATATTATGCTGGATGATGGGGGTGCTCCTGCCAGGAAGATATTGCTGCCGATGGATGATGAGGGTGCTACTGTGATAGGGGTGGGGTGTTACTGGTGGATGATGGGGATGCTACTGCCAGGAAGGGAGTGCTGTCAATGGATGATGAGGGTGTTACTGCCCATCATCCATCGGCAGCACCATCCTCCTGGCAGTAGCACCTCCATCATCCCCCAGCAACACCCCACCCCCCCACAGTAGCACCCCTCATTATCCGTTAGCTGATGCATCATGGGGTGGTTGATGGGGGTCCTCCTGGCAGTAGCACCCCCATCATCCACCAGCAGGATCTGCTGATGGGGGTGCTACTCCTGGGGAGGGGGGTGTTGCTGGTGGATGATGAGGGTGCCATGGGGGATTGGTAGCAGAGCGGACACGGCTACACGTGGACGGGGGGGGGGGGAGCGTAGGGGTGTGATGGCAGACCAAGCTACGTGAGAGGCCGGGGGTGGGAGTGTTTGGGGGATGTTGGTGGCTGACCAATGGAGCTATCTGAGGAGCTGAGGGGGGGGGGGTGTCATGGTGTCACCCCATCAGCCTGGTGTCACCTGGTACGGCCTGCACCCCGGCTGCTATGCTACAGCATACACCCGCCGATGCACCTCCAACATCATATATAACAAAAAAAAACAACCACCCTCTCCATCACCCCAAGCACTCCATCACACCCCCATTCCACTCCATCACACCCCACTCCATCACCCCCCATCCCACTCCATCACCCCCCCCACCCCATTACCCCCCACCCCATTACCCCCCACCCCACTCCATTAACCCTCCTGCATCACCCCCCACTCCATCACCCCTACATTCCACTCCATCACTCCCCCCCCCCTTTCACCAACCCACCTCACTCCAAAACATTATCACTCCCCCCTGCAGAGTGGGGATTTGGCTCAGCACAAGCCCCCCAGCACCTAGAGCCCCCCCCCCCCCCAGTACCTAGAGCCCCCCAAAAAACCTAAAGCCCGAGCCCCTAAGGAGCAGCTTACCAGGGCCTGTTGCTTGCTGACTTGCTTCCTATGCACGTCGGCGTACAGAAAACTCCGCCCACCTCCTGCTGACGTACCATCACAGGGCACTACAAGCACATGATGGGTGTCTGAAAGCTGAGGACCGGGGGTGAGTTGAGTGGAGGAGCGCCGCCGGACAGACCGATAAGTGGAGAAGCGCCACTGGACAGAAAAATGGAGAAGCGCCGCCGGACAGATGAGGAACGGGGGGGGGGGGGGGTTGCTAGTGAACCGGACTAGGGTGCTAGTGAGTGAGTAGCGCCGGACATATAAGGAAGGGGGGTGTAAGCGGTGCCGCGCCAGACAGATGAGGTGAGCTAGGAACATGGTGTCATCCCATCAGGCTGGTGTCACCCGGTGCAGGGCGCACCCCCCGCACCCCGGTCCCTACGCCACTGTGTTCAATGCTACAGTATGCCATAACATAGCATTGATCAGTGTTATTGGTGCTCTTCTGCACCAGCCTGCATGATCACCGATCACCGATTAAACAGCAAGGAGGCAGGTAAGGGCCCTCCCGCCGTCCTCTTATCTGATGAGGACACCGCAGTTGCACTGCGGTGGTCCCGATCAGCACATTTTAGATGCCACCATCAACTTTGATTGCAGCGTCTAAGGGGTTAATGCCAGGCATCTCTGTGATTGGTGATGTTCAGCAGTAGCCACCGGTCCACCCCGCTATGACCCACGCTCAGCTCCTAAGCGTGCGTCATCGAAGGAGAGCAGGACAAGGGCATACAGGTACGCCCTTTATCCCCAAGAGATTAAAGGGGTATTCAGGCCATCAACATCTTATCCCCTGTTCGTGACGCCAGGCTGAGGGCTAGTATGCTGAGATGACTCTCCGGCCTATCGCCGCCCTTCCCAGTAATGATAGGTGCATAAGAATAAAGACTGAAGGTCCACAAGGTAGTCGAATTTGAACTTGCATAAACTTTACTTAACGGCTTGCGGTACATCCACAGAGTAGTAACAGTCTCAATCAAACAGTCTCTATATACTTCAATGACTGACAGATGTTGCGGACCTTGACTTTAGATAATAGACTCTGAATTCAGGGTATATTGTGAAGATCAGTCTGGATTTAGGGGATAGATAAGGTCCGGTGATCTTGCAAAGTGTTTAGGGATTGATACACTCACAGTTTGGAATAGAATAGCCGTCGCCGCAAGGCTAAGCCCTAGACTCACTGATGACAGCAGCGCAGATCCTTCTCTCATGAAAGCCCGGGAACAAGAGAGCGATTAATGGCCGCCGTGCCCTTATATGGGCATGGGGCGGGGCCGTTTTGATTGGTCCAGCCATCTGTCACTCACCGCCACAAAGGAAATGAGTGCATTACGTCACAAGGGCCTCCAAAGGTCCTCAAGCAGAAATACCATATAGTTCACCTGATCACGTGACCCGCAGGTCCTGCTACGCTTCTCACAGGTAATTAACTATTTATGTACATTTTATACAGTTAAACTTCCAAAAATAAAGAGCATATGACTAGAGCAATGACTATAGGGGTGAGAGGGGACTAGGGGTGGACTATACAAAAGGACCAAGACGTCCTGGGGACTCTGGCTATGGGGACCTATAAACAGGTACCGTATAGGATGCGGTACCGGGATACAACAATATCATACCACACCCCCTCCATTCATGTCTTTGGGAGGGGGCGTGGTGGCGTAAAATAAGGGTAAAATAAAATTAGAATACTTACATTTTTTATTAGGTGAGGGGGTTTTATATAATTTTAGAAACTTTTTTTGTTTTATTTTTACACTTTTTAAGTCCCTATAGGGGACTTTGATATGCATTCATGAGATTGCATTTACTGTATAATGCTTTGCCTATGGCATAGCATTATACAATGTGATTGAATATCCACTGATCCACTGATCGCTAAGGCTACATCAGTAAATCGGCTGCAGGAGGCAGGAATGGGGACCCTCCTCCGCCATTTTAGCTCATGGAACCCCCGCAATCGTGTCACTTGGGTTCTGTGAGCCCCTCTGAGTTACCACAGAGGTTTCACTTTGATTTTAGCCACTGTGATCTGCATTGGTCAAGGCATCTAAAAGATTAATGATCGGCAGCGGCAGGATCACCGCTGCCTGTCATAAGCAGAGAGTTTTTGGCTACGACACTCATTGTTCTGAAGCAAGCTCAGCTCCTGCTCTCGCTTCAAAGCTGCTTAAGGATTCAGGTCATACAGGTATGCCCTTGGTTCTTAAGTCACAGGATGCAAGGGCATACCTGTATGCCCTGAATCCTTTAGAGGATAATAATGATCAAACATTTCCTAGATTATGAGAAATGTACAATATCTAGCACAGCTCTGTAGGTGGAAAAATAAAAAAGTTAAAGTGGCCAAAGCAGGGCAATAAGCAGATTTTTTGTTCAATGTCAAATTATGTAAGTTTGGTATCATTGAAATCATACTGACCCATAAAGTAAAGTTATCATGTCAGTTTTATCATATTGTGAACTTTGAAAACATTATGACCCACATTTATCATTGTCTTTCGACAGTTTTTTGTGTCTAAAAAAGGGGCAAAAAAGGAGCAAGCAGGGTTTTTTGCGCCTTTTGTTGCACCTTTTGGTTCACACATTTCTGACACATGTTCTGCTGACTAAATAGATGTCTGGTAGTAATGTTCATGGGGGAGATTTATTAAAACCTATGCAGAGGAAAAGTGGAGCAATTGCCCATATCAACTAAACAGATTGTTTGAATTTTTAACCCCTTAAGTACACAGCTAATTTTCACCTTAACCTGTTAGGGATGCAGGGCGTATCCATACGCCCTCCATCCCGAGTCCTTAACCTCTTAAGGACCCAGGACGTACTAGTACGTCCTGGTGTTTCTCCGGTCTCTGCTGCGCCCCTGGCAGAGATCGGAAGCGGTTGCCTGCTGAAATGCTTCAGCAGGCATCCAGGGCAAATGCCGCAAATCGCAAGGGAAATCGCCCCTGCGATCTGCGGCGATACCGGGCTGATCGGGTCTCTGGGACCCGACCGCCCGGTAATTTTGCATGATCCCGGCTGTCACAGACAAGCCGGCCACCTCCTCCTATACCCTGCGATCTGTCGGTTAGTTAACCGACCAATCGCAGGGGGGGCGGTTACTTTCTCCCACCCTGCCCGGCCCCTTGAAGTCTGAAGAGGACGGGAGGAAGACCGTAGGACGTGGCGGGGGACGGGGGAGTGCTGGGGACCGGCCCCGGTACTTACCTCGTCCCTGAAGACCCGGTTCCCAGCGATGAAGATGGCGGCGGCGACAGGTGAGTAGATCTTCAGCCGCGGTCGGGCCCTTTACAGCAATGCACGGCGCCGTAAAGCGACATGCATTGCTGTAATGGGACCCTGTAAACTACAACTCCCAGCATGCCCAGACAGCCCTTGGCGCCTGGGCATGCTGGGAGTTGCAGTTTTGCAACATCTGGAGGTCCACAGTTTGGAGACCACTGTGCCCTTCCAGATGTTGCAAAACTACACATCCTCAGCATGCCCTTACTGTCCAGGCATGCTGGGAGTTGTAGTTCTGTAACATCTGGCCCTTCAGATGTTGCAGAACTATAACTCCCAGCATGCCTGGACAGTTTTGGCATACCGGGAGTTGTAGTTTTGCAACATCTGGAGGGCTACAGCTTGGACACCACTACACAGTGGTCCCCAAACTGTTCTCCTCCAGATGTTGCATAACCACTACTCCCAATATGCCCTTCGGCTGCCTGAGCATGCTGGGAGTTGTGTTTTTGCAACAACTGGAGGCACACTGGTTGGGAAACATTGTCTGTTTCCTAACTCAGTGTTTCCCAACCCGTGTGCCTCCAGCTGTTGCAAAACTATAACTACCAGCATGCACTGACAGACCGTGCATGCTGGGAGTTGTAGTTTTGCAACAGCTGGAGGTCCCCCCCCCCTTGTGAATGTACAGGGTACAGGGTACATTCACATGGGCAGGGGGCTTACAGTGAGTATCAGGCTGCAAGTTTGCGATGCAGCAAATTTTGTGCGGCAGCTCAAACTCGCAGCAGGAAACTCGCTGTAATCCCCTGCCCGTGTAACTGCACCCTAAAAACACTACACTACACTAACACAAAATAAAATAAAAAGTAAAAATCACTACATATACACATACCCCTACACAGCCCCCCTCCCCAATAAAAATGAAAAACGTCTGGTACGCCACTGTTTCCAAAATGGAGCCTCCAGCTAAACAACAACTCCCAGTATTGCCGGACAGCCGTTGACTGTCCAAGCATGCTGGGAGTTTTGCAACAGCTGGAGGCACCTTGTTTGGGAATCGCTGGCGTAGAATACCCCTATGTCCACCCCTATGCAAATCCCTAATTCAGGCCTCAAATGCGCATGGCACTCTCACTTTGGAGACCTGTCGTATTTCAAGGCAACAGTTTAGGGCCACATATGGGGTATCGCCGTACTCGGAAGAAATTGCTTAACAAATTTTTTTTTTTTTTCTCCTTTCACCCCTTATGAAAAGGGGAAGTTGGGGTCTACACCAGCATGTTAGTGTAAAAAAAAAAAATGTTTACACTAACATGCTGGTGTTGCCCTATACTTTTAATTTTGACAAGAGGTAAAAGGAAAAAAAAGCCCCCCCAAAATTTGTATTGCAGTTTCTCCCGACTACGGAGATACCCCATATGTGGGCGTAAAGTGCTCTGGGGGCGCACAACAAGGCCCAGAAGGGAGAGTGCACCATGTACATTTGAGGTAATTTGCACAGGGGTGGCTGATTGTTACAGCGGTTTTGACAAACGCAAAAAAAAAAAAAAAAAACACATGTGACCTCATTTTGGAAACTACACCCCTCACGGAATGTAATGAGGGGTGCAGTGAGAATTTACACCCCACTGGTGTCTGACAGATCTTTGGAACAGTGGGCTGTGCAAATAAAACATTTTAAGATCTGACAAAGATCTGACAGACACCTGTGGGGGTAAATGCTCACTGTACCCCTTGTTACGTTCATCAAGGGGTCTAGTTTCCAAAATGGTATGCCATGTGGAGGTTATTTTTCTGTCCTGGTACCATAGGGGCTTCCTAAATGCGACATGCCCCCCGAGCAAAATTTGCTCTCAAAAAGCCAAATATGACTCCTTCTCTTCGGAGCATTGTAGTTCGCCCGTAGTGCACTTCAGGTCAACTTATGGGGTACCTCCATACTCAGAAGAGATGGGGTTACAAATTTTGGGGGGTATTTTCTGCTATTAACCCTTGCAAAAGTGTGAAATTTGGGGGGAAACACACATTTTAGTGATTTTTTTTTTTTTTTTAACATATGCAAAAGTCGTGAAACACTTGTGGGGTATTAAGGCTCACTTAATTCCTTGTTACGTTCCTCAAGGGGTCTAGTTTTCAAAATGGTATGGCATGTGTTTTTTTTTTGCTGTTCTGGCACCATAGGGGCTTCCTAAATGCAACATGCCCCCCAAAAACCATTTCTGAAAAACGTACTCTCCAAAATCCTCTTGTCGCTCCTTCGCTTCTGAGCCCTCTACTGCGCCCGCCGAACACTTTACGTACACATATGAGGTATGTGCTTACTCAAGAGAAATTGGGCTACAAATACAAGTATAAATTTTCTCCTTTTACCCCTTGTAAAAATTCAAAAATTGGGTCTACAAGAAAATGCGAGTGTAAAAAATGAAGATTGTGAATTTTCTCCTTCACTTTGCTGCTATTCCTGTGAAACACCTAAAGGGTTAAAATGCTGACTGAATGTCATTTTGAATACTTTGGGGGGTGCAGTTTTTATAATGGGGTCATTTATGGGGTATTTCTAATATGAAGACCCTTCAAATCCGCTTCAAACCTGAACTGGTTCCTGAAAAATAGTGAGTTTGAAAATTTTGTGAAAAATTGGAAAATTGCTGCTGAACTTTGAAGCCCTCTGGTGTCTTCCAAAACTAAAAACACGTCAATTTTATGATGCAAACATAAAGTAGACATATTGTATATGTGAATAAAATTAAAAAAATATTTGGAATATCCATTTTCCTTACAAGCAGAGAGCTTCAAAGTTAGAAAAATGCTAAATTTTCAAATTTTTCATCAAATTTTGGGATTTTTCGCCAAGAAAGGATGCAAGTTACCACAAAATTTTACCACTATGTTAAAGTAGAATATGTCACGAAAAAACTATCTCGGAATCAGAATGATAACTAAAAGTATTCCAGAGTTATTAATGTTTAAAATGACAGTGGTCAGATGTTCAAAAAATGGCCGGGTCCTAAGGTGTAAAATGGCTGGGTCCTTAAGGGGTTAAGGACGCAGGGCGTATGGATACGCCCATGGGAATTCCGGTCCCCGCTGATAGCCGGTTGGAGACCGGATAGGGATGCCTGCTGAAATCATTCAGCAGGCACCCCCCCCCCCCCCCCCCCCCATGTCGGCGATCGGAGAAAATCGCATGCCAATTCAGACATGCGATTTTCTCCAATTCCAGGCTGATCGGGTCTCTGGTGACCCGATCGCTCGGAAAATAGGGATGATCTGAGTTGTCAGTGACAGCCCCGATCAGCCTAAAGGGATAAGAGTGAGGTCGCAGTGCTGCGATCTCCTCCTATCCCCGGCCATTCTGACCAATGGCAACGCAGGACAGGGGGTTGCCATGGAAACCCCCCGTTCTGCCCACCCCCATACCTGAGGAGAAGATGCGTGGGGCCCGGCGATCATCGCAGACATCAAGCAGAGATCACGGCTCAGGTAGGGAGAGAAATGAAAGTGAAAGTAATGTGATCTTTACTGTGGCAACCACTAGGAGGGCCGGACTGCAACTCAAAGCATGCTGGGAGTTGTAGTTTTGCAACACCTGGAGGGTCACAGTTTGGTGACCACTGTTACAGTGGTACCCAAATGGTAGCCCTCCAGATGTTGCCAAACTACAACTCTCAGCATGCCTAGACCACCCAGGCATGCTGGGAGTTGTAGTTCTGTAACATCTGTCACTTCAGATTTAGCAATTTTCATGACATTTTTGAAAATTGCTGCTCTACTTTGAAGCCCTCAAATTTTTCAAAAAGTTAAAATATGTCCATTTTATGATGTCAACATAAAGTGGACATATTGTATTTGTGAATAAAAATAAAATTTATTTATTTATTTATATATTTATTATATCCATTTTCCTTACAAGTAGAGAACTTAAAACTTAGAAAAATGCTAAATTTTCTAAATTTTCATGAAATTTGGAGATTTTTCAGCAAGAAAAAATGCAAGTAATGCCGAAAATTTACCACCAAAATAAAGTAGAATATGTCACACAAAAAACAATCTCAGAATCAGAATATTCAGTAAAAGCGTTTTAGAGTTATTAACGCTTAAAATGACGGTGGTCAGAATTGCGAAAAAGGGCTCAGTCGTTAAAGCGTACCTGTCATAGTGCAAAAAAAAGAAAAAGGTGATATGTTAGTACCCAATCCTGATCATGTGCATATAATTTTTATGTGTCTCAGACCTATATATCCAGAGATATAAGCATTTATCTGCTGGTGAGTTACTTTTTCATTGTGCAGGCTGGAGGGGGCGTGCCAGTCTGTCTCCTTCACAGGAGCAACCCTGGGCAGTCAACCAATCAGTACTCTCTACTCTGTAACCCTTTCCTCTCTGGTTTTATGCTGTGTCAGAGGAAGATACTTGGAGCTTGCCTACAGTAATCAGAAGACATTATGGTGAATTCATAACAGGATAAAATGTATAAATATAAGAATAGATCTTTATAAAATTAGTGCAATGATTTTTTTGATAAAAGTACAGCATTTTTATGAATACATGTTCTATACAACATCTGTTTTATCTTCTCCTAGTAAAGCTGGATGCTAATCAGCATAGCTGTAATTATGTGTGTCATTCATCTTTCACAGACTCCTTAATGTCTGATCAACTTCTTTGTCATTCAGGAGACCGAGAAAGCTTTGACTATTTCAGCATGCTGGGAGTTGTAGTTTAGTAACAACTGAAACAATGTTTGTAAATAACTGTTTGAGCAGTGGTGCCTCCAGCTGTTTTAAAACTAAAGCTCCCAGCATGTCCACACATCCTTTATCTGTAGTTTTGCATACACAATAGAAATCTCCTATACTGGATACCTGTATCCTTTACGGCCAGTATCCAGTATGCTGTAAAATCTAGACTAGTCTGTCTAGAGGTAAAGTGATCATTTGGAATATTAGAGGTATCAGGGAGAGAAAGAAAAGAGTAGCTATCATGGATAGGGTTGAAAACTAGCTACCTGCAGTGGTATGTTTGTTAGAAACACATTTAACAAAATAATCTGTCCATTTAATTTAAAAGAAATGGGCGGCCCAGGAATTCCACTCGTTTGGAACAAACTACTCATCAGGGGTCTCGGTATTGATACATGGCAAAATGAATAAGCAGGTCAAAAATGCTTGCTGTGATGACGGGGAGATTTGCTTTTCTCCACGTAGTGTGGAATAGGGTACAAGTTATTTTTGCGTTTGTTTATATTCCTCCCCCTTTCAAAACAGAGGTATTGGTTAATCTGATGAACTTCTTAAGTGATAAAAATTACAAGGAGCTATACATTATGGGGGACTTTAACTCAGTAATGGATAACAAAAGGACCGGAGAGGAGGAGTAATGAGGGGAGGGAGGAATGTTCTGGCAGAGTTCTGCGAAGAAGTAGGTTGGAGGGATGTATGGAGAAGACTGAATCCTGGGAGAGAACATTTTTCATGTTACAATCTGAGCCATAAAACTGCATCACGTATCGATATGATTTTGGCCAATGATAGTGGAGCAAGGGGTATTAAAAAAATTGTGTATGAACCCAAGGGCTTGTCTGATCACTCCATGGTGGTTTGTAGTTTTGGTTGTGAGGCTCAGGTTCCCCCCCAGAACAAGAACAGAAATATTAACCCACATTGGTTTGAGGTGGAAGAAGTAACAAAAGGTATAGAGGAGGAGATTAAGTGGTTCTGGAGCACCAACAAAGGCTCCACCGATATATTTATGGTTTGGGAAGCTATGAAAGCATACCTGAGGGGGATCTTGAGCCGAAATATAACCCGGTTTAGGAGGAAAGTAAGGAGGAAAGGAGATAATTTGGTAAATCAGATTAAAAAATTAGAGGAAGCTTATGCAAAGGACGCTGGAAATGAGAATTGGGAAAAACTGGAACAAGCACAAAAAGAATATAAAAAGTTAGTGCTTGAGAAGGCACAACATATGATATTTTTCTGGGGACAAAAACGGTATGTGGAAGGGGGGAAATCTAATAAGTGGCTCTCCGGTATGATAAAAAATCAAAGGGAAAATACGGAAATTACCAACTTAGAAAATAAGCAGGGGATGATAGTAACAGATCAAGAGGAGATAAAGAAGATAGCGATGGACTACTACCAAACACTATACGAATCCGAGGGGGGGAAATCAGAGTTGGAGATCAAAGCATTTTTAAAAATTTTAGCCCTATCAAGTTTAAATGAGGAGGAGAATAGAAAGATGAATGAGGTTATCAGTTTGAGGGAAGTGCAAGAAGCATTGAGAGCATGCACGGGGAACTCCGCCCCAGGGTCAGATGGGTTCTCTTTTGAGTTATACAGGAGATTTCATGGGTCTCTGTTAACCTGCTTGTTGGAGATTATTAATGAATCCTTGGAAAGAGGGACTATGCCTCCTTCGATGTCCGAAGCAGTGATAATATTGATCCCCAAGAAGGGGAGTGGCAGGGAAAAGATGGAGAACTACCGGCCTATATCACTATTGAATATAGATTAGAAAATCTTTGCAAAGATATGGGCAGGAAGATTAAAAAAAGTTATGGGTGAGGTTATAGGGGAAGAACAGAGGGGCTTTATGGCAGGTAGGAACATGTTTGGTAATATACACAGGATATTCCTTAATATTCAAACCCCTGGAGGGGACCCCCGCTCCATCCTGTCGTTGGACGCTAACAAGGCGCTGACAGGGTGGAGTGGGGTTTCCTTTTTGGGGTGGTGGAGAGATTTAATTTGGGCACTTTATTCTTAAAAGCTATTAAAACGGTTTATTTGGCTCCTACAGCAAAAATTAGTATCAATGGGAATTTTTCTAACACAATATTTTTAAAAAGAGGTTCAAGACAGGGATGTCCGCTCTCACCTTTATTATTTGCACTTTTCATAGAGCCACGGGCGGCCATGGTTAGGAGTACTGAGGTTTTTCAGGGGTTTGGGATACAAGGGGATAGCGAAAGAATGTTATTATATGCCGATGACATGCTTCTGTTTTTTAGGAATCCGGTAGAGAAAGTTCAGGAAGTGATCAGTTTGGTGGAAAAAATTTGGGTGCTTCTCAGGAATGAAAATTAATTGGCAGAAATCTGGTCTTATGCCCTTGGATGTAGAAATTGAGGTCCCAATTGGCCCTGTGAACGTACTAAGAGTTAACGATAGTTTGGCATATTTGGGTATTAAGATCTCTAGTGCTGTCTCGGATTTTGAGAGACTAAATTTGGTACCTCTGTTGGGGAAGGTAAGGGGGAAGATAAATACCTGGAGAAAAATGAGATTAGGTATGGCAGATAGGATAGGACTACTAAGAATGATATTACTCCCTATGATAACGCACTATTTGAGAGCTTCTCCGATATGGATTAAAAACTAATTCTTTAAAAGACTGGAAAGTATACTAAATAATCTTATATGGGAAGGAAAAAGAGTTAGGATCAAGAGTCAATATCCATACCATCCCTTAGAAGAAGGAGGGCTGGGTCTCCCTAACTTCCCTCAATATTACATAGCATCCCAACTAACATTGATTATACAAGAACAACAATCCTTGGTGGCTTTTCTGGAAAAGGGGTTTAAGAAATATCGGTCCATATGGGAGTGGTTGGAGAGTGGAAGCTTGAAGAAGGATGCAGAAGATGGGAACACAGTTAAAGAACTATTGGTACAAGTATGGCATAGTCTGAAGTCATCAATAGGGATGACAAGTAGTGTGTGGTGTACCCCCATAGGGGAAAATGAGAACTTCCCAGAAATAAAGAAAATCGCAGAATACTTGAACTGGGAAATTAAAGGAATTAGGTTGGTGGAGCATGTTTGCACAAACGGGAAGATAATAGATTGGAAATGTTTGAGTGAACGGTTTAATCTAAAAAATAGTAACTATTTTGGTTATGTACAGTTAAAGGATGCCTTGGGGCGAGAAGAACCGAAAGAAAAATTAAAGGTAGAGTGTTATCACATTACAGAATATATTAAGAATGCACAGGGGGGGGGGGGGGAGAAAATAATGAGTACACTATATAAAATGTTAGGACAGAAGGGCTGGGAGGATGTAGTAAAACGGCTAGGACAGGCACTTGATATAGATGGAATCACAGAAGAAGACTGGAAACTGGGGTTAAAGAATATTAGAAGAACTACGATTAATGCAAATAATAGGGTGTCTTTTCTGATGTTAGTATATCGGGCACAGTACTCACCGCAATTTCTATATAAAATTAATGTTAGGGAAAATGCACAATGCCCCAAGTGTGGGTACGGGGAAGGTAATTGGTTACACATGATATGGAATTGCACAAAGTTGCAAACATTTTGGAGTATGGTTTTTGAAACTATTAAAGATAGAACAGGCGTGGTCTTGCTGTTTGAACCTAAGGTTGCAATTTATGGATTAGAGATAACGGGTACTAAGCACACAGATCTTATACTTGGAGTATTAGGGGTGGCAAATAATTTGATTCTTAGGAAATGGTTGGCCCCAGCGGCTCCACTAAGGGAAGAATGGTTGGGAGGTATAAAAAAGGTTAGAATTTATGAGGTGTTGTTTTTTAAGAACAGTGCAAAAATTAAAAAAATAGAGAATAAATGGCTACCCTGGGAGAAAGGAGAAAAGAGATAGTGAAAAGGAGAAAGGAGCATGAGAAGGGTAGGGAAAGGAAGCAAGACAATGGATTTTGGGCAGGCTATCTTAGGGGGAGGTATTGATAATGCTGTAAGTAATAATGGATTATGTATGTAATAAAATTGATAAAATAAATTTAAAAAAAATAAAGAAAGACTAGTCTGTCTGGCTAAAAGACAGGCGACCCCTAGTGGTGGCTATTTTGAGCTTGAATTTCAGGTGAAAATGTAAAAAAATTTCAACAGGTGTATATTGTGAAATGTCATATTATAATGAGTCCTGCAATATATGAAAAGTTTTTAACAATGACAGTGCCTCTTTAAGGTGAAAAGGGGCTCAGTCCTTCAGTGGTTAAGGACTGAGCCCTTTTTTGCAATTCTGACCATTGTCACTTTAAGCATTAACAACTCTGAGATGCTTTTACCGATTATTCTGATTCTGAGAATGCTTTTTCGTGACATAATCTACTTTATTTTGGTGGTAAATGTTTGTCGTTACTTGTATCCTTTCTTGGTGAAAAATCCCAAAATGTCATGAAAATTTTGAAAATGTTGCATTTTTCTAACTTTTAAACTCTCTGCTTGTAAGGAAAATGGATATTCCAAATAAATGTTATATTGATTCACAAATACAATATGTCCACTTTATGTTGGCATCATAAAATGGACATATTTTTACTTTTTGAAAAAAATTAGAGGGCTTCAAATTATAGCTGCAATTTTCCAAATTTTCATGAAAATTACAAAATATGAAGGGACAGATGTTACAGAACTACAACTCCCAGCATGCCTGGGCGGGTGTCACTCCCGCAACCCGCTCCGCCCCTCTTCCGGAGGATGTGAGCAGGTGCGGGACATGCACCCCGGGTGCTGGGGACCCCGATCCCCGGCGTCCCTGTTGGGATCGGGGCCCCAGGAGCGGCGGCGGCGATGACGAGGGACTGACCTGTGTGCCGGCAGCAGCAGGAGGTGAGTGACAGCCTCCTGCTGTTGCTTAGCAACAGCTCCCAGCATGCAAAAAGGGCATGCTGGGAGCTGTAGTTATGCAACAGCAGGAGGCAGACCACCACAACTCCCAGCATTCCCTTATGGGCATGCTGGGACTTATGGTTTTGCAACAGCTGGAGGCACATTTTTTCTATGGAAAAGTGTACCTTCAGCTGTTGTATAACTACAACTCCCAGCTTGCACAAACAGCTAAAGTGCATGCTGGGAGTTGTAGTGGTGCATCTGCTGGTTGCATAACTACAACTCCCAGCATGCCCGTTGGCTGTCAGTGACTGCTGAGAGTTGTAGTTTTGCAACAGCTGAAGGCACACTGGTTGTGAAACACTGAATTAGGTCCCAAACTCAGTGATACATAACCAGTGTGCCTACAGCTGTTGCAAAACTAAAACTCTCAGCATGTACAGTCTGTCAGCACATGCTGGGAGTTGTAGTTTTGACACAGCTGGATGTCCCCCCCCCCCCCCAATGTGAATGTACAGGGTACACTCACATGGGCGGAGGTTTACAGCAAATATCTGGCTGCAAGTATCTGGCTGCCAGCGAGAAACTACTGTGAACCCCCGCCCGTGCGACTGTACCCTAAAAACACTACACTACACTAACACAAAATAAAATAAAAAGTAAAAAACACTACAAATACACATACCCCTACACAGCCACTGTTTCCAAAATGGAGCCTCCAGCTGTTTCAAAACAACAACTCCCAGTATTGTCGGACAGCCGTTGACTGTCCAGGCATGCTGGGAGTTTTACAACAGCTGGAGGCACCCTGTTTGGGAATCACTGGCGTAGAATTCCCCTATGTCCACCCCTATGCAAGTCCCTAATTTAGGCCTCAAATGCGCATGGTGCTCTCACTTTGGAGCCCTGTCTTTTTTCAAGGCAACAGTTTAGGGTCACATATGGGGTATCGCCATACTCGGGAGAAATTGTGTTACAAATTTTGGGGGCTATTTTCTGCTTTTACCCTTTTTAAAAATGTAAAAATTTTTGGAAAACAAGCATTTTAGGTAAAAAAAAATGTTTTTTTTTTTACATATGCAAAAGTCGTGAAACACCTGTGGGGTATAAAGGTTCACTTAACCCCTTGTTACGTTCCCCGAGGGGTCTAATTTCCAAAATGGTATGCCATGTGGGTTTTTTTTTTTGCTGTCCTGGCACCATAGGGGCTATCTAAATGTGGCATGCCCCCAGAGCAAAATTTGCTTTTAAAAAGCCAAATGTGACTCCTTCTCTTCTGAGACCTGTAGTGCGCCAGCAGAGCACTTTTCACCCCCATATGGCATGTTTTCTGAATCGGGAGAAATTGGGCTTCAAATTTTTAAGGGGTATTTTCTGCTATTACCCTTTTTAAAAATGTAAAATTTTTGGGAAAATTGGCATTTTAGGTAATAATTCTTTTTTTTTTTTTACATTTGCAAAAGTTGTGAAACACCTGTGGGGTATAAAGGCTCACTTTATCCCATGTTACATTCCCCGAGGGGTCTAGTTTCCAAAATTGTATGCCATGTGTTTTTTTTTTTTTTGCTGTTCTGGCACCATAAGGGCTTCCTAAATGCAACATGCCCCCCAAAAACCATTTCAGAAAAACGTACTCTCCAAAATCCCCTTGTCGCTCCTTCCATTCTGAGCCCTCTACCGTCGAACACTTTACATAGACATATTAGGTATATGCTTACTCGAGAGAAATTGGGCTACAAATAGAAGTAAAAATGTTCTCCTTTTACCCCTTGTAAAAATTCAAAAATTGGGTCTACAAGAATATGTGAGTGTAAAAAATGAAGATTGTGAATTTTCTCCTTCACTTTGCTGCTATTCTTGTGAAACACCTAAAGGGTTAAAATGCTGACTGAATGCCATTTTGAATACTTTGGGGGGTGTACTTTATATAATGGGGTCATTTATGGGGTATTTCTAATATGAAGACCCTTCAAATCCACTTCAAACCTGAACTGGTCCCTGAAAAATATTGAGTTTGAAAATTTTGTGTAAAATTGGAAAATTGCTGCTGAACTTTGAAGCCCTCTGGTGTCTTCCAAAAGTAAAAACTCATCAATTTTATGATGCAAACATAAAGTAGACATATTGTATATGTGAACCAAAAAAAATGTATTCGTAATATCCATTTTCCTTACAAGCAGAAAGCTTCAAAGTTAGAAAAATGCAAAATTTTCAAATTTTTCATCAACTTTACGGATTTTTCACCAAGAAAGGATGCAAGTATCAACAAAAATTTACCACTATGTTAAAGTAGAATATGTCACGAAAAAACAATCTCGGAATCAGAATGATAACTAAAAGCATCCCACAGTTATTAATGTTTAAAGTGACAGTGGTCAGATGTGCAAAAAACGCTCCTTAAGGCCAAAATGGGCTTGGTCCTGAAGGGGTTAAGTACCAAGGGCGTACCTGTACGGCCTGGTCCCATTTCCGTGCTATAACGGGAGGTCACGGGCAGACCCCGCGTCATAGATGGGTGGTCCCGGCGGCTATCAGCTGCCAGGACCCATGGCTAATGCCAGACAGTCGCAGTGATGACCGGCATTAACCCCTTAGACGCGGCGATCAAAGTTGATTACCGCATCTAAAACAAAACTAAACTGTTCCTGTTAGCTCAGTTGGGCTGTTCAGGACCGCCGTTGTGAAATTGCTGCGTCCCGAACAACTGTATGGACAGGGGAGGGTGCCCATCTGCCTCAATCTCTGTCCGATCACCGCTCTGCTGCTCCATGCCTGAGATCCAGGCTGCAGCAGCAGATCGCTGATAACACTGATCAATGCTATGCTATGGCATAGCACTGAACAGTGTATGCAATTGGAAGATTGCAAGTAATATTCCCCTATGAGAACTAAAAAATGGTGTAAAAAGGCAAAAAAAAATAATAAATGTGATTTAACCCCTTCCCTAATAAAAGTTTGAATCACCCCCCTTTTCCCATTAAAAAAAATAAATGTAAATAAAAATAAACATATGTGGTATTGCTGCATGCATAAATGTCAGAACTATAAAAATAAAATGTTAATTAGACTGCACGGTCAATGGCGTATACTTAAAAAAAATTTAAGTCCAAAATTGCATATTTTTGGTCATTTTGTGTACCCTAAAAAAATGTATAAAAAGCGATCAAAAAGGCCAATCAAAACAAAAAGGCTACTGATAAAAACTACAGACCCTGGTGAAAAAATTAGATCTCACATATCCCAGTATGCAGAAAAATGAAAAAGTTATAGAGGTCAGAAGATAACAATTTTAAACATACAAAATTTTCAGCATTTTTTTTGAAGTAGTGAAATAAAATAAAACATATAAATTAGGTATCCTTGCGACTGTATGGACCTACAGAATAAAGATAAGGTGCTTTTTTTTTAACCGAAAATTACACTGTGTAGAATCAGAAGCCCCCAAAAGTTACAAAATGGCCGTAGTTTTTTTCAACTATGCCCCACAAATATTTTTTTTTCTGGTTTTGTTGTATATTTAGTGGTAAAAGGATTTATGCAATTACAATGTAAAATTGGTGGCACAAAAACAAGCCTGGGTCTGTAGGTAGAAAATTTAAAGTATTATGATTTTTAGAAGGTGAAGAAGAAAAAACTAAAGTGCAAAAATGAAACATTTTCCAAACTATTAATTTATTACATTAGTGATATAAATTAGTGGTATTAGTGGTATAAATGCAAAAGAAATTCCAAATGCCAAAATTGCTGATTTTTAATCACATCACATTACAACCCATCACACAGATTTTTGTAATTAAAAGTAATCGAAAAGTCAGAGCTGCACAAATGTAGTATTGCTAAAAACTAGTATGAATAGAGTCCAGGAAGGAAAGGGAAATCCAGCTCCTCTAAAAAAGTTACTAACGGTATAAAACGCTAATTTTAATTACATCCTTTAAAAATTCGATGAGAACTGAAAAATGAAAAGCATTTCATCTATGCTTTTAATTTTTCCATTCTCATAGAATTTTTAAAGGATGTAATTAAAATTTGCATTTTATACCGTTAGTTACTTTTTTAGAGGAGCTGGATTTCCCTTTCCTTCCTGGACTCTATTCATACTGGCTACACGGCTTGACCTGCATCCGTGCTCCTCCACTAACTATCCTTCCAGTGGCAACACCATCTACAAGGAGGTGAGCTGGTCTACATATATATTTTTTTTATTGCTAAAAAATACAGCTCACAAAAAATAAACCTTAACACAGCTCCGTAGGTGGAAAAATAAAAAAAGTTATAGGGGTCAGGGCACAGCAATAAGCAGATGTTTTATTCAATATCAAATTATCTTAGTTTGGTATTAGGGATGAGCAAATCGAATCTGACGAATCAGAATTCATTATGAATTTCATGAAGAATTCGATTTGCAACGAATGCAAATATCGCCGGGATTTGATCACGCAAATGCATCATTAAACTCCATTTAGTGCAGTCAAGGCTCCAGAGCATCTTTAATGGCAGATCCACATGAGAGGACATGGGGTAAGGAATACTGGGAAGGTGGGAACAAGGGTAGACAGGATGATCCTGAATCAAATGCAGCATGCAGCCTCTCAGCAGCCAGTCACCCCTGTGATATCACAGCCCTATATAATCGACAGCCATTTTGCGGCCAGTCACTTCAGCCTTTTATTGCAGAGAGGGACAGACAGCAGTGTGTGTGGCACAGAAGAGTTATTTTACAGCAACGATTAACCTCAAGCCCAAGTCCAGCCTAGAAGCACTGATAGGGAAGGGAGTGAGATTGAGAGAGAAAGTGCAATTTTGGGTGTAGTACACAGCGACTGTGTGCTGCAGCACTGGTGTGGACTGCTGGCGTTGTAGACAAATACTGTTTTAAGCGTTGTGGAGCGCATTGTCCTCCCCTCATAATTGCATACCACATACGTACATCTAAGTGGTGTACCATTTTGTTCCTGGTAAAGTCTTAATGGCCTAGATACTGTGAAAGGCCAGGCATAAGCACAAACCTGCTGATGTAGACAAATACTATTTTAAACATAGAGGAACGCATTGTCCTCCCCTCATAAGTGCATACCACATACGTACATCTAAGTGGTATACTATTTTGTTCCTGTTAAAGTTTTAAGGGCCTAGATATTGTGAAAGGCCAGGCAAAAGTACACATCAGCTGATGTTAAAGACAAATACTGTTTTAAGCGTAGTAGAGCACATTGTCCTCCCCTCATAAGTGCATACCACAAATGTACATCTAAGTGCTGTACTATTTTGTTCCTGTTAAAATCTTCAGGGCCTAGATACTGTGAAAGGTCAGCCAAAAGTACACACCTGTTGGTGTTGTTAAGACAAATACTGTTTTAAGGATAGTGGAGCGTATTGTACTCCCCTCATATACACACTAAGTATGTCACGCAGAGAAATGCCAGGATATGCACAGAGGAGTGGAATCAGTGGTCGTAGCAGACTTGGGGCGAGTGGCAGCAGGAGTCGCATTGAGGGGCCTGAGCTCCCAGCATCAACTAGCCGTCGTATCTCGATCAGCAACCCATCTGTTGTCATCGAGTGGTTAACACGGTCATCCACTTCATCATAGTGACATCTGACACCCCCAATCAACAGTCCATGTGTTCCTCAAACACAACCCTCAGTTGACATGGCCTGGAAACAATCCCTGTCCTCCCATTGCTTCTCTCCTATGCTGTTCCCTCCCCTACAGAAGTATCTTATGCTGTGGGTTCGGCTCTACTATTAAGTGAGGACGATCTACTAGAGGACAGTCAGCAGCTACTGCCCAGCCAAGAAGTGAAGGAGACATCTATGCTGGCACGTAGTGATCAGGAGAGTGGCGTGGAAGGTGGTGTTGCGAGCGTTCAGGCTCCTGAAGCAAACACTGTTGAGGAACCTGAGGAGGACATCAGTGACGTGCAGCCACAACTCGATGATGATGATGACGATCGCACTTGGGAGCTGGGTGCAGAAGGGGCTTCATCATCATCAGGAGAAGATGGTTGCAGGTTGCCCGTGAGGCAGCAGCTGAGCCAGCAAGGTGGTAGCATGGTTGGCAGTCAGCATGATAGCAGAAGGGGAAAGTCTGGAGCCAAGCGTGCCAGGGGTAGACCACCTGCTTCACAGCAGCCTACCCTCTCGGGATGTAGTTTGATAGGGATTCCTGGAGTCGGAGGCAGTAGCAGTCAATGAGTGCAGACTGTTGGTGGGAAAATCAGCTACTTGGCAATGTGGCAGTTTTTCATCAAGCATCCAGGGGATGTTAACCTGGCCACATGCAACATGTGTTGGCAAAAGGTGAAGCGTGGCCAGCGTCCCAATGTTGGCACCATGGCCCTGCATCAACATATGCAGCATCACCATAAAGCGGCCTGGGAGAACAGTGGCTCTTATAAGGTGGTCCAGCCTGCTGCATCGCCCAGTGGCACTCCGCTCCCTGTTTCAGCCAGCCAAAGCTCCACCACCTCAGCCGAAGGGAGCTATGTGGCATACCCATCTTCTGTCACTCCAGATGATCCTGCTCCTCTTACTTCATGTCAGTCATTCTGCCAGCAATCCATCGGCGAAGCCATGACCAAGAGACAACTGTATGCGCAAACTCATTCTATGGCCCAGATACTGAATGTGCTCCTGTCCTAGTTGATGGTGCTGCGGTCCCTCCCTTTTCAATTGGTGGACTCTGCATCTTTCAGAGAAATTATGGCTTGTGCCGAGCCGAGGTGGAGAGTCCCAAGCTGTCATTTCTTTGTGAAGAAGGCAGTACCAGCCCTGCACAATTTTGTGGAAGAGAAGGTGGGCTAGTGTCACGATGCCGGCTGGCAGGAGGTGGATCCTCTGTGCCAGAGAGGGATTGGCGTGGACCGTGCTAGTGGACCGGTTCTAAGTCACTACTGGTTTTCACCAGAGCCCGCCGCAAAGCGGGATGGTCTTGCTGCGGCGGTAGTGACCAGGTCGTATCCACTAGCAACGGCTCAACCTCTCTGGCTGCTGAAGATAGGCGCGGTACAAGGGAGTAGACAGAAGCAAGGTCGGACGTAGCAGAAGGTCGGGGCAGGCAGCAAGGTTCGTAGTCAGGGTGGATAGCAGAAGTTCTGGTACACAGGCTTAGGACACACAAAACGCTTTCACTAGGCACAAGGGCAACAAGATCCGGCAAGGGAGTGCATGGGAGGAGGTCAGATATAGTCAGGGACCAGGTGGAAGCCAATTAAGCTAATTGGGCCAGGCACCAATCATTGGTGCACTGGCCCTTTAAGTCTCAGGGAGCTGGCGCGCGCGCGCCCTAGAGAGCGGAGCCGCGCGCGCCAGCACATGACAGCAGGGGACGGGAACGGGTAAGTGACCTGGGATGCGATTCGCGAGCGGGCGCGTCCCGCTGTGCGAATCGCATCCCCGACAGCCATGACAGTGCAGCGCTCCCGGTCAACGGGACCGACCGGGGCGCTGCGGAGAGAGAGACGCCGTACGCGCTCCGGGGAGGAGCGGGGACCTGGAGCGCTAGGCGTAACAGTACCCCCCCCCTTAGGTCTCCCCTTCTCTTTGTCCGGTAACTGCCCCCCCTGGGATGAGGACACCGGGAAAGGATGGAGGGATTCCTCAACGGCAGGCAGTACAGCAGGAGTGGGAATGGGGAGGGAGGGCAGAGGGCGAGGCCTGGCACGGGGCAGTGTGACACCAGGACGAGGGCCATGAGGAGGCACCGAGGCTTGCCTGAGTGGACTGGGAGGGGGGGAGAGGCACTTCTTAAGGCGGGCAGAGTCCATAACGACCTTAGGGAGACCGGATACAGGAGGAACCACAGGGTCACGGCAGGGAGTACTGGGAACCGGTTTAAGGCAGTCCTTGAAGCAAGAGGTACCCCAGCTCTTGATCTCCCCTGTGGACCAATCCAGGGTTGGGGAATGGTGTTGAAGCCAGGGTAGTCCAAGGAGAATTTCAGAAGTGCAATTGGAGAGGACCAAAAACTCAATTTTCTCATGATGAGGTCCGATGCACATTAGGAGGGGCTTCGTGCGGAAACGCACGGTGCAATCCAACCTGGCTCCGTTGACTGCGGAAATGTGGAGTGGCTTGACAAGACGGGTCACCGGGATGCGGAATTTATTCACCAAGGACTCCCGAATAAAATTCCCAGAGGCACCAGAGTCCAGGCAGGCCACGGCTGAGAGGGAAGAGCTGGCTGAAGGCGAAATCCGTACAGGCACCGTGAGACGTGGAGAAGCCGACTTAGCATCAAGGGACGCCACACCCACGAGAGCTGGGTGCGAGCGTGCGTCTCCCAGATGTGGAGGACGGATGGGGCAATCCACCAAAAAATGTTCGGTACTGGCACAGTACAGACAAAGATTCTCTTCCTTACGGCGATTCCTCTCTTCCAGGGTCAGGCGAGACCGGTCCACTTGCATGGCCTCCTCGGCGGGAGGCCTAGGCGCAGATTGCAATGGAGACTGTGGGAGAGGTGTCCAGAGATCTAAGTCTTTTTCCTGGCGGAGCTCTTGATGCCTCTCAGAAAAACGCATGTCAATGCGAGTGGCTAGATGAATGAGTTCATGCAGGTTAGCAGGAGTATCTCGTGCGGCCAGAACATCTTTAATGTTGCTGGATAGGCCTTTTTTAAAGGTCGCGCAGAGGGCCTCATTATTCCAGGAAAGTTCAGAAGCAAGAGTACGGAATTGTATGGCGTACTCGCCAACGGAAGAATTACCCTGGACCAGGTTCAGCAGGGCAGACTCAGCAGAAGAGGCTCGGGCAGGTTCCTCAAAGACACTTCGAATTTCCGAGAAGAAGGAGTGTACAGAGGCAGTGACGGGGTCATCGCGGTCCCAGAGCGGTGTGGCCCATGACAGGGCTTTTCCAGACAGAAGGCTGACTACGAAAGCCACCTTAGACCTTTCAGTAGGAAACTGATCCGACATCATCTTCAAGTGCAGGGAACATTGCGAAAGAAAGCCACGGCAAAACTTAGAGTCCCCATTAAATTTGTCCGGCAAGGGCAGACGGAGGCTAGGAGTGGCCACTCGCTGCGGAAGAGGTGCAGGAGCTGGCGGAGGAGATGGTTGCTGCTGCTGTAGCTGAGACTGAATCTGCTGTAGCTGCGACTGGAGTTGCTGAGTCATGGTGGTCAAGTACGACAGCTGGTGGTCTTGTTGGGCAATCTGTTGGGCTTGCTGGGCGATCTGTCGGGCTTGCTGGGCGACCAGTGTGGGAAGGTCGGCGACAACTGGCAGAGGAACTTCAGCGGAATCCATGGCCGGATCTACTGTCACGATGCCGGCTGGCAGGAGGTGGATCCTCTGTGCCAGAGAGGGATTGGCGTGGACCGTGCTAGTGGACCGGTTCTAAGTCACTACTGGTTTTCACCAGAGCCCGCCGCAAAGCGGGATGGTCTTGCTGCGGCGGTAGTGACCAGGTCGTATCCACTAGCAACGGCTCAACCTCTCTGGCTGCTGAAGATAGGCGCGGTACAAGGGAGTAGACAGAAGCAAGGTCGGACGTAGCAGAAGGTCGGGGCAGGCAGCAAGGTTCGTAGTCAGGGTGGATAGCAGAAGTTCTGGTACACAGGCTTAGGACACACAAAACGCTTTCACTAGGCACAAGGGCAACAAGATCCGGCAAGGGAGTGCATGGGAGGAGGTCAGATATAGTCAGGGACCAGGTGGAAGCCAATTAAGCTAATTGGGCCAGGCACCAATCATTGGTGCACTGGCCCTTTAAGTCTCAGGGAGCTGGCGCGCGCGCGCCCTAGAGAGCGGAGCCGCGCGCGCCAGCACATGACAGCAGGGGACGGGAACGGGTAAGTGACCTGGGATGCGATTCGCGAGCGGGCGCGTCCCGCTGTGCGAATCGCATCCCCGACGGCCATGACAGTGCAGCGCTCCCGGTCAACGGGACCGACCGGGGCGCTGCGGAGAGAGAGACGCCGTACGCGCTCCGGGGAGGAGCGGGGACCCGGAGCGCTAGGCGTAACAGCTAGTTCTTGAGTCTGTCGGTGTGTACCAAAGTGCACGGCAGCGCCGACGTGTGGAGCTGTAACTATGGTCAGGAACAATACATGTCCTTTACGGCCCACTGGGTGAATGTGGTTCCTGCACAGCCACAACCACAACTTGGATAGGTCACACCGCTTCCACCTCTGTGTTCTCAGACCGTTGGTCCTGTGACAGTGTGCAACTCCGCCTCCTCATCCTCCACAATGTCCTCAGCCTCCACTGCATGGACAAGTCTCAGTGCCCCTCCAGCATACCATGTGCGCAGGGCACGGCAGTGTCACGCTGTTCTTCACATGGCTTGCCTTGGCGAATAGAGTCACACAGGAGAGGAACTGCTAAAGGTAATTCATCATGAAACCAAATCATGGTTTACTCCCCAAAATGGGAAGAACATCTTGTCTGGGCTGCTACAAGAAAGCCTGAGCCATGTGCCCTGCATGGCACACATGTTCAATCTGGTTGTCCAGAGGTTCCTCAAGTGTTCCCCCATCTGCAAGACATCCTAACAATGGGAAGGAAACTTTGCATGCACTCCAGCCTCTCGTAGCGTCATAACGGCATCCCTCAACATAGTCTAATTTGCGACATTTCCACACATTGGAATTTCACCCTCCATATGTTTGACCGACTATACGAACAGAGAAAAGCCATCCAAGTGGATAGGGGCACTTCGTTGTTTAACGTCAATGTCAACCAGTGGCAGCTCATATGTGACACCTGCTGTTTGCTCAGGCCCTTTGAGGAAGCCGCCTGGATTTTGGGATGAACAATGTCATTCCACTGCTTCATCTACCACAACACGTGTTGGAAACAATAGCTGGTCAGGGCACTGGAGACGTGGCACCTACATCTCATGGCCACATGAGCGCTTTGGGGGCTTAACTGGAGGAGGAGGAGGAGGGGGAGGGGCACAGCGGAGCACAGTTTCGGTTTTGTGAGAAGGACGGTTTTTATAGTCATCTGACAGGAGAGCTATAGGGTTATGAAGAAGGCAAGACCGAGGACCTAGATACACCATGGCAGTATGCAGTGGAGATGGATGTCGAGAGTTCCTCCGAGTCACTTGCACAAATGGCATGATGTACAGTATGCTCACTTGCTTGCATAGTGACTGCCGAATTTTCACCATTCGGCAGCGGGATGACTTCTGTCTCTCCATCTTATTGGCCCCTCGCTAATGGCACAAAATGGGGGCCTTTTTCACACCCACTGAGAGGGAGGACAAACTGACCTACTACAGACACAACCTACGTAGTCAGCATATCTGCGCCATCGTCCATCCTCTCACAAGTCTGATTCGGGGGGCCCTCTGCGCTCACCTTCCACTGCCATGGCTGCTGGGGAGGGGTAGGGTGGCAGAAACAGTACCAGCTCCATCAGCAGCAGCCTGAGTCTACAGTTGCTGATGAGTAGCTTTCTTCTCCCGCATAGTGAAGCAACTAATCAGCAGCAGGTAGACCTGGAGCAGGACCTGAACCAGCAGGTGTTTGCATATCTTGTCATGACCATGCCAACACACCTTGAAGATTCGCTGGATTTCTGGGCAGCCAAACTTGATTTGTGGCCGCAACTAGTAGAGTTTTCCCTGAAAAAGCTGTCCTGCCCAGCCAGTAGTGTGCCATCAGAGCGGGTGTTTATTGCAGCCGGGGCCATGGTAACCCCAAGGAGAAAATGTGGAGAGACTGACCTTTGTGAAGATGAATTAGGCATGGATCAGCCAGGATTTCCATCCACCAATGCCTGATGCATCAGAGTAGATTCACCATGGTGCCACACCAAAACTTCACAAATATGTATAGTGCAAAACATATTTAAGGTGCTGATCCCCAGTTAACGACATTCCTCGGCATCAGACCACAAGTACATATTGAGGATATTAATTTGCTAAAACTTACATTTTCTTAGGATAAAATATATGTACCCCAAATTTTTTTGAAATCAAAGAAAAATAAAGGTGTGCAAAAAACACCATATGCCACCTACACCACCAAGTATTCATGTGATGCAAAGACCTCTAAAAGGTGGAAGGGAACATTGTATGGCCCATTGTAACCGGTGGGGGTAAAAACTTCCCCTGTAAGGCCATACTCTCTTATTATTAATTCTCTTCTTGGAAAGTGTTGCCCTAAAAAGGGCAGCCCCACACAGGAACCTTTCCCCATTTCCCCCTACAAACACTGCCATTTCTCAGAGTTTTTAGGTGGAAATAGTGAGAGTTTCCTGTGTGGGGCTGCTCTTTTTGAAGGTGATTGTCAAGAAGTGAATCAATAGGGCGAGAGTAGGGCCTTACAGGGGAAGTTTTTACCCCCACCTGCTACAGTGGACAATACGTTGTTCCCTTCCACCTTTTCGAGGAAAAAGTTACTCATCTTAAAAAGGCCGGCTCTCTGCATGTCATACTGAATAACAGTATTATTTCACTAACCCATCACACACCCTATGCCTATTACAGCAAGGCAAAGTTTTTTACACCCCTATTGAGGCTCTCAGAAGACCAGAAATAGCCATTTTTATTAGCGATTTGCCGCAAATAAATTGGGACCGAAACAAACTGAAGGTTTTCGAACAAGTGTGCCTGGAGGTTCGCCCCCCCCCCCCCCCCCCATGTGAATGTACAGGGTACATTCTCACGGGCAAGTTTACAGTGAGTTTCCTGCTTCAAGTTTGAGCTGTGAAAAATTTTTACGCCACAGCTCAAACTCCTAGTGGAAAACTCACCCTAAACCCCCGCCAGTGCGAATGTACCGTAAAAACACTACACTACACTAAAGCATAATAAAGGGTAAAACACTACATATACACCCCCTTACACTGCCCCCTCCCCAATAAAAATGAAAAACATATCGTATGGCAGTGTTTCCAAAACGGAGTCTCCAGCTGTTGCAAAACAACAACTCCCAGCATTTCCGGACAGTCAGTGACTGTTCAGGCATGCTGGGAGTTTAGCAACAGCTGGAGGCACCCTGTTTGGGTATCACTGGTGTAGAATACCCCTATGTCCACCCCTGTGCAACCCCTAATTTAGACCTCAAATGTGCATGGCGCTCTATCACTTCGGAGCCTTCGGGGGGCTTTTTCTCCTTTTGCTCCTTATGAAAAGGAAAAGTTGGGGTCTACATCAGCCTGTTAGTGTAAAAAAAAAAAAAAAAAAAAAATTACACTTACATGCTGGTGTTGCCCCATACTTTTTATTTTCACAAGAGATAAAAGGAAAAAGAGACCATCAAAATTTGTAATGCAATTTCTCTTGAGTACGGAAATACCCCATATGTGGACGTGAAATGCTCTGCCTGCGCACAACAGGGCAGAGGAGTGAGAGCACACCATGTACATTTGATGCCTAAATTGGGGATTTGCACTGGGATGGCTGATTTTACAGCGGTTCTGACATAAATGCAAAAAAATAAATACCCACGTGTGACCCCATTTTGGAAACTACACCACTCACAGAAAGTAACAAGGGGTATAGTGAGATTTAACATCCCACAAGTGCTTGACGAATTTTCGTTAAAGTTGGATGGGAAAATGAAAATGAAAAAAAAATTATAACTAAAATGCTCGTGTTACCTTACATTTTTCATTTTCACAAGGGAAAATAGGGAAAAAAAAGCCCCCAAAATTTGTAAGAACATACCCCATATGTGGATGTAAAGTGCTCTGCGGGCGAACTACAATGCTCAGAAGAGAAGGAGTACCATTGGGTTTTTAGAGAGAAAATTTGTCCGGAATTGAAGGCCATGTTCGTTTACAAAGCCCCCATGGTGCCAGAACAATGGAACCCCCCCCCCCAAATGTGACCCCATTTTGGAAACTAAACCCCTCACAGAATGTAATAAATGGTGCAGTGAGCATTTACGCCCCACAGGTGTCTGACAGATTTTTGGAACAGTGGTCTGTGAAAATGAAAAATGTACGCCAGTGGGGTGTAAATGCTCACTGCACCCCTTATTAACCCCTTAAGGACCAGGGTTTTTTCCGTTTTTGCACTTTCATTTTTTTCCTCCTTACCTTTAAAAAATTATAACTCTTTCAATTTGGCACCTAAAAATCCATATGATGGCTTATTTTTTGCGCCACCAATTCTACTTTGTAATGACATCAGTCATTTTACCCAATCATCTACGGCGAAATGGAAAAAATAATCATTGTGAGACAAAAAAAACCAAAAACATTTTGTAACTTTTGGGGGCTTCTGTTTCTACACAGTACATTTTTCGGTAAAAATGACACATTCCCTTTATTCTGTAGGTCCATACGATTAAAATGATACCCTATTTATGTAGGTTTGATTTTGTCGTACTTCTGAAAAAAATCATAACTACATTCAGGAAAATTTACATGTTTAAAATTGTCATCTTCAGACCCCTATAAGTTTTTTATTTTTTCACATATAGGGCCGTATGAGTGCTCATTTTTTGCACCGTGATCTGAATTTTTCGCAGTACCATTTTTGTATTGATCGGACTTGTTGATTGCTTTGTATTCATTTTTTCATGATATAAAAAGTGACCAAAAATAGACAATTTTGGACTTTGGAATTTTTTTGCGCGGCTTGCCATTGACTGCACGGTTTCATTAATGATATATTTTTATAATTCGGACATTTCGGCACGCGGCGATACCATATATGTTTATTTTTATTTTTATTTACACAGTTTTTTTTTTAAATGGTAAAACCTTTATTAGGGGAGGTGTTAACCCCTTAAGGACACAGCCCATTTTCACCTCTAGGACGCAGCCCTTTTTTGCACATCTGACCACTGTCACTTTAAACATTAATAACTCTGGAATGCTTTTACTTATCAATCTGATTCCGAGATAGTTTTTTCGTGACATATTCTACTTTAACATAGTGGTAAATTTTTGTGGTAACTTGCATCCTTTCTTGGTGAAAAATCCCCAAATTTGATGAACAAATTGAAAATGTTGCATTTTTCTAACTTTAAAGCTCTCTGCTTGTAAGGAAAATGGATATTCAAAATAATTTTTTTTAATTCACATATACAATATGTCTACTTTATGATTGCATCATAAAATTGATGTGTTTTTACTTTTGGAAGACACCAGAGGGCTTCAAAGCTCAGCAGCAATTTTACAATTTTTCACAAAATTTTCAAACTCGCTATTGTTCATGGACCAGTTCAGGTTTGAAGTGGATTTGAAGGGTCTTCATATTAGAAATACCCAATAAATGACCCCAATATAAAAACTACACCCCCCCAAAGTATTCAAAATGACATTCAGTAAGTGTTTTAACCCTTTAGGTGTTTCACAGGAAAAGCAGCAAAGTGAAGGAGAAAATTCAAAATCTTAATTTTTTACACTTGCATGTTCTTGTAGACCCAATTTTAGAATTTTTACAAGGGGTAAAAGGATAAAATGTATACTTAAATTTGTAGCCCAATTTCTCTCGAGTAAGCACATACCTCATATGTCTATGTAAATTGTTCGGCGGGCGCAATAAAGGGCTCAGAAGCGAAGGAGTGACAAGGGGATTTTGGAGAGTACGTTTTTCTGAAATGGTTTTTGGGGGGCATGTTGCATTTAGGAAGCCCCTATGGTGCCAAAACCGCAACAAAAAAAAAACACATGGCATACCATTTTGGAAACTAGACCCCTTGAGGAACGTAACAAGGAATTAAGTGAGCCTTAATACCCCACAGGTGTTTCATGACTTTTGCATATGTAAAAAAAAAAAATATTTTTTCACTAAAATGTGTGTTTCCCCAAAAATTTCACATTTTTGCAAGGGTTGATAGCAGAAAATACCCCCAAAATGTGTAACTCCATCTCTTCTGAGTATGGAGGTACCCCATAAGTTGACCTGAAGTGCACTACGGGCGAACTACAATGCTCAGAAGAGAAGGAGTCATATTTGACTTTTTGAGAGCAAATTTTGCTCGGGGGGCATGTCGCATTTAGGAAGCTCCTATGGTGCCAGGACAGCAAAAAAAAACACATGGCATACCATTTTGGAAACTAGACCCCTTGAGGAACGTAACAAGGGATAAAGTGAACCTTAATATCCCACAGGTGTTTCACGACTTTTGCATATGTAAAACAAAAAAAATTTTTTTACACTAAAATGCTTGTTTTCCCCCAAATTTTACATTTTTACAAGGGATAATAGCAGAAAATACCCCCCAAAATTTGTAACCCCATCTCTTCTGATTCTGGAAATACCCCATAAGTGGACGTGAAGTGCACTGGGGGCGAACTACAATGCTCAGAAGAGAAGGAGCATCATTGAGCTTTTGGAGAGAGAATTTGGCCATGTGCATTTCCAAAGCTACCCGTGGTGCCAGAACAGTGGACCCCCCCACATGTGACCCCACTTTTAAAACTACACCCTCACGGAAGGTAATAAGGGGTGCAGGGAGAATTTACACCCCACTGGCATTTGACGGATCTTTGGAACAGTGGGCTGTGCAAATTAAAATTTTTAGTTTTCATTTTCACAGACCCCTGTTTCAAAAATCTGTCAGACGCTTGTGGGGCATAAATGCTCACTGTACCCCTTATTACATTCCGTGAGGGGTGTAGTTTCCAAAATGGGGTCACATGTGGGTATTTATTGTTTTGCACTTATGTCAGAACCGCTGTAAAATCAGCCACCCCTGTGCAAATCACCAATTTAGACCTCAAATTTACATGGTGCACTCTCCCTTCTGAGCCTTGTTGTGCGTCCCCAGAACACTTTGCGCCCACATATGGGGTATCTCCGTACTCAGGAGAAATTGCGTTACAAATTTTGGAGGCTTTTTTTCTTTTACCGCTTGTGAAGTTTTAAAGTATGGGGCAACACCAGTATGTTAGTGTACAAAAATGTTTTTTTTTTTTTACACTAACATGCTGGTGTAGACCCCAACTTCACCTTTTCATAAGAGGTAAAAGGAGAAAAAGCCCCCCAAAATTTGTTAGGCAATTTCTCCCGAGTACGGCGATACCCCATATGTGGCCCTAAACTGTTGCCTTGAAATACGACAGGGCTCCAAAGTGAGAGCGCAATGCGCATTTGAGGCCTAAATTAGGGATTTGCATAGGGGTGGACATAGGGGTATTCTACACCAGTGATTCCCAAACAGGGTGCCTCCAGCTGTTTTGCAACAGCTGGAGGCTCTGTTTTGGAAACACTGCTGTAGGATACGTTTTTCATTTTTATTGGGGGGGGGGAGGGGGGGCAGTGTACGTGTGTATATGTAGTGTTTTACTCTTTATTTTATGTTAGTGTAGTGTAGTGTTTTTAGGTTACATTCACACTGATGGCGGATTACACTGAGTCTCCCGCTAGGAGTTTGAGTTGCGGCTGCAGCTCAAACTTGAAGCAGGGAACTCACTGTAATCCGCCACCAGTGTGTATGTAACCTGTACATTCACATGGGAGGGGGCGGGGGGGGGGGGGGGGGGGCAAAACTACAACTCCCAGCATGCACTGACAGAACGTGCATGCTGGGAGTTGTAGTTTTGCAACAGCTGGAGGCACACTGGTTGGAAAATACTGAGTTAGGTAATAGAACCTATTACCTAACTCGGTATTTCCCAACCAGTGTGCCTCCAGCTGTTGCAGAACTACAACTCTCAGCATGTACTGGTTGCCAAAGGGAATGCTGGGAGATGTAGTTATGCAACAGCTGGAGGCACGCAAGTGCAACTCCCAGCATGCCGAGACAGCCATTTGCTGTTCCTGAATGCTGGGAGTTGTAGTTTTGCAAGATTTAGAGGTGTTCAGTATGGAGATCACTGACAGTGGTCTCTAAACTGTGGCCCTCCAGATGTTGCAAAACTACAAATCTCAGCATGCTAAGACAGAAAACTGCTGTCTGGGCATGCTGGGAGTTGTAGTTTTGTAACATCTAGAGGGCTACAGTTTAGAGACCACTGTCAGTGATCTCTAGCCTGAACCCCTCTAAATCTTGCAAAACTACAACTCCCAGCATGCCAACACAGCAAACAGCTTTCAAGGCATGGTGGGAGTTGTAGTTTTGCAACATCTGGAGGGCCACAGTTTAGAGACCACTCTCCAAACTGTCGCCCTGCAGATGTTGCTAGGCAACAGACTCCCGGACACGCGGCGCCATACTCACCTCCACCGCCGCCGCCATGATCACAGCCTCCGCCGGGTAAGTGACCGCCGCTGCCGCTGCCGCCGCTACTACACGGTTCCCCCCGCTGTGCCCGGACACCGATGGGTGGGCATAGCGGGGGGAACCGAACTTTAACCCCCAGTCTGCTATTGGTCGGTCACTCGGCCGATCAATAGCAGGGATAGGAGGGGTGGCAACCCTGCCACCTCACTCCTATCTCTTCAAGGGGGATCGAGGGTGTCTTGGACACCCTCGATCCCCCTTATTTTATCGTGGAGCCGCCGTTGATGGGCAGGGGGAGAGCGCTCCCCCTGCAAACAACATAGATGCCGTGATCAGAACTGATCACGGCATCTACGGGGTTAATGCTGCCGGGACCGGCGCGATCGCGGCCCCGGCAGCTGCGGTGGGACTCCGGCTGTGATTGACAGCTGAGTCCCACCGGCCATCTCCTGCCCTGCCCGCGGTAGAGCAGGAGATCGCTTGGATGTATGCATACGTCCATTAGCGGGAAGGGGTTAAATGATCTTTATTCATTTTTTTTCCACTTTTTTTTTGCAATGTTCTAGCTCCCATAGGGGGCTATAACACTGCACACGCTGATTTTTTACATTGATTACTGGTTTCTCATAGGAAACCAGTGATCAATGATTCTGCAGCTTGACTGCTCATGCCTGGATCTCAGGCACTGAGCAGTCATTCGGCAATTGGACACCAGGAGGCAAGGTGGGAGACCCTCCTCGTGTCCTACAGCTGCGGCGATTCCGAACAGCCCCCTGAGCTAACCAGCAGTCATTTACTTTCAACTTTGAACGCCGCATCTAAAGGGTTAATAGCGCGCGGCACCGCAATCATTGCTGCACGCTATTAGCCACGGGTCCCAGCCATTGTGACCCTACGTTATAGAAAGGGAAAGGACTCAGGACATATTGGTACATCCTTAACAGGTTAAGTTCTGTGAGGGGTGTAATTTCCAAAATGGGCTCACATGTGGGGGGGATCCACTGTTCCGGCACCATGGGGTATTTCCATGGTATTTGGCGTTACAAATTTTTTTTTGGGGGGGAAAAAACTGCATTTTACTGAAATATTTTTTTTTCATTTACACATCCAACTTTAATAAAAAGTCGTCAAACACCTGTGGGGTGTTAAGGCTGACTGTACCCCTGGTTACATTCCTCGAGGGGTGCAGTTTCCAAAATAGTGAGCCATGTCAGGGTTTTTTTTTCTGTTCCTGCAGCATAGGTGCTTTCAAATGTGACATGCCCCCCAAAAACCATTTCAGCAAAACTTGCTTTCCAAAAGCCAAATGTAACTCCTTCTCTTCTGAGCTTTTTAGTGTGCCAGCAGAGCACTTGACATCCACACATGGGGTGTTTCCATACTCAGAAGAAATGGGGTTACAAATTTTGGAGGAGATTATCTCTTATTACCCCTTGTAAAAATTTGTAATTTGGGGAGGAAAAAATATGCATTTTAGTGAAAAAAAAAAAAGTAATTGTAATCCGACTTTTACAAAAAGTTGTCAAACACCTGTGAGGTGTTAAGGCTCACTGTACCCCTTGTTATATTCCTTGAGGGCTGTAGTTTCCAAAATAGTATGCCATGTGTTTTTTTTTTCTTTTTCCTTTTTGCTGTTCTGGCACCATGGGTGCTTCCTAAATGCGACACTCCCCCCCAAAATCAGACTCCCGGGGTCAAACTATAAAAATATATAGTTAATTAAACCGCACCGTCAATGGCGTACACATAAAAAAATTCCAAAATCCAAAAAAGCGTATTTTTGGTCAGTTTTTATACCATACAAAAATTTATAAAAAGTGATCAAAAAGTTAGATCAAAACAATAATGGTACCGATAAAAACTTCAGATCATGGCGCAAAAAATGAGCCCTCATACCGCCCTGTATGTGGAAAAATAAAAAAGTTATAGGGGTCAGAATAGGACATTTTTAAACGTATACATTTTCCTGCATGTAGTTATGATTTTTTCCAGAAGTACGACAAAACTAAACCTATATAAGTAGGGTATCATTTTAACCGTATGGCCTTACAAAATAATGATAAGGTGTAATTTTTACCGAAATATGCACTGCGTAGAAACGGAAGCCCCCAAAATTTACAAAATGGCGTTTTTTCTTCCATTTTGTCTCACAATGATTTTTTTTTTTTTTCGTTTCACTGTTGATTTTTGGGTAAAATGACTACTCACTCACAAAATGACAAGTCACTGCAAAGTAGAATTGGTGATGCAAAAAATAAGCCATAAAATGGATTTTTAGGTGGAAAATTTAAAGGGTTATGATTTTTAAAAGGTAAGGAGGAAAAAACGAAAATGCAAAAACTGAAAAACCCTGCGTCCTTAAGGGGTTAAAAGCAAAATGTGACTCCTTAGAATTTTCTCCTTCACTTTGCTGCTATTCCTGTGAAACACCTAAAGGGTTAACAAACTTTCTTAACCTCTTCAGGACATAGGGCGTATGGATACGCCCTGCATCCCGAGTCCTTAAGGACCGAGGGCGTATCCATACGCCCGTGGGAATTCCGGCCCCCACCGCTAGCCGGTTGGGGACCGGAGCCGGATGCCTGCTGAAATCGTTCAGCAGGCATCCCGGCATATCGCCCAGGGGGGTCATTATGTCCCCCCATGTCGGCGATCGCCGCAGATCGCTGGACAATTCAGTCCAGCGATCTGCGGCGATTCCGGGTCAATTGGGTCTCCAGTGACCCGATGACCCGGAATTACTGGCTGTTCGGGGCCGTCTCTGACGGCCCCGAACAGCCAGAGCCTGCAAGGGTGAGGTGGCACTGGTGCCACCTCACGATCGCCCTGATTCGTCGGCCGGATTACCGGCCGACCAATCAGGGCGCCTGCTGCGGGTGTCACTCCCGCACCCGCTCCGCCCCTCTTCTGGAGGACGTGAGCGGGTGCGGGACGTGCACCCCGGGTGCTGGGGACCCCGATCCCCGGCGCCCCTGTTGGGATCGGGGCCCCAGGAGCAGCTGCGGCGGCGAGGGACTGACCTGTGCAGCGGCATCGTGGAGCATCAGCAGGAGGTGAGTGACAGCCTCCTGCTGTTGCTTAGCAACAGCTCCCAGCATGCAAAAAGGGCATGCTGGGAGCTGTAGTTATGCAACAGCAGGAGGCAGACCACCACAACTCCCAGCATTCCCTTATGGGCATGCTGGGACTTATGGTTTTGCAACAGCTGGAGGCACATTCTTTCTATGGAAAAGTGTACCTTCAGCTGTTGTATAACTACAACTCCCAGCTTGCACAAACAGCTAAAGTGCATGCTGGGAGTTGTAGTGGTGCATCTGCTGGTTGCATAACTACAACTCCCAGCATGCCCGTTGGCTGTCGGTGACTGCTGAGAGTTGTAGTTTTGCAACAGCTGAAGGCACACTGGTTGTGAAACTCAGAGTTTTTTTTTACCTAACTCAGTGTTTCACGACCGGTGTGCCTCCAGCTGTTGCAAACTACAACTCTCAGCAGTCACCGTACACCATGCACCGTACATGCTGGGAGTTGTAGTTTTGCAACAGCTGGAGGCACACTGGTTGTGAAACACTGAGTTAGGTCACAAACTCAGTGATACATAACCAGTGTGCCTACAGTTGTTGCAAAACTGCAACTCTCAGCAGTCATCGACAGCCAACGGGCATGCTGGGAGTTGTAGTTATGCAACAGCTGGATGTCCCCCCCAATGTGAACGTACAGGGTACACTCACATGGGCGGAGGATTACAGTAAGTATCTGGCTGCAAATTTTAGCTGCCGCAAACTTTCTGCTGCAGCTCAAATTGCCAGCGAGAAACTACTGTGAACCCCCGCCCATGCGACTGTACCCTAAAAACACTACACTACACTAACATAAAAAATAAAATAAAAAGTAAAAAACAATACATATACACATACCCCTACACAGCCCCCCTCCCCATTAAAATGAAAAACGTCTGGTACGCCACTGTTTCCAGAACGGAGCCTCCAGCTGTTGCAAAACAACTCCCAGTATTGTCGGACAGCCGTTGACTGTCCAGGCATGCTGGGAGTTTTGCAAAAGCTGGAGGCACCCTGTTTGGGAATCACTGGCATAGAATACCCCTATGTCCACCCCTATGCAATCCCTAATTTAGGCCTCAAATGCGCATGGCGCTCTCACTTTGGAGCCCTGTCGTATTTCAAGGCAACAGTTAAGGGTCACATATGGGGTATCGCCGTACTCGGGAGAAATTGTGTTACAAATTTTGGGGGGTATTTTCTGCTTTTACCCTTTTTAAAAATGTAAAATTTTTGGGAAAACAAGCATTTTAGGTAAAAAAATAATTATTTTTTTTACATATGCAAAAGTCGTGAAACACCTGTGGACCCCCGAGGGGTCTAGTTTCCAAAATGGTATGCCATGTGGTTTTTTTTTTGCTGTCCTGGCACCATAGGGGCTTCCTAAATGCGGCATGCCCCCAGAGAAAAATTTGCGTTCAAAAAGCCAAATGTGACTCCTTCTCTTCCGAGACCTGTAGTGCGCCAGCAGAGCACTTTTCACCCCCATATGGGGTGTTTTCTGAATCGGGAGAAATTGGGCTTCAAATTTTTAGGGGTATTTTCTGCTATTACCCTTTTTAAAAATAAAAAATTTTTGGGAAAACAAGCATTTTAGGTAAAATTATTATTTTTTTTTTTACATTTGCAAAAGTCGTGAAACACCTGTGGGGTATTAAGGTTCACTTTATCCCATGTTACATTCCCCGAGGGGTCTAGTTTCCAAAATGGTATGCCATGTGTTTTTTTTTTTGCTGTTCTGGCACCATAAGGGCTTCCTAAAGGTAACATGCCCCCCAAAAACCATTTCAGAAAAACGTACTCTCCAAAATCCCCTTGTCGCTCCTTCCCTTCTGAGCCCTCTACTGCGCCCGCCGAACACTTTACATAGACATATGAGGTATGTCCTTACTCGAGAGAAATTGGGCTACAAATACAAGTAAAAATTTTGTCCTTTTACCCCTTGTAAAAATTCAAAAATTGGGTCTACAAGAACATGTGAGTGTAAAAAATGAAGATTGTGAATTTTCTCCTTTACTTTGCTGCTATTCGTGTGAAACACCTAAAGGGTTAAAACGCTGACTGAATGTCATTTTGAATACTTTGGGGGGTGTAGTTTTTATAATGGGGTCATTTATGGGGTATTTCTAATATGAAGACCCTTCAAATCCACTTCAAACCTGAACTGGTCCCTGAAAAATACTGAGTTTGAAAATTTTGTGAAAAATCGGAAAATTGCTGCTGACCGTTGAAGCCCTCTGGTGTCTTCCAAAAGTAAAAACACGTCAATTTTATGATGCAAACATAGAGTAGACATATTGTATATGTGAACCAAAAAAAAATGTATTCGTAATATCCATTTTCCTTACAAGCAGAGAGCTTCAAAGTTAGAAAAATGCAAAATTTTCTAATTTTTCATCAAATTTACGTATTTTTCACCAAGAAAGGATGCAAGTATCGACAAAAATTTACCACTACGTTAAAGTAGAATATGTCACGAAAAAACAATCTTGGAATCAGAATGATAACTAAAAGCATTCCAGAGTTATTAATGTTTAAAGTGACAGTGGTCAGATGTGCAAAAAACGCTCCGGTCCTTAAGGCCAAAATGGGCTCCGTCCTGAAGGGGTTAATGTCATTTTGAATACTTTATGGGGTGCAGTTTTTATAATGGGGTAATTTATGGGGTATTTCAAACATGAAAGCCCCTCAAATCCACTTCAAAACTGATCTGGTCCCGGAAAAATTCCGATTTTGAAATTTGTGTGGAAAATGAATGCTTAGTTTTGAAACCCTTTTATGTCTTCCAAAAGTAAAAAACATGTCAACTTTACGATGCCAATATAAAGTAGACATATTGTATATGTGAATTGATATATAATTTATTTGGAATATCCATCTTCCTTACAAGCAGAGAGTTTCAAAGTTAGAAAAATGCTAAATTTTCTAAATTTTCATGACATTTTGGGATTTTTCACCAAGAAAGGATGCAAGTAACGACAAAAATGTACCGCTATGTTAAAGTAGAATATCTAAAGAGGAGGAAAAGAATCATCTGATGGCAGAGTAATCAGTGGCAGCGCATGGCCTCCCTCAGCTGCTTCTAGGACCCGCCCCTTTTGCCCTCTGCTACGGCCATATGTCGCTCGCCCCGTATCCCCTCTGCCAGCGCTTATCAAAGCGCTGACAATGGTTACAAACAGTGTGCATTTTTACCAATTATTAAAACAATCCCTTACCAATGGGGCATACTAAATAATACTTTTCTGGCTCAACCCGCTAGTTACCTTTGTTCCAACGTGCACACCGGAAGCACTTCTCTATTATGCTATTCTACCTGAAACATGAGGGAGTATGTCTCTCTATCAGAGAAATCCCCCCTTTTTAATGAGCAAGAGTATATAAAAAGTTTTTATGAATACTAATGATAAGTTTTAAAGGGGTACTCCGATGAAAACCTTTTTTCTTTTAAATCAACTGGTGGCAGAAAGTTAAATATATTTGTAAATTACTTCTATTAAAAAATCTTAATCCTTCCAGTACTTATTAGCTGCTGAATGCTACAGAGGAAATTCCTTTCTTTTTGGAACACTGATGACATCACGAGCACAGTGCCCTCTGCTGACATCTCTGTCCATTTTAGCAACCATGCATAGCAGATGCATAGCAGATGTATGCTAAGGGCAGCATGGTGGCTTAGTGGTTAGCACTGCTGCCCTGCAGTGCTGGGGACTTGGGTTAAAAAAAGTGTTATTATGATTATAATAACGCCAGCAGAGAGAACTGTGCTTGTAATGTCATCAGAGAGCATTCCAAAAAGAAAATAATTTCTTCTGTAGTATTCAGCAGCTAATAAGTACAGGAAGGATTAAGATTTTTTAATAGAAGTAATTTACAAATATGTTTAACTTTCTGCCACCAGTTGATTTAAAAGAAAAAAGGTTTTCACCGGAGTACCCCTTTAACCCCTTAACCCCTTAAGGACTCAGCCCATTTTGGCCTTAAGGACTCAGACAATTACATTTTTACGTTTTAATTTTTTCCTCCTCGCCTTCTAAAAATCATAACTCTTTTATATTTTCATCCACAGACTAGTATGAGGGCTTGTTTTTTGCGCGACCAGTTGTACTTTGTAATGACATCACTCATTATATCATAAAATGTATGGCACAACCAAAAAACACTATTTTTGTGGGGAAATTAAAACGAAAAACGCAATTTTGCTAATTTTGGAAGGTTTAGTTTTCACGCCGTACAATTTATGGTAAAAACGATGTGTGTTCTTTATTCTGAGGGTCAATATGATTAAAATGATACCAATTATTACATACTTTTATATTATTGTTGCGCTTAAAAAAAATCACAAACTTTTTAACCAAATTAGTACGTTTATAATCCCTTTATTTTGATGACATCTAACTTTTTTATTTTTCCGTATAAGCGGCGGTATGGGGGCTCATTTTTTGCGCCATGATCTGTACTTTTTTTGATACCACATTTGCATATAAAAAACTTTTAATTAATTTTTTATAATTTTTTTAAAATAAAATGTATTAAAAAAGTAGGAATTTTGGACTTTATTTTTTTCGTTAACGCCGTTCACCGTACGGGATCATTAACATTTTATTTTAATAGTTCGGACATTTACGCACGCGGCGATACCAAATATGTGTATGAAAAAATTTTTTTACGCTTTTTGGGGGTAAAATAGGAAAAAACGGACGTTTTACTTTTTTATTGGGGGAGGGAATTTTTCACTTTTTTTTACTTTTACTTTTACATTTTTTTTACATTTTTTTTTACACTTGAATAGTCCCCATAGGGGACTATTCATAGCAATACCATGATTGCTAATACTGATCTGTTCTATGTATAGGACATAGAACAGATCAGTGTTTTCGGTCATCTTCTGCTCTGGTCTGCTCGATCACAGACCAGAGCAGGAGACGCCGGGAGCCGCAAGGAGGAAGGAGAGGGGACCTCCGTGCGGCGTTATGAATGATCGGATCCCCGCAGCAGCGCTGCGGGCGATCTGATCATTCATTCAAATCGCGCACTGCCGCAGATGCCGGGATCTGTATTGATCCCGGCACCTGAGGGGTTAATGGCGGACGCCCGCGAGATCGCGGGGGTCGGCCATTGCCGGCGGGTCCCTGGCTGCGATCAGCAGCCGGGATCAGCAGCGCATGACACGGGCATCGCTCCGATGCCCGCGGTTATGCACAGGACGTAAATGTATGTCCTGGTGCGTTAAGTACCACCTCACCAGGACGTACATTTACGTCCTGCGTCCTTAAAGGGTTAAGGACACATGACGTTCTCATACGTCTCCATTTCCGAGTCCTTAAGGACACATGACATATGAGAACGTCATGTGTTTTACCGGCCCCCACAACCATCTGGAGCGGAGCCAGTGCCCGATGCCTGCTGAAATCGTTCAGCAGGCATCGGGGCATATTGCCCAGGGGGGTCATTATGACCCCCCATGTCGGCGATAGCCACAGATCACTGGACAATTCAGTCCAGCGATCTGCGGCGGATTCCGGGTCAATCGGGTCTCCAGTGACCCGGTGACCCCAAAGTATTGGCTGATCGGGGCCGTCAGAGACGGCCCCGAACAGCCAGAGCCAGCAGGGGTGAGGTGGCACTGGTGCCACCTCACGATCGCCCTGATTCGTTGGCCGGATTACCGGCCGACCAATCAGGGCGCCTGCTGCGGGTGTCACTCCCGCAACCCGCTCCGCCCCTCTTCCGGAGGACGTGAGCGGGTGCGGGACGTGCATCCCGGGTGCTGGGGACCCCGATCCCCGGCGTCCCTGTTGGGATCAGGGCCCCAGGAGCAGCGGCGGCGGCGACGATGAGGGACTGACCTGATGCGGCTGGATCGTTGGAGGTGAGTGACAGCCTCCTGCTGTTGCTTAGCAACAGCTCCCAGCATGCAAAAAGGGCATGCTGGGAGCTGTAGTTATGGAACAGCAGGAGGCAGACCACCACAACTCCCAGCATTCCCTTATGGGCATGCTGGGACTTGTAGTTTTGCAACAGCTGGAGGCACATTCTTTCTATGGAAAAGTGTACCTTCAGCTGTTGTATAACTACAACTCCCAGCTTGCACAATCAGCTAAAGTGCATGCTGGGAGTTGTAGTGGTGCATCTGGTGGTTGCATAGTTGTAGTTTTGCAACAGCTGGATGTTCCCCCCCCCCAATGGGAATGTACAGGGTACACTCACATGGGCGGAGGATTACAGTAAGTATCCGGCTGCAAGTTTGAGCTGCGGCAAATTTTCTGCCGCAGCTCAAACTGCCAGCGAGAGACTACCGTGAACCCCTGCCCGTGCGACTGTATCCTAAAAACACTACACTACACTAACACGAAATAAAATAAAAAGCACTACATTTACACATACCCCTACACAGCCCCCCTCCCCTCCCCAATAAAAATGAAAAACGTCTGGTACGCCACTGTTTCTAAAACGGAGCCTCCAGCTGTTGCAAAACAACTACTCCCAGTAATGCCAGAGAGCCGTTGACTCTCCAAGCATGCTGGGAGTTTTACAACAGCTGGAGGCACCCTGTTTGGGAATCACTGGCTTAGAATACCCCTATGTCCACCCCTATGCAAGTCCCTAATTTAGGCCTCTCACTTTGCAGCCCTGTCGTATTTCAAGGCAACAGTTTAGGGTCACATATGGGGTATCGCCGTACTAGGGAGAAATTGTGTTACAAATTTTGGGGGGTATTTTCTGCTATTACCCTTTTTAAAAATGTAAAATTTTGGGGAAAACAAGCATTTTAGTTAAAAAAAAATATAGATTTTTTTTACATATGCAAAAGTCGTGAAACACCTGTAGGGTATTAAGGTTCAAATTACTCCTTATTACATTCCCCGAGGGGTCTAGTTTCCAAAATGGTGTGCCATGTGTTTTTTTTTTTTTTGCTGTCCTGGCACCATAGGGGCTTCCTAAATGCGGCATGCCCCCAGAGCAAAATTTGCTTTCAAAAAGCCAAATGTGACTCCTTCTCTTCTGAGACCTGTAGTGCGCCAGCAGAGCACTTTTCACCCCCGTATGGGGTGTTTTCTGAATCGGGAGAAATTGGGCTTCAAATTTTGGGGGGTATTTTCTGCTATTACCCTTTTTAAAATTGTAAAAATGTTGGGAAACCAAGCATTTTAGGTAAAAAATATATATTTTTTTTTACATATGCAAAAGTCGTGAAACACCTGTAGGGTATTAAGGTTCACCTTACCCCTTGTTACGTTCCCCGATGGGTCTAGTTTCCAAAATGGTATGCCATGTGTTTTTTTTTTTTGCTGTTCTGGCACCATAGGGGCTTCCTAAATGCGGCATGCCCCCAGAGCAAAATTTGCTTTCAAAAAGCCAAATGTGACTCCTTCTCTTCTGAGACCTGTAGTGCGCCAGCAGAGCAATTATCACCCCCGTATGGGGTGTTTTCTGAATCGGGAGAAATTGGGCTTCAAATTTTGGGGGTTATTTTCTGCTATTACCCTTTTTAAAATTGTAAAAATGTTGGGAAACCAAGCATTTTAGGTAAAAAATATATATATTTTTTTACATATGCAAAAGTCGTGAAACACCTGTAGGGTATTAAGGTTCACATTACCCCTTGTTACGTTCCCCGAGGGGTCTAGTTTCCAAAATGGTATGCCATGTGTATTTTTTTTTTGCTGTTCTGGCACCATAGGGACTTCCTAAATGCGGCATGCCCCCAGAGCAAAATTTGCTTTCAAAAAGCCAATTGTGACTCTTCTCTTCTGAGACCTGTAGTGCGCCAGCAGAGCACTTTTCACCCCCATATGGGGTGTTTTCTGAATCGGGAGAAATTGGGCTTCAAATTTTGGGGGTATTTTCTGCTATTACCCTTTTTAAAAATTGTAAACATTTTGGGAAAACAAGCATTTTAGGTAATTTTTTTTTTTTTTTTTTTTACATATGCAAAAGTCGTGAAACACCTGTAGGGTATTAAGGTTCACGTTACCCCTTGTTACGTTCCCCGAGGAGTCTAGTTTCCAAAATTGTATGCCATGTGTTTTTTTTTTTTGCTGTTCTGGCACCATAGGGGCTTCCTAAATGCGGCATGCCCTTAGAGGAAAATTTGCTTTCAAAAAGCCAAATGTGACTCCTTCTCTTCTGAGACCTGTAGTGTGCCAGCAGAGCACTTTTCACCCCCATATGGGGAGTTTTCTGTATCGGGAGAAATTGGGCTTCAAATTTTGGGGGGTATTTTCTGCTCTTACCCTTTTTAAAAATGAAAAATTTTTGGTAAACCAATCATTTTAGGTAAAAAATATATATTTTTTTACATATGCAAAAGTCGTGAATCACCTGTGGGGTATTAAGCTTCACTTTACCCCTTGTTACGTTCCCTGAGGGGTCTATTTTCCAAAATGGTATGCCATGTGTTTTTTTTGCTGTCCTGTCATCATAGGGGCTTCCTAAAGGTGACATGCTCCCCAAAAACCATTTGTCACTCCTTCCCTTCTGAGCCCTCTACTGCGCCCGCTGAACAATTAACATAGACATATGAGGTATGTGCTTACTCTAGAGAAATTGGGTTTCATATACAAGTAAAAATGTTCTCCTTTTTAAATATGCAAAAGTCGTGAAACACCTGTAGGGTATTAAGGTTCAAATTACTCCTTGTTACATTCCCCGAGGGGTCTAGTTTCCAAAATGGTGTGCCATGTGTTTTTTTTTTTTTTTTTTTGCTGTCCTGGCACCATAGGGGCTTTCTAAATTCGGCATGCCCCCAGAGCAAAATTTGCTTTCAAAAAGCCAAATGTGACTCCTTCTCTTCTGAGACCTGTAGTGCGCCAGCAGAGCACTTTTCACCCCCGTATGGGGTGTTTTCTGAATCGGGAGAAATTGGGCTTCAAATTTTGGGGGGTATTTTCTGCTATTGCTGTTTTTAAAATTGTAAAAATTTTGGGAAACCAAGCATTTTAGGTAAAAAAAATATATATTTTTTTACATATGCAAAAGTCGTGAAACACCTGTAGGGTATTAAGGTTCACATTACCCCTTGTTACGTTCCCCGAGGGGTCTAGTTTCCAAAATGGTATGCCATGTGGTTTTTTTGCTGTTCTGGCACCATAGGGACTTCCTAAATGCGGCATGCCCCCAGAGCAAAATTTGCTTTCAAAAAGCCAAATGTGACTCCTTCTCTTCTGAGACCTGTAGTGCACCAGCAGAGCACTTTTCACCCCCATATGGGGTGTTTTCTGAATCGGGAGAAATTGGGCTTCAAATTTTGGGGGGTATTTTCTTCTATTACCCTTTTTAAAAATTGTAAACATTTTGGGAAAACAAGCATTTTAGGTAAAAATTTTTTTTTACATATGCAAAAGTCGTGAAACACCTGTATGGTACTTAATACCTAGGTTCACGTTACCCCTTGTTACGTTCCCCGAGGGGTCTAGTTTCCAAAATTGTATGCCATGTGTATTTTTTTTTTTTTTTTTTTGCTGTTCTGGCACCATAGGGGCTTCCTAAATGCGGCATGCCCTTAGAGGAAAATTTGCTTTCAAATAGCCAAATGTGACTCCTTCTCTTCTGAGACCTGTAGTGTGCCAGCAGAGCACTTTTCACCCCCATATGGGGTGTTTTCTGTATCAGGAGAAATTGGGCTTCAAATTTTTTTGGGGTATTTCTGCTATTACCCTTTTTAAAAATGTAAAATTTTTTGGAAACCAAGCATTTTAGGTAAAAAATATATATTTTTTTACAAATGCAAAAGTCGTGAATCACCTGTGGGGTATTAAGGTTCACTTTACCCCTTGTTACGTTCCCTGAGGGGTCTATTTTCCAAAATGGTATGCCATGTGTTTTTTTTGCTGTCCTGGCATCATAGGGGCTTCCTAAAGGTGACATGCCCCCCCAATAACCATTTGTCACTCCTTCCCTTCTGAGCCCTCTACTGTGCCCGCTGAACAATTAACATAGACATATGAGGTATGTGCTTACTCGAGAGAAATTGGGTTTCATATACAAGTAAAAATTTTCTACTTTTTACCCCTTGCAAAAATTCAAAAATTGGGTCTACAAGAACATGCGAGTGTAAAAAATGAAGATTTTGAATTTTCTCCTTCACTTTGCTGCTATTCCTGTGAAACACCTAAAGGGTTAATACACTTACTGAATGTCATTTTGAATACTTTGGGGGGTGTAGTTTTTATAATGGGGCCTTTTATAGGGTATTTCTAATGTGAAGACCCTTCAAATCCACTTCAAAACTAAACTGGTCCCTGAAAAATAGTGAGTTTGAAAATTTTGGTAAAAATTTCTAAATTGCTGCTGAACTTTGAAGCCCTCTGGTGTCTTCCAGAAGTAAAAACTCATAAATTTTATGATGCAAACATAAAGTAGACATATTGTATATGTGAACCCCGAAAACATATATTTTGAATATGCATTTTCCTTACAAGCAGAGAGCTCCAAAGTTAGAAAAATGCAAAATTTTCATTTTTTTCATCAAATTTGGGGATTTTTCACCAAGAAATGATGCAAGTTACCATAAAATTTTACCACTAAGTTAAAGTAGAATATGTCACAAAAAAACATTCTCGGAATCAGAATGATAACTAAAAGCATTCCAGAGTTATTAATGTTTAAAGTGACAGTGGTCAGATTTGCAAAAAACGCTCTGGTCCTTAAGGTGTAAAATGGCCTGGTCCTTAAGGGGTTAAGGACTATTTATTAAATTATGAATGCTGTTTTTATACCGGTTATAGTAAATGTATGCATTTTTAACAGATGTGTTGCTGCGTCTTTTACTTAACTTATGTTTGTGAATACCCTAATCCCTGAATGGAGGAAATCATGTGTGTTGATCTACCTCTGTGTGTATATAAAGTCAGTGTCTTCCAAACTTTGTACTAGCACCTTGTCCTGATGAAGGGCCCATTCCGGGCCAGAAACACGTTGATATGCTTTCAAATAAACGCTACTCCTTTACAACCATAAGAGTTTGGTCTCTTCTAATTCCACTGGTCCAGCGCTGTAAGAAAAATATCAGTTTTTTCATCTACCTCAAAGTAGAATATCTGACAGTGATCAGAAATGCAAAAAAGGGTTAAGTCCGTAAGGTGAAAAAGGGCTCAGTCCTTAAGGGGTTAAGGACCAAGCATTTTTCAGTTTTTGCACTTTTTATTTCTTTAAAATCATAACCTTTCAATTTTGCACCTAAAATCCATATGATGGCTTATTTTATTTTATTTTTTTGTGCCAACAAGTCTACTTTGTAATGACTTCAGTCATTTTACCCAAGAATCTACGGTGAAACAGAAAAAATAATAATTGTGCGACAAAATTGAAAAAAAAAAGCCATTTTGTAACTTTTGGGGCTTCCGTTTCTACGCAGTACATTTTTTTTGGTAAAAATGACACCTTATCTTTAATCTGTAGGTCCATATGATTAAAATGACATCCTACCTATATAGGTTTGATTTTGTCATACATCTGGAAAAATTCCTAACTACATGCACAAAAATTAATACGTTTTAAATTGTCCTCTTCTGACCACTATAACTTTTTTATTTTTCTACGAACAGGGCAGTATGAGAGCTGATTTTTTGCGCCATGATCTGAAGTTTTTAATGGTACCATTTTTGTTTTGATCAGATTTTTGATCAATTTTTATTCTTTTTTTAATGGTATAAAAAGTGAACAAAAATATGCTATTTTAAAATTTGGAATTTTTTTGCGCGTACGCCATTGACCATACGGTTTAATTAACATTATATTTTTATAGTTCTGAAATTTACGCACGCGGTGATACCACATATGTTTGTTTTTATTTTTATTTACACACTTTTTATTAAATGGGAAAAGGGGGGTGATTCTGATCTTTATTAGAGAAGGGGTTAAATCACATTTATTAACTTTTTTTTAACTTTTTTTTATGCAGTGTTATAGCCCCCTCTAGGGGCTATAACATTGCATATACTAATTGCAGGCACTGTTCAATGCATTCGCATAGGAATGCTTTGATCAGTGTTTTCTGTGCTCGATTGCTCAATCCTGGATTTCAGGCTTGGAGCAATCAAATACCGATCGGACAGCCGGGAAGAAGGTAAGGCAACTCCCACTGTCCTCTCAGCTGTTCGGGATGCCGTGATTTCACCACGGTGGTCCCGAACAGCCCTGCTGAGCTAGCCATCATGGATTTCTCCCGTTTTAGATGCAGCGATCAACTTTGATCACGGCATCTAAATGGTTAATATCAAACATCAGCTGGATTGGTGATGTCCGGTATTAGCCACGGGTCCTGGTTGCTGATAGCAACTGGAACCCCGCAGATACGGAACGCGCTCGGGAGCCAGCCACGGACGTCAATATACGTCCGTGGTCATTAACCCCTTAAGGACTCAGCCCATTTTGGCCTTAAGGATCATAACTCTTTTATATTTTCATCCACAGACTAGTATGGGGGCTTGTTTTTTGCGCGACCAGTTGTCCTTTGTAATGACATAACTCATTATATCATAAAATGTATGGCGCAACCAAAAAACACTATTTTTGTGGGGAAATTAAAAAGAAAAACGCAATTTTGCTAATTTTGGAAGGTTTTGTTTTCACGCCGTACAATTTATGGTAAAAATGACATGTGTTATTTATTCTCTGGGTCAATACGATTAAAATGATACCCATTATTACATACTTTTCTATTATTGCTGTGCTTAAAAAAAATCACAAACTTTTTAAACAAATTAGTACGCTTATAATCCCTTTATTTTGATGACCTCTAACTTTTTTATTTTCCGTATAAGTGGCGGTATGGGGGCTCATTTTTTGCGCCATGATCTGTAATTTTTTTGATACCACATTTGCATATAAAAAACTTTTAATAAATTTTTTATAATTTTTTTTAAATAAAATGTATTAAAAAAGTAGCAATTTTGGCCTTTTTTTTTTTCGTTCACGCCGTTCACCGTACGGGATCATTAACATTTTGTTTTAATAGTTCGGACATTTACGCATGCGGCGATACCAAATATGTCTATTAAATTTATTTTTTACGCTTTTTGGGGGTAAAATAGGAAAAAAAACGGATGTTTTACTTTTTTATTGGGGATGGGGATTTTTCACTTTTTTCTTACTTTTACATTTTTTTACATTTTTTTTACACTTGAATAGTCCCCATAGGGGACTATTCATAGCAATACCATGATTGCTAATACTGATCTGTTCTATGTATAGGACATAGAACAGATCAGTGTTATCGGCGATCTTCTGCTCTGGTCTGCTCGATCTCAGACCAGAGCAGGAGACGCCGGGAGCCGCAAGGAGGAAGGTGAGGGGACCTCCGTGCGGCGTTCTGAATGATCGGATCCCCGCAGCAGCGCTGCGGGCGATCCGATCATTCATTCAAATTGCGCACTGCCGCAGATGCCGGGATCTGTATTGATCCCGGCACCTGAGGGGTTAATGGCGGACGCCCGCGAGATCGCGGGGGTCGGCCATTGCCGGCGGGTCCCTGGCTGCGATCAGCAGCCGGGATCAGCCGCGCATGACACGGGCATCGCGCCGATGCCCGCGGTTATGCACAGGACGTAAATGTACGTCCTGGTGCGTTAAGTACCACCGCACCAGGATGTACATTTACGTCCTGCGTCCTTAAGGGGTTAAAGGGGTACTCTGGTGGTCAAGGCTTTTTTTTGCTTGTGACTTACCCTGTTTGTGTCGGTTGGCTCTTTTTTTATGGTGTTTGGCCTAATGTCCTTCTGTTCTTTGTTTGCTTTTTATACCCCAGTTTGTTTTATGGCCGTTATTTCTACTTCCTTTTTGTAGCCTGCCTTGAAACTACGAATCCCAGCATGCCTCATATCTTGCACGTTTGTTTTTTCCTTTGGGATCCGCCCTGCTCTTTTTTTCTTTTCTTTTTTTACCCTTTGGGTAACGCCTTGCACACGCCCACTTGCAATTGCTGCACAAACCCTCATGGCTAATTGTGATGTCATGCATGTGTAAGTGGAGATGGTGTTTTCCTGTATGTTGACATTGAAAGTCACAAAGCAGCAGAGGCCACAGTGTTTTCCTGTATGTTCACATTGAAAGTCACAAAGCAGCAGAGGCCACAACTGATGCCAACTTGACAACAGGAATATGGTATCCTACGCCCATTGATTCAAGTGAAGGAACCCTGGACCGCTGGAGGCTGTGGTCCTCTGTCAGGAGACCTCCAGCAATAACTTCCATCCTGCCGCAAAATGGATAAGGCATCACATTGGGAAGGAGATCCCCAGCCCCCATCCCAAAAAAATAAAAATAAAAATGGTGCTAAAGACTTTCAAGGTACATCTTACAAGCCAATTCACATAATTTAAACTTTGGTCCTAAGGCATACATGATATTCCTCTGTAAACAAATTCATAGTAAAGAACATTGTTTCAAAAAGCAAACATATATATATATATATATATATATATATATATATATATATATATATATACACCTTGGGAAAGGTACACTGTGGTAACTGTGGCACACTGTGGTAACCCTTTATAAAAAGAAACGCTGCAGCCAGAAGGTTTGGAAAAAACCCACATTTTATTGCTCACCCAAAAAACAAAAAAAACTAAAGGGAAAACATGATTGGTCAGTAGGCATATCAATAACTAAATTATTGTCACCTGCACAGCAGCTGCAAAACTCAAACCAGCAGGCACACATTACAGATGCGGAAAAAAAAATCCATACACATACATTGCATGATGCATCGGCAAACCAGACACCCACACATATATACACACGCGCACACACACGCCCCCGCACACACACACACACATACACACCGGTACTAAAAACACAGCTGGATGAACAGAATCACACACGCATCCAGGCCATATGCCTAGGGATTGGACAGGCAGCCGGAGCATCAGCACGATGAATGAACAGGCTCACACAGGCAACCACACCTTCATGCAAGGGGATTGGACGGGCGGCAGGAGCGTCATCAAATAAACAGAAAGTAGCACACATGCGCTACACACCATCGGCAATTGGTTTAGCAACATGGTAGAAGTTACTGAAGGGCTAACAGGGCTAACAAATCAGCAAAGAGGCTGATCGGAGCAACATACATATTCAATATCTGGGTGTGAAAGAGGCCACCCACACGCCAAGAGAAAGGACCTGGTTAAAAAAAAAAACAGTGACGTATTGGCCACCATCAACTCTGAACATGGCCGATGTGGTGTCCGACAGTAAAAACTCCCTCAAAAACTACCGAACTTCTGGGGCCACAATCAGGTAAGAAAAACATACACTTGCAGGCCAAAAAAAAAAACACATGTCACTTGCAAAAAGCAAGCACATAAGAAGAAGTGGTAACATAGTTAAAAATATTCACCAACGGAGTACCCCTTTAAGGGGTTAAGGTCATTTAACCTTTCCTGATAAGTTTTATCCTGCAGTACATGCACTAGTTTAGTAGCTCTTCTCTGAACTCTCTCTATAATATCTATATCTTTCTGGAGATACGGCCTCCAGTACCAGTACAATGCTCCAAGTGAGGTCTCACAAGTGTTCTGTGCAGCAGGATGAGCACTTCTCTCTTTCTACTGCTTCACTGCTCCTTCACTGTTCTTATATTAAACTACACTGACTGGTGATCACTAGATCCCAAGCTTTCGCCTACAGTAACATCATATACCAAATCCCCATTTGTGAATACCAAATCCAAAATGGCCTCACTCTGGGTTGGCTCCTCAACCACTTGTTGTAGACATGATCCCAGTAGGGAATTTAGAATATCTGTACTTCTGGCAGAACTAGCTATTTTGGTTTTCCAGTTTATATCCAGAAGATTGAAGTCTCCCATAATGATACCTTCTCCTTTCATTGTCATTTTAGCTATTTCTTCAACTAGTAGATAATCTAATTATTTAACCTGGCCAGGTGGTATATCACCTGTACACAAGTTACTGCATGATTACCAAAAATAACCCAAACTGACTCTGTTTGCCTCACTAACTTGAATTAGGTTAGATTTTATGTTTTCATCTTTTATGTTAAGAAATAAAATGTTCCTTTTGATAAGTTGCATTACAACAGTCAACATTTACTCTTATATTTGGACTGAGAAGGAATCAGGTGGAAGTGGAGGACATGATGGTTGAAATGCCTTGCTGTGTTGGTGATGGTAGCAGTGGCACTGGTAGCCCAGATGTTGGTGTTGGTAATAGGGACACTAATAGCAAACAACACAAGTGAGAAAGGTAGCGGGAAACCTGGGCACTGCTGGTGTAGTCTGAATGGAAGGTGTGTAGGACGCAGTAGATGGAGGTGTGGGGTGTAACGGGGGTGAAACAGTGGCTATGGCAAAGTCCAAATATATATCAAGTACGGAGAGAAAACGAAGCCAGTGCACTCACCGGTCTGCAGAACCTCTCTATTTCAAGGTACAGTGGTTTACATGCTGAAAACGGTTCTGGATACAATCCCCGTGCAAACAGTGCAGAGCAGAATGTGGGCAGGGACGTTCACCGAAGCACAATGGTGCCGTTTCACGCCGATGGGCGTTTCTTCAGGCGCACTCGAGTGCAAGTGCGCCTGAAGAAACGCCCATCAGCGTGAAACAGATTGTCCTAATGATGGCAGCACTGGGAATGATGGTAATATGAACATGTTAGTACTTGAGGTCAATCCTGAGGTGGCAATCATGAGGGTGAGCAAGTAGCCCATAATATATTCCAATCTGAGAAATGTGTTGAAGGGATGGATGAGGATTACTATGATGATGAATGTGTGTTAGGGATAGGACCTGAAAACTGGATCAGGATAACAAAGTAGACATGACATCAGAGGAATAAAGGTAGCAATAAAGATCAGAGCTGATGTATGACCAAGAGACCAAAAACTGCCAAAAAAGATCTGTTGTGATCAACTTAGGAGCAGATGATACCACTGCAGCTAATGATGCAGTTCAAAAGGTTCAGGCATAGAGAACATTTTGGTTGTAGTTGTGGTGGCACAAATGTTGTAAGTGAATATGTTGTATGGGTATCTCCCACGTAGAATTTTTTCTTGACATTTCTGAATTGCAAAGCCATTGTTTTGGGCAGCCTCTGTAGAAGAAAAAAATTGTGGCTGTTTAGACACAGATGTAAATATTATATCTTTCCTTCTACACATGAGGCAGCATCACAATCTTATGTGCAAAATTGATCTGGTCACAGATATAATGAAGAAACTTCTCCAAAATCACCATTTCCATCTTTTGAGACTCCTTATATTCCCCCTCCATCTATTCTCCAGCATAAGTCTCTATTACAGAATGTGTAGGCAGGAAACAACTCTACACTCCAGTCCTCTGCATGTGTTGAAACTCTACTCCCACTTGTTCTAGTTGCTGGGTTTGCAGTCACTGCTCTAGCACTGAGCACATCTCCCTGTCTTTAGCTAGCTAAGAGAGTGCTCTCAGCCGCAATGGAGCATGCTTGGGCACTATTATTTCTCAAACAAAGCTGTCCCTGCCTTGTATTCTCAAGTGGTGCAGAATGTGGGCTGCTCCTTACATCAGCCTCTGTGTAGTAAGGTATGTACCACCATAGACCCATGGAGCAATTGTTATAAGGAACAGTACATGTCCCTCACAACTCAGTATGTTTTGTGTGGCAGTAATGGCAATTTACCCTGGCAACAAAGTGGCTAGGGAACAGCAGTGACACCTTTGATTGCACATGTCTTATCTATCTCTTCCACATCCTCCTTAACTGGCACTGTACATCCCTCAGTTCAGAAAAGCACCACCAATCATTGTACATATTATGAGCTTGGGCAATAGTAGTCACACAGCCCATAAGTTGTTCACCTTTATGGTCTATTCACACATACAGTATTCTGTGCAGATTTGATGCGCAGGATTTTCTGCTGCAGATTTTAATGTAAACTGCTTGACTGAACACAGGTTGAAATCTTGCACATTAAATCTGCACATCAAATCTGAGCAGAATACTGTAAGTGTGAATAGACCGATAGGGAGAAAATTTCACTATGGCTGAACACAGTCGTCACTGTCAACATAAAGAACATTGTGTCTGCACTGCTTTTGGACAGTATAACACATGCTCCCTGCAGGACACATGTCTTAAATTTGGTGGTGCAAAAGTTGTAAAAATGTATGGTGACATACAGAAGGTGCTGGACATGGCCAGGAAAGTATGTGTGCATTTTAGCTGTTCTCATATAGCTAAGGACATCCTCCTGGAGTTGCAGAATGGGATAACAATTTCTCCAATCTGTGACATTACAACACACTGGAATTTCACAATGCTGGACAGTAGTCTTGATTTAAGACTTTTAACTATACAGTATAATGAAAACATTAAAAAAAGGTAGGAAAAACTGTTATAGTATCAGAAACTGTGCTGTTCCTAGCTTGCCACAGCTTTCACTGAGCAGACACCTGTAAATCACATGTCTAAGCAAGTGTCCCCTGTCTGATCCTGGCTAATTCACCACTTCATCATCCTTACAGAAGCATGTACAGCTCAATGAACGTGATGAAACAGTTTTTCCATCCGCTGTTCAAAGTTACACAACAGCAAACAATAAGCACTGCCTGAACAACCAGGTCAAGTTGTACCTGGACTGTGCCCTTTTTCTGGCAGAAACATATATTTCTGAGACCATGGACTTCTGGGTCAGCAGACTGGACCATTGGCAGGAACTGAACTAGTTTGCTATCAATGTTCCATTCTGTCCCCCCTCCAGTGTACTTCAGAGAAGGTATTCAGCACAACAGGTGGCATTGTCACAGCAAAGAAGAAAAAAGTGTTCTCCACAACAATAATACGTTTGTGGAAACATTTCAGGTGGGGATCTGTAAAAATTACCTTTTGCTAGTGAGCCATCTTGGATGTGTGATTGGATGTCTATTGATGTCTTGTGGATGAGAAGAGGTCAAGGCTGTTACACATCGTCTAGGCTACATCTTGGTTATGCTGGTACAAAGACCCTGGTTGGGTGGCAAATTATTCCAATATTCTCAGAGATCCAGAGCTATCATGACTGATGTCCCCAATGATCATAAAGATATTATGGTATGTGTACATTTGCTATATAATATGTGGTTAATTTTATAACAATATTTTACTGTTATAGATATTATAGTGAGTACATCCTCAAGTGCAATTGTCCAAATTGCTTCAGTCATGTTCTGTGGTCCAAACTTTTTTGGTTCTGATGGTGTAAAGCCTGTGTGGCAGCAACCAAGTGAGGAGTTCAATAACAAATATGTCTTGCCCACAGTCAGGGATGGTAGTCAAAGTGTCATGGTCTGGGCCTGCATGAGTGCTGCTGTCACTAGAACTATGAATGACAACATGTACTGTACCATACTGAAGAAGAACATAATCCCCTTCCTGGACACCAGGCTGCAGGGCAGTATTCCAACATGATAATGACCCCATCACACCTCTTAGATGACCAGTTTCTTGCTAAAGAAGTTGGGGGTAAAGGTGATGAACTGCCCAAGCATGTCTTTAGACCTAAACCTTATTGCGCATCTTTAGGGCATCCTGAAACGGATGGTAGAGGAATTCAACATCCACCAGCTCTGTGATGTCATCATGGAGGGGTCAAAAAAGACTTCAGTGGCAACCTGTGAAGTTCAAGTGACCTTTTTGCTCAAAATGTCTATAGCAGTGCTGGAAAATAATTGTCACATAACTTCTGAGGACATCACTTACATGACAAAACATGTTAGGGGGGTTTTGTGATGTGTTTTTAAACATCAGCACAATGCACACATTGCAGGTGTGCTTATAGAGCAACAATGGATAGAGATATATAGCATAGTGGTATGGTGCTGGGTCTTTAAAGGGGTATTACGGGCAAAAACATCTTATCCCCTATCAAAAGGATAGGGGATAAGATGTCTGATCGCGGGGGGCCCGCTGCTGAGACCCCCCGTGATCTCCCTGCAGCACCGGCATTCTATGCGTAGCTGCGTCTGAAGTTTCGGAAACCGCCGGGCTTCCGAGACGGGGATGTGACATCACGCTACGCCCCCTCCATTCATGTCTATGGGAGGGGGCATTGCGGCCGTTACGTGACGTCACGTCCCTGTCTCGGAAGCCCGGTGGTTTCCGAAACTTCAGACGCAGCTACGCATAGAATGCCGGTGCTGCAGGGAGATCACGGGGGGTCTCAGCAGCGGGCCTCCCGCGATCAGACATCTTATCCCCTATCCTTTCGATAGTTGATAAGATGTTTTTGCCCGGAATACCCCTGCAACCTTTCGTTTTTGCTCATATTTTCAGTGAACTCAATAAAAGTTATGTTTTAATACATTTTTGAGTGGGAGGACAAAAAGTGGATTGATATGGGATAATGTGAGTTATATCCACCTTTCATTTTGGGTCTATTTTTTGAGATTTGAAAAATAATTATGGTTGCAAAAGGATAGAGGATAAGATGTAAGATCGCGGGGGTCCCGTCGCTGGGGACCCCCGAATCGCCGCTGCAGCACCCCGCTTTCATTACTGCACAGAGCAAACTCACTCTGTGCGTAATGACTGGCGATACAGGGGCCGGAGCATCGTGACAGGGGAGCCCCCGCGATCCTTTGGATAGGGGATAAGATGCTAGGGGCGCAGTAACCCTTTAATTAAATTGTTCCACCAGACAGGTTTAAAAAAAAAAAAAGAATCTGTATTTTACTTCCCGAAACAGGTTTCATTTTCCTAAAAATGACAGTTAAAAAAAAAAAAACTACATGGAGTAAACTTATCACAAAAGAAATGATGTGTAGTTTTAAAAGTTCTACATTTCATGCAAAATTGCATATTTTTATTATATGAGTACAAAGTAATGAAATAAATTGGAAGAATGAAATCAGACCACACAGTGCAGCTGCTTCAGAAAAACTAGTAGTCTGATAGTTGTGTATGATTTTATTTGCAATGAATCATGTCAGTGTACCATGACAATGAAATGCAAATATTATATTTTTGCCCTATTTGCAGGAAAGTGTGGAGAATTGTTTGTGTACTTCATCATTTGCCCAAGGCTTGAGGGAGTTCACAGAATCACCAGGGATTTTAGTAAAGCTGAATACTGTTTAAATTGCTTACTGTAGTTCTAATGTAGAAAATTGCCACAGTAGATAATGCACAATGTCACAAACATTGAAGTACATGCTTGTAATGCATGAATAAATTGGTCTGGAGGCATCACTTTATTGTGAATGTGCTACATGAAGGATGCTGTCTTTAAAACTAAATTATCATTGCCAAGATTAGAACATTTGTTCCTCTTAAGCAATTCTGTAAAATGTCAAACCTAAGGCAGTGGCCTACAGCATTGTAGGAACAAAACAATAGACTGGGATCTCATTTACTCTGTATACAGTAGATTCCACATTATATCTGATGTGAACAAGATTGTTGTTTGCTTCTTTACTTGGAAATGTTACAGACTTTACAATGAAGAAGGGTGGGCTCTATTAGGAATATATATATATATATATATATATATATATATATATATATATATATATATGTGTGTGTTTGTTTGTTTTTTTTCCACACTATTGAAATATTTTTTTTTAAACTTTAACACAGTTACATATCTCACTTTTATATTTAAAGATTTAAAGTAATTTTTTTAATGAAATAAAAGCATACAGGAATGAATAACATAGAAATGTCATAGTTGTAAAATCCATATTTATTTGTAACCACAGCCTAGGACCGCACTGAAAAAAAGGAATGTTCTTTCTTTCTGCGGACACAGAATTCACAGTGCACAGTGCAGCAGAATCCTGATGAATTCGACAGGGCTTTGTTGCAGTGGAATCTCAGTGCCAAATTCCAATCCGGTACAGAAATTCTGACGCGTAAACATGGCCCAGCAGTTATTTTAATGGCCCATAATAATAGTCCAAAATGCATATCATCTCAAAATTCTAAATTTTTCACACAGATTTGATAATTTTACAATATTGTTTTATCAATGAATTTATTTATTTATTGGTACACATAAAAAAAACAATCACATGCCATTTGAGATTTGAACATAGGCAAAACACATGCACAAAAGACTGGAGTTGAAGTTAGACAATTAGAGAAAAGGTTCTACGTAAACTAGCAATATAGTAAGCCTCAAAACACATGTATAAGACTGCCTAAGAGCTCAAAAGCCTGGCATAACACTGCTATGTCACCTAGAAATTTATTCTAATAGTTTAAGTTGGTTATAAGGATAAGTTAAAGTCAAAGTTAAGTCGTCATGTGGTAATTTTGTATGCAGTGGATTTTGTATGCTTTTTAACACTATAGGGTGGGCCATTTATATGGATACACCTTAATAAAAATGTGATTGGTTGGTGATATTAACTTCCTGTTTGTGGCACATTAGTATATGTGTGGGGGAAACTTTTCAAGATGGGTGGTGACCATGGCGGCCATTTTGAAGTTTGCCATTTTGAATCCAATTTTTGTTTCTTCAATAGGAAGAGGGTCATGTGACACATCAGACTTATTGGGAATTTCACAAGAAAAACAATGATGTGCTTGGTTTTAAAGTTACTTTATTCTTTCACGAGTTATTTACAAGTTTCTGACCACTTATAAAATGTGTTCAGTGTGCTGCCCATTGTGTTGGATAGTCAATGCAACCCTCTTCTCCCACTCTTCACACACTGATAGCAACACCGCAGGAGAAATGCTAGCACAGGCTTCCAGTATCCGTAGTTTCAGGTGCTGCACATCTCATAAAGATAAAGTTAAAAGTCTAAGGGGGTCAGATTGAGAGACCTTGAGGGCCATTCAACTGGTCCACAATGACCAATCCACTTTCCAGGAAACTGTTCATCTAGGAATGCTCGGACCTGACACCCATAACGTGATGGTGCACCATTTTGCTGGAAAAACTCAGTGCATAAAGAGGGAAACACATCAAATGGATTGGTCGTCGTGGGCCAGTTGAATGGCCCCCAAGCTCACCCGATTTGACACCCTTAGACTTTTATCTTTGGGGTCATCTGAAGGCAATTGTCTATGCTGTGAAGATACGAGATGTGCAGCACCTGAAACTATGGATACTGGAAGCCTGTGTTAGCATTTCTCCTGCGGTGTTGCTATCAGTGTGTGAAGAGTGGGAGAAGAGGGTTGCATTGACAATCCAACAAAATGGGCAGCACATTGAACACATTTTATAAGTGGTCAGAAACTTGTAAATAACTCATGAAAGAATAAAGTTCTTGTGAAATTCCCAATAAGTTTGATGTGTCACATGACCCTCTTCCTATTGAAAAAACAAAAGTTGGATTCAAAATGGCCGACTTCAAAAGGGCCGCCATGGTCACCACCCATCTTGAAAAGTTTCCCTCCTCACATATACTAATGTGCCACGAACAGGTAGTTAATATCACCAACTATTCCCATTTTATTAAGGTGTATCCATATAAATGGCCCACCCTGAGAGTAAGGGTTTTGACTTGGCTTTTTCCAAGTGTTTTAAGAATTAAAGAGTAGCAACAGGTTTTTAGTCTAACAAGTGAAGACACGTTGGATTTTTCTAAGCATTCCAAAATTCTTCCTTTAGGGAGTTGCAACAGGGTTGATGTCCTAAAAATAAGAACAATAACTAACTTTTAAATGAAAAGCCAAAACAATTATCCCTTTTTTGGGATCATAGATTGTGTATGTGTAGGCCTGGATGGTAGTAGCAGCAGCAAGGGTGATGGACTGGTGGTAGTTTAAGCCAGCAGACAACAGACTGTTGTGGACTGGTTTTAGTTGTAATAGCCAGCTGACAGAACAGCAGACAGTTGTGGACTAGTGAGAATCATAGTAGCCAGCAGGTTTAAGTCAGTGCTAAGCTGGTGGTAGTTGTAGTAGTCAGAAGACAGCAATAAGTGGTGGACTGGTGGGAGTTGTAGTAGCCAGCTGACAGGACAACAGGCAGTGGTGGACTGGCGGTAGTTGTAATAGGGAGAGGATAGGAGGGGTGGTGTTAGTACTTTCAGTGGCACATGAGTTTTAAATGTCTTACTAATCAATGCCTTATTAATTTTAACAACTAATTTTAACAACATGTTTCCACATTGCAGGCAGACAATCATGTTTGCTTGTGGCAACAACACCACCTGCTGCGCTAGATATGCATCAACCCGGTTGTTCAGGTAGTAGTGTACATCCCTTTGGTGATGATTCCTCTTAGGGATAAATACCAGATGTAAAAAATGTATAATCATATACTCTGATGTAAAGATGCAGCTGCTGCACCTTTCTTTTCCAGGGAAAGTGCTGACAGAGGGAGGGGAGTGTTAACGTATAGGGAAGTGGAGAGTGGACCCTTGTTTGGCAGGTTTTTGGTGCTTAAAAGCATGCAAGCTGGCTGTATGGCTTTTTCTTATAACAGTTAATCCTCCTTCTCAGAATGTGAAAAATGGGTCTAACAGTGTGGCTATCTGGTACTTATCTCTTTCCTTCCAGCATGCAAAATGTCTGTCACTGCACAAACAAGAAAGCAAACAGCTCGCCACTCTTGCCAACTTTTCTGACGACTTGAGTTGTTCCGCCTCTGTCCCATACTGTTAAGGTTGGTCACCATAAACCTCGTCGTCATCATCATCATTATCATCATCGTCATCACTGTCATTTTGTGTGGGTTCCTCGTCCCCTATCCCATTGACAGATTCCATGTCCAAATCCTCTTCAGATTCTACTTTCTCATCCAACTCCATATGAACATATGAACCTTTCTCCATCCCCCCTGCTCAATCATCACCATTAGCCTTTGGTCCAGAAGGAAAATCAGTGGCTATCATCATTAATTTGAGCATGTGACAGTGTCTATGCTTAGCTGTCAATGCCTCAGTTGAAAGTATCACTGGCTCCAAAAAAAATCTGTCTGATGCATTAGGTAGTGTGTCACCATTTTGTACTGCTGGTGCAGGAATTCCCCTATGTGGGATGTTGAGTTCTACCATGTTGAAATTGTTGAATTCCAGCATGTCTCAAATGAGACTGTGTTAATAAAAAAATGTTGGTGCTGTAAGTCTGGAAGAGCATGGTTAAAGGTATAAGAACTGTTAAACTAAATGCAAACTTTCCTTAGAATAGCCAGCACATCACTAGGTTGTTTAAAGACAGAAATTAGCATGTGTGCCATACAGGCAGAGTGTGTCATGTCAGTTAGATACAGAGCAGCAACAATGTTTGTGCCATTATTGGCAACCATGTTTCTCAATCGTATATTACAATATAGGAGGGAGAAGAAGGGTAGGGTACCCACCTCCCTGTAGGGGAGATGCAAGATGTTTGTGCAGGAGGACCAGGATAAGTAGGGGCATACGCAAATGGTGTCAGATATTCAACCCAATCGGCACAACTGTGGAGGTTTCACTATTGTTACCTGGCCTTATTGTGGTGGTGCCTCATTCTGCAAGATGTTGACCCAGTGGACCATAAAAGAAATGTATCAGCCCTGGCCATGGCTACTACTCTAAGTATCTACCATGGCATGCACTGTGCTGCTCACCAACAACTGCATGCAGTCACCCATCTTCTCAGCCACATGAATGTGCAAAATGCAAATTTTTTGGGGGGAAAATAATGGTGAGTAGGTATGCGGATCTTGGGCTTGGCATACCCTATTAGTTTCCTAAAGGCCGTGGAGTCAACAAGATGGTATGGTAGTGCCTGCACCACCAACAACTTTGTGGTGGGAAATAGATGCACTACAACAGGGGTACTGGGTAAATATTGCATGGCATAAAATTCCCCTATAGATAACTGACGAGATAGAGGAGAAAAACATGACAGGGATAAGGAAAAGACAGAGAATGCGTTGCCTGAGGATGAGGCCTGACTGCTAGACAGATGAGAGGAATTTGGAGAAGCAACAGCAGGGCAAGGTTTTTTCACGTTAAGAGGTGTCTCGACTGTCCCACATGGCCTTAGGATTCTTAGCATTAAGGACAGGGGGAATCAAAGACAGAGGATGGAACAGACCATCTAGAAGGGACATTTCAACCTGCCATGTAATGACAATGAGAAATCCACTGAAACCTGTCTCAACTTCATTTCATCAGACTTTCCCCCTGCTGAGATAATTGAAAATGTATAAATTAGTCCACAATGGCTTTATTATGCTGTGAAACCACACAACCCATGTAAACTTGTACAACTTTTTCTTGTTGATTCTGCTGCTACTAATACCACCAGACACCTGACTGCTGCTACCTGTAGTGATGGTGGTATTGCCAACAACATGCTTACTGGGAGAGGGTATGGCAGGAATGCTCTTTTTTTTCTACCTTGTCTTCATCCAGCCATGCTTTTACTATACATTTTTTTTTACCATTATTGAAAAAGATTTGGGTCTTTTGTCACTCACCTACAAGTCAAGTGGAAAAAAAAACTGAAAGTCAACTTTTAGGCTGGACTCTTCAAATCCAGATTTATGTTTAACCCAACTAGAAATACCATGTCTTTGATTATGAGAAAATACAGGTAACTTGGTGTAAAATGACCATGCCATGTTGACTCTGAATGCTTTTAATACATATTTATTTAACAACTAGGTGCACATGCTTTAAGTTTGATTAAAACCAGAAAACACAGAAAACTTGGCCTAAAATGCTCATTCCACGTTCATTTTCAATGCTTTTAATGTCTATCTATGTTATACATAATATATGTTTGATTAAACATAGAAAATACATATAACTTGGCCCAAAATGCCTATTTCACTTTCACTCTCAACACTTTTAATGCAGATTTATGTTACAGTCAGGTACAAATGCTACATGCATGATTAAACCTAGAACATACAGGTAAAATTCCTATTCCTATTCACTCTCAAAGCTCTTAATGTGTTCTTAAATTACGGCAGAGAACAAGAGGAAAATCCAGCTCCCAAGGTGCAAATACAATAAATCTTAACGTTTACTTCATCCAATTAAAAATAAAATTCAGTGGTGGAAGTGAGTGGTGACATGTCACTCTAAAATCAAAGTGAAACGCATTCCTATGCATCAATGCCAGTGTTCAACCTTGTCTTATTTTCAACTTTGTTACTGATTCCTCTACATTATTCTAAAGTATCTGCTGATATTGAGTGGAATCCATGCTACCCTCAACTTTCACAAGACTCCCAGTACCGGCACTGGACAGCTCCACAGCATTAAGAAACCTCCACCAAATGTAACTTTCGGTAGAAAGTGTTTGTCTTGAAATTCTGTGTTCTTTTGAAACCATGCATAACGTCCCTTGTTATGACCAAAGTAACTCCAACTTTGTTTCATCAGTACAACAGCACCTTCTTCCAAAATGAGGCTGCACTGTCCAAATGTGTGTTTGCATATCTCAAGCCATTCGGTTTGTGGCTTGTGTGCAGAAAAGGCTTCTTCCACATAACTCTCCCATACAACTTCTCCTTATGCAAAGTGTGGGGCTTCCGTTTCTACGTAGTACATTTTTCGGTAAAAATTACACCTTATCTTTATTCTGTAGGTCCATACGATTAAAATGATATCCTACTTATATAGGTTTGATTTTTTTGTACTTCTGGAAAAAATCATACCTACATGCAGGAAAATTTATACGTTTAAAATTGTCATCTTCTGACCCCTATAACTTTTTTTTATTTTTCCGCGTATGGGGCGGTATGAGGGTTCATTTTTTGCGCCGTTTTAGTTTTTAGCGGTACCATTTTTGCATTGATAGGACTTATTGAACGCTTTTTATTCATTTTTTCATGATATAAAAAGTGACCAAAAATGCACTATTTTGGACTTTGGAATTTTTTGTCGCGTACGCCATTGACCGTGCGGTTTCGCATGCGGCGATACAATATATCTTTATTTTTATTTACACTGTGTTTTTTTATGGGAAAAGGAGGGTGATTCAAACTTTTAATAGGGAATGATCTTTATTCCCTTTTTTTTCCCCTTTTTTTTGCAGTGTTATAGCTCCCATAGGGACCTATAACACTGCACACACTGATCTATTACATTGATCACTGGTTTCTCATAGGAAACCAGTGATCAATGATTCTGCTGCTGGACTGCTCATGCCTGGATCTCAGGCACTGAGCAGTCATTCGTCGATCGGACAGCGAGGAGGCAGGTAGGGACCCTCCTGCTGTCCTGTAAGCTGTTCGGGATGCCGCGATTTCGCCGCGGCTATCCCGAACAGCCCACTGACCTAACCGGCATGCTTTCACTTTCACTTTAGACGCGGCATTCAACTTTGAACGCCGCGTCTAAAGGGTTAATAGCGCGCTGCACCGCGATCAATGCCGCGTGCTATTAGCCACAGGTCCCGGCCGTGGCCCCACGTTAATGATCGGGAGCGGACACATGACGTACCGGTACGTCATGTGTCCTTAAGAAATTAAGAAAAAAAAGTGAAACACGCATACACACACACTTTATTAAACACAATATTAACCCCTTAAGGACCAGGCCATTTTATACCTTAAGGACCGGAGCGTTTTTTGCAATTCTGACCACTGTCACTTTAAACATTAATAACTCTGGAATGCTTTTAGTTATCATTCTGATTCCGAGATTGTTTTTTCGTGACATATTCTACTTTAACTTAGTGGTAAAATTTTATGGTAACTTGCATCCTTTCTTGGTGAAAAATCCCAAAATTTGATGAAAAAAATGAAAATTTAGCATTTTTCTAACTTTGAAGCTCTCTGCTTGTAAGGAAAATGGATATTCAAAATATATTTTTTTTGGATTCACATATACAATATGTCTACTTTATGTTTGCATCATAAAATTTATGAGTTTTTACTTTTGGAAGACACCATAGGGCTTCAAAGTTCAGTAGCAATTTTGAAATTTTTCACAAAATTTTCAAACTCACTATTTTTCAGGGACCAGTTCAGTTTTGAAGTGGATTTAAAGGGTCTTCATATTAGAAATACCCCATAAAAGACCCCATTATAAAAACTACACCCCCTAAAGTATTCAAAAAAACATTCAGTAAGTGTATTAACCCTTTAGGTGTTTCACAGGAATAGCAGCAAAGTGAAGGAGAAAATTCAAAATCTTCATTTTTTACACTCGCATGTTCTTGTAGACCCAATTTTTTAATTTTTGCAAGGGATAAAAAGGAGAACATTTTTACTTGTATTTGAAACCCAATTTCTCTCGAGTAAGCACATACCTCATATGTCTATGTTAATTGTTCGGCGGGCGCAGTAGAGGGCTCAGAAGGGAAGGAGCGACAAATGGTTTTTGGGGGGCATGCCGCATTTAGGAAGCCCCTATGGTGCCAGGACAGCAAAAAAAACACATGGCATACCATTTTGGAAACTAGACCCCTCAGGGAACGTAACAAGGGGTAAAGTGAACCTTAATACCCTACAGGTGATTCACGACTTTTGCATATGTAAAAAAAATATATATTTTTTTTACCTAAAATGCTTGGTTTCCCAAAAATTTTACATTTTTAAAAAGGGTAATAGCAGAAAATACCCCCCAAAATTTGAAGCCCAATTTCTCCTGATACAGAAAACACCTCGCATGGGGGTGAAAAGTGCTCTGCTGGCGCACTACAGGTCTCAGAAGAGAAGGAGTCACATTTGGCTTTTTGAAAGCAAATTTTGCTCTGGGGGCATGCCGCATTTAGGAAGCCCCTATGGTGCCAGAACAGCAAAAAAAAAACACATGGCATACCATTTTGGAAACTAGACCCCTCGGGGAACGTAACAAGGGGTAACGTGAACCTTAATGCCCTACAGGTGTTTCACGACTTTTGCATATGTAAAAAAAAAATTTTTTTTTTTACCTAAAATGCTTGTTTTCCCAAAATGTTTACATTTTTAAAAAGGGTAATAGCAGAAAATACCCCCCAAAATTTGAAGCCCAATTTCTCCCGATTCAGAAAACACCCCATATGGGGGTGAAAAGTGCTCTGCTGGCGCACTACAGGTCTCAGAAGAGAAGGAGTAACATTTGGCTTTTTGAAAGCAAATTTTGCTCTAGGGGCATGCCGCATTTAGGAAGCCCCTATGGTGCCAGAACAGCAAAAAAAAAACACATGGCATACCATTTTGGAAACTAGACCCCTCGGGGAACGTAACAAGGGGTAATGTGAACCTTAATACCCTACAGGTGTTTCACGACTTTTGCATATGTAAAAAAATATATATTTTTTTTACCTAAAATGCTTGGTTTCCCAAAATTTTTACAATTTTAAAAAGGGTAATAGCATAAAATACCCCCCAAAATTTGAAGCCCAATTTCTCCCGATTCAGAAAACACCCCATATGGGTGTGAAAAGTGCTCTGCTGGCGCACTACAGGTCTCAGAAGAGAAGGAGTCACATTTGGCTTTTTGAAAGCGAATTTTGCTCTGGGGGCATGCCACATTTAGGAAGCCCCTATGGTGCCAGGACAGCAAAAAAAAAACCACATGGCATACCATTTTGAAAACTAGACCCCTCGGGGAACGTAACAAGGGATAATTTGAACCTTAATACCCTACAGGTGTTTCACGACTTTTGCATATGTAAAAAAATATATATTTTTTTTACCTAAAATGCTTGTTTTCCCAAAAATTTTACATTTTTTAAAAGGGTAATAGCAGAAAATACCCCCCAAAATTTGAAGCCCAATTTCTCCCGAGTACGGCGATACCCCATATGTGGCCCTAAACTGTTGCCTTGAAATACGACAGGGCTCCAAAGTGAGAGCGCCATGCGCATTTGAGGCCTAAATTAGGGACTTGCATAGGGGTGGACATAGGGGTATTCTACGCCAGTGATTCCCAAACAGGGTGCCTCCAGCTGTTGCAAAACTCCCAGCATGCCTGGACAGTCAACGGCTATCTGGCAATAGTGGGAGTAGTTGTTTTGCAACAGCTGGAGGCTCCGTTTTGGAAACAGTGGCGTACCAGACGTTTTTCATTTTTATTGGGGAGGGGGGCTGTATAGGGGTATGTGTATATGTAGTGTTTTTTACTTTTTATTTTATTGTGTGGTAGTGTAGTGTTTTTAGGGTACAGTCGCACGGGCAGGGGTTCACAGTAGTTTCTCGCTGGCAGTTTGAGCTACGGCAGAAAATTTGACGCAGCTCAAACTTGCAGCCGGATACTTACTATAATCCTCCGCCCATGTGAGTGTACCCTGTACGTTCACATTGGGGGGGGGGGGGAATCCAGCTGTTGCAAAACTACATCTCCCAGCATGTACGGTCTATCAGTGCATGCTGGGAGTTGTAGTTTTGCAACCGCTGGAGGCTCCGTTTTGGAAACAATGGCGTACCAGACGTTTTTCATTTTTATTGGGGAGAGGAGGGGGGCTGTGTAGGGGTATGTGTATATGTAGTGTTTTTTATTAGTTCTTTTTATTTTATTGTGTGTTAGTGTAGTGTAGTGTTTTTAGGGTACAGTCACACGGGCGGGGGGTTCACAGTAGTTTCTTGCTGGCAGTTTGAGCTGCGGCAGAAATTTTGCCGCACTTCAAACTTGCAGCCGGATACTTACTGTAATCCTCCGCCCATGTGAGTGTACCCTGTACGTTCACATTGGGGGGGGGGGGATATCCAGCTGTTGCAAAACTACAACTCCCAGCATGTACGGTCTATCAGTGCATGCTGGGAGTTGTAGTTTTGCAACAGCTGGAGGCACACTGGTTGTGAAACACCGAGTTTGGTAACAAACTCAGTGTTTTGCAACCAGTGTGCCTTCAGCTGTTGCAAAAGCTACAACCCCCAGCATGTACGGACAGCGGAAGGGCATGCTGGGTGTTGTAGTTATGCAACAGCTGGAGGCATACTACTTTGGCTGGGGATGCTGGGGATTGTAGTTATGCAACAGCTGGAGACACACTGGTTTGATGCTTAACTCAGTGTGCCTTCAGCTGTTGCAAAACTACAACTCTCAGCAGTCACCGACAGCCAACGGGCATGCTGGGAGTTGTAGTTATGCAACCACCAGATGCACCACTACAACTCCCAGCATGCACTTTAGCTGATTGTGCAAGCTGGGAGATGTAGTTACACAACAGCTGAAGGTACACTTTTCCATAGAAAGAATGTGCCTCCAGCTGTTGCAAAACTACAAGTCCCAGCATGCCCATAAGGGCATGCTGGGAGTTGTGGTGGTCTGCCTCCTGCTGTTGCATAACTACAGCTCCCAGCATGCCCTTTTTGCATGCTGGGAGCTGTTGCTAAGCAACAGCAGGAGGCTGTCACTCACCTCCAACGATCCTCGCTGCACCAGGTCAGTCCCTCGTCGTCTCCGCCGCCGCCGCTGCTCCTGGGGCCCCGATCCCAACAGGGGCGCCGGGGATCGGGGTCCCCAGCACCCGGGGTGCACGTCCCACACCCGCTCACGTCCTCCAGAAGAGGGGCGGAGTGGGTTGCGGGAGTGACACCCGCAGCAGGCGCCCTGATTGGTCGGCCGGTAATCCGGCCGACGAATCAGGGCGATCGTGAGGTGGCACCAGTGCCACCTCACCCCTGCTGGCTCTGGCTGTTCAGGGCCGTCTCTGACGGCCCCGATCAGCCAATAATTCCGGGTCACCGGGTCACTGGAGACCCGATTGACCCAGAATCCGCCGCAGATCGCTGGACTGAATTGTCCAGCAATCTGCGGCCATCGCCGACATGGGGGGTCAGAATGACCCCCCTGGGCGATATGCCCCGATGCCTGCTGAATGATTTCAGCAGGCATCGGGGACCGGCTCCGCTCCAGATGGTTGCGGGGTGCCGGTAAAACACATGAGAACGTCATGTGTCCTTAAGGGGTTAAAATACATTACTACATTTTTAGGCCCCTGCCTGCCCACTTAAATTGATCCCTGTTTAAAAAATTGCAATAACATTTTTTTTTCCTTTGTCTTTCAATTTTTGGGAACGGACAGGGACCAGAAAATTCAATATAAAAAATATATGAGGGGTGCATTTCATAATTTGTTTCCTAGTTTTCACTCTAAATCATAATAATTTTTTATTGTCACTTTACTTTTTTAGCCCCATTTACTGTGTTTTATTTTTTCGGGCATGATGGCGCTACTTTCTCTTCAGAATCGCTGCTGTCTTAAACCGGGGGATATATATGAGCAGTGATCATACAGAAGGTGGTGACTCTTTGTTTTAGATCTGTTTTTCTTTGTTTTTGTATTTTTGTGTAGTTGGGGACAGTTGATATTTAGTCCAATTTTTTCAAGTCAAAGCAAGTGTGCTGATATTGTGACAGGAAATTAGTAAAGTAAAGTTAGGTATTGAGGATGCTAGCTAGAAATAGGCAGAACAATTTTGTTTGGAAGAAGAGATGTTGCTGGCCTCTCTATACCCTTGCCTGTCCTGCACCCCTGTGTAAAATACAGTAGATAAAAGTTACATAACAAAATGATGATACATTATGAAGTAATAATATATGTATGGAATAGGGGATACAGCTGGCATCTCTGTGCATCTGCCCGCCCCATGAGCTGAAACTGCAGACAGCTGCCCCCAATTCACAGCAACTCTATCAGCAGCGGTCATCAGTTGTTCTATTCACTGACAGTTTTCTTTTCCCTATTGGTTGACATTGAATAGAACAACTAATGATCGGTACTAATGTTTTAAAACAAAATATTTTTTTATTAAAAAGCAGGGAACAATTTTTGTGAGCGGGACAGGGAACTGAGAGCCCCGGCCAGCCGATATGAACATGCAAAGCAGCCTGTGAAAATGAATAGAATACAGTAATATAGTACTACAATAAAGGTTAGAATAGACAAATAATATTCTTAGACTGGTGCTATATATATATATATATATATATATATATATATATATATATATATATACATACATATATATATATATATATATATATATATATATAGCATTTAATATTTCTAGCTGCGATGTTCTGCAGAAATAGTTTACACTGCCGTGAACATATTGAATCAGCTTGTTGTACACTTCTGCTAGTAATGGATTTATTTTGCTAACATTTTTTAATAACGTGTTATAGTGACTAAAAGTACCACTATTAACCCCTTCAGGACCAAGCCCATTTTGGCCTCAAGGACCAGAGCGTTTTTTGCACATCTGACCACTGTCACTTTTTTTTCGTGACATATTTTACTTTAACATAGTGGTAAATTTTTGTGGTAACTTGCATCCTTTCTTGGTGAAAAATCTGTATATTTGTTGAAAAATTTGGAAATTTAGCATTTTTCTAACTTTGAAGCTTTCTGCTTGTAAGGAAAATGGATATTACGAATAATTTTTTTATTTTTTGATTCACATATACAATATGTCTACTTTATGTTTGCATCATAAAATTGACAAGTTTTTACATTTGGAAGACACCAGAGGGCTTCAAAGTTCTGCAGCAATTTTCCAATTTTTCACAAAATTTTCAAACTCGATATTTTTCAGGGACCAGTTCAGTTTTTAAGAGGATTTGAAGGGTCTTCATATTAGAAATACCCCACAAATGACCCCATTATAAAAACTATACCCCCCAAAATATTCAAAATGACATTCAGTCAGTGTTTTAACCCTTTAGGTGTTTCACAGGAATGGCAGCAAAGTGAAGGAGAAAATTCAAAATCTTCATTTTTTACACTCGCATGTTCTTGTAGACCCAATTTTTGAATTTTTGCAAGTGGTAGAAGGAAAAAATTTTTACTTGTCTTTGTAGCCCAATTTCTCTCGAGTAAGCACATACATCATATGTCTATGTAAAGTGTTCGGCGGGCGCAGTAGAGAGCTCAGAAGGGAAGGAGCGACAAGGGGATTTTGGAGAGTACGTATTTCTGAAATGGTTTTTGGGGGGCATGTTGCATTTAGGAAGCCCCTATGGTGCCAGAACAGCAAAAAAAAAAAAAAACACATGGCATACCATTTTGGAAACTAGACCTCTCGGGGAATGTAACATGGGATAAAGTGAGCCTTAATACCCCACAGGTGTTTCATGACTTTTGCAAATGTAAAAACAAATAATAATAATTTTTACCTAAAATGCTTGTTTTCCCAAAAATTTTACATTTTTAAAAAAAGGGTAATAGCAGAAAATACCCCTCAAAATTTGAAGCCCAATTTCTCCCGATTCAGAAAACACCCCATATGGGGGTGAAAAGTGCTCTGCTGGTGCACTACAGGTCTTAGAAGAAGAGTAGTCACATTTGGCTTTTTGGAAGCAAAATTTGCTCTGGGGGGCATACCGCATTTAGGAAGCCCCTATAGTGCCAGGACAGCAAAAAAAAACAAACACATGGCATACCATTTTGGAAACTAGACCCCTCAGGGAACGTACAAGGGGTTAAGTGAACCTTTATACCCCACAGGTGTTTCACGACTTTTGCATATGTAAAAAAAAAAAAAAAAGTAACAAAAATGCTTGTTTTCCCAAAAATGTTACATTTTTAAAAAGGGTAAAAGCTGAAAATACCCCCAATTTCTCCCGAGTAAGGCGATACCCCATATGTGACCCTAAACTGTTGCCTTGAAATACGACAGGGCTCCAAAGTGAGAGCGCCATGCGCATTTGAGGCCTAAATTAGGGACTTGCATAGGGGTGGACATAGGGGAATTCTACGCCAGTGATTCCCAAACAGGGTGCCTCCAGCTGTTGCAAAACTCCCAGCATGCCTAGACAGTCAGTGGCTATCTGACAATACTGGGAGTTGTTGTTTTGCAACAGCTGGAGGCTCCGTTTTGGAAACAGTCCCGTACCAGACGTTTTTCCTTTTTATTGGGGAGGGGGGCTGTGTAGGGGTATGTGTATATGTAGTGTTTTTTACTTTTTATTTTATTTTGTGTTAGTGTAGTGTAGTGTTTTTAGGGTACAGTCACACGGGCGGGGGTTCACAGTAGTTTCTAGCTTGCAGTTTGAGCTACGGCAGAAAATTTGCCGCAGCTCAAACTTGCACCCGGATACTTACTGTAAACCTCCGCCCATGTGAGTGCACCCTGTACATTCAAATGGGGGGGAGGAACATCCAGCTGTTGCAAAACTACAACTCCCAGCATGCGCTGACAGACTGTACAGCGCTGACAGCTGTAGGCACACTGGTTATGTATCACTGAGTTTGTGACCTAACTCAGTGTTTCACAACCAGGGTGCCTCCAGCTGTTGCAAAACTACAACTCCCAGCATGTACGGTGCATGGTGTACGGTGACTGCTGAGAGTTGTAGTTTGCAACAGCTGGAGGCACACCTGTCGTGAAACACTGAGTTAGATAAAAAAAAAACTCTGAGTTTCACAACCATTGTGCCTTCAGCTGTTGCAAAACTACAACTCTCAGCAGTCACCGACAGCCAAAGGGCATGCTGGGAGTTGTAGTTATGCAACCAGCAGATGCACCACTACAACTCCCAGCATGCACTTTAGCTGTTTGTGCAAGCTGGGAGTTGTAGTTATACAACAGCTGAAGGTACACTTTTCCATAGAAAAAATGTGCCTCCAGCTGTTGCAAAACTATAAGTCCCAGCATGCCCATAAGGGCATGCTGGGAGTTGTGGTTGTCTGCCTCCTTCTGTTGAATAACTACAGCTCCCAGCATGCCCTTTTTGCATGCTGGGAGCTGTTGCTAAGCAACAGCAGGAGGCTGTTACTCACCACCAACGATCTACGCTGCAGGTCAGTCCCTCTCTGCCGCCGCTCCTGGGGCCCTGATCCCAACATTGACGCCGGGGATCGGGGTCCCCAGCTCCCGGGGTCCACGTCCCGCACCCGCTCACGTCCTCCGGAAGAGGGGTGGAGCCGGTTGTGGGAGTGACACCCGCAGCAGGCGCCCTGATTGGGTGGCCGATAAACCGGCCAACGAATCAGTGCGATCGTGAGGTGGCACCAGTGCCACCTCTCCCCTGCTGGCTGTGGCTGTTCGGGGCCGTTAGAGACGGCCCCGATCAGCCAGTAATTCCGGGTCACCGGGTCACTGGGGACCCGATTGACCCATAATCGCCGCAGATCGCTGGACTGAATTGTCCAGCGATCTGCGGCCATCGCCGACATGGGGGGGCATAATGAACCCCCTGGGCGATATGCCGGGATGCCTGCTGAACGATTTCAGCAGGCATCCGGCTCCGGTCCCCAACCGGCTAGCGATGGGGACCGGAATTCCCACGGGCTTATGGATACGCCCTCGGTCTTTAAGGACTCAGAATGCAGGGCGTATCCATACACCCTATGTCCTGTAGAGGTTAAATATACTAGGTTTATATACAAAATACACCCTCACGGCCTAGTGAAAGGTGCTCCAGGCACAATGGTATACATGATGTCCAGGTGTATTTTGTATATAAACCTAGTATACAACAGGCTGATTCAACCTTCTGCACACGGCAGTGTAAACTATTTCTGCCGAACGTCACAGCTAGAAATATTGTATGCTATATAAAAAGCACCAGTCTAAGAATATCACTTGTCTATTCTAACCTTTACTGTAATACTATATTACAGTATTCTTTTCATTTTCACAGGCTGCTTTGCATGTTAATTTCGGCTAGCCCTGGTTCTCAGTTCCCTGCCCCGCTCACAAAAATTGTTCACTGCTTTTTAATAAAAAAATATTTTGTTTTAAAACATTTACATTTTGTTGCCTACAAATTCAGGCATGGCCACAGTATCAGTTTTACATCTTTTATTTATTTATTTTTGTCAAACATTAACAGTAAATTATTGAAATCCACATAGCAGACTTTTTTTTTTCTTTTCAGCGCAGAGATGAAATAATCACTATCAATAAACAGTAGCTACAAAGGTCACAGGTTAAATATGTGGTAAACCACAAGAGCACAGTCATTTGACCTACTTATTATGTAAATTAACTTAAGAAATACAAAAAAAAGAATTTTGTTTTAAAACATCTATATTTATTTTTGTGGTACCCAATGAAAAAACACCTGCAGGGAAACTGCCAAAGGGGTAAAAATGCAATTTCCACACAAAGGTAAAAACGCCAGAAAAACTTTTTTCCTGGCGTTTTTGCTGGTGAGAAAAAACCTCAGTGGAATCCTAGCATTTTTTTTTCTTTTGTGCGTTTTTCCCTAAAAAATGCCAAAACGGCCCCGATGGTGTTCTTTCATTGAAAAAACGCTGTGGCCAGATGTAAGCTGTAAATCAATAAGAAATCACAAAATTCTTTTTGCACTTTGCATTTTCAGTTTGGAGTTTTTTTTAATCCTTTGGCGTTTTTTAACTGTTTTTTGGCGTTTTTCAGCTCCTTGGCGGTTTTGCAAAGTCGCAGCATGTTGAGCCTATGGAGTTTTTTCCCCTGAAATCATGGCGTTTTAACTTTCGTGTTTTTGCAGGTGGTTTTTATTCTTTTTTGGACTTTAATGATCCAAAAAAAGTGATGGAGATACCTTCTTTAATAAAATGTTGTCTATTGTATGTCTGTTAGTATAGGTTCTACTACTCCCATCATGAAACAGTCTGTTCCATGTTGGGAGCAGTAGTACAACCTAAAAAAATATCCAAAATAGAGAAAAAAGTTAAAACACGCACACTTTATTAAAAAATTTAGTAAAATTTTGTTATAAAAAATATAAATTTTGTTATAAATACATCTTTTTCCATCACTACTACATCCGTTTATTTATTAATTTTTTTTGGTACCCAACAAATTTTGAAAAAAAGCAATTTCTAAAAAGAGGCAAAAAAATGCCAGAAAAAATACAAGAAAAAAACGCTAAACACAGGAAAATGCTGTGGCATCTTTTCAGGCATTTTTTTCTTGCATTTTTTTGGGCCACAAAAAAAGTAGAAACTTAGCATTATAGTGATGTATTACACGCCTGAGAAAAGCCTATACTTGCCTCTGCACTGGCGGGGGTGAGAAAATTTTCGCTGTTCCCGATCATTAGTTGTTCTATTCAATATCAACCTGTGGAAAAGAAAACTGTAAATGAACAGAACAACTGATGACCACTGCTGATAGAGTTGTTGTGAATTGGGGGCAGTTGTCTGCAGTTTCAGCTCATGGGGCAGAAAGATACACAGAGAGGCCAGCAGTATCCCCTATTCCATACATATATTATTTCTTCATAATATATTATCATTTTGTTATATAACTTTTATCTATATTACACAGGGATGCAGGTCAGGTAAGGGTATAGAGAGGCCAGCAACATCTCTTCTTCCAAATAAAAATGTTCCGCCATTTTTAACTAGGACAGAACTTCATCTATTCCACACTGAAGAGGGATTGGCTGATAAAGTCACATGCTGTATTCTGACCAATCTGAAAATACTTTCCCCTAACTGTCAATCTTAGTAAGCAATTAAAATATTTCTGTGTAATTGAACAGAGAATATTGCAAATGAATAAGATTGACAGTTAGGGGAAAGTATCTGTCAATTGGCCAGATACATAAACCTCTGCTACTGTTCAAAATGGGAGAACAATTTGCTATAGAAGAAGGAATGCTCCTGACCTCTCCAGGCTTTTTTTCTTCTTCTACCATGCGTGCAACAAAGACAAAAAATATAATAAAATCTTATAAAAAAAATATATATATATGTATAACAACATGAAGTCTGGCAGCACACCAAAACTTGGGCAATTCAATGTGGTTTGTTTACCCAGTGTCTTGTCAAGCATGGAAAATGCAATACAAACAAGATGTTATATACAGATGGTTACAATTTTACCAATCAATCAATTAATAACAGTGTGTGTGTACAATGCATATCAAAATGCAGCAATTAACTTATAAACATGGGACCGTATTGCATATTGTGTAAGGGCAATAGCGTGATATTTGTGCATTAAAATCAAAAATAGATTGTACCTTACCCAATGTTCAAAAGTACCAATTGTTGTGAACAAGGTATATGTAATCATAAAACATTCATAAATTCAGAGGGGCGGAGCATACATACTTTATTCCATGTTTCATCTGCAGCATAATGGCACCAGACGCCACTGTGAGCATCAGATGGAGCGCTCTGGCAGTACGTCACTGCGCAGACATGTGCATGGCTTGCACAGCGCTGGAACCAATCCCAATCAGGAATCAGTGGTATCCTGGCAACAGGTGCTCTGGCAGACCGGCGTCTGTGCAGAAACAAATTAAGAGTCTGTGGCAGCCATATTGGAAATGGGAAATCACTCGGGCATGAGCATATTATGCAGAGATGAGCTCGTAGGACCCCGATGAAACGGAAGCACCGGGCAGCAGTGACTCTCTCCACATGGACATGCGGATGGGAAAGTCCCCTATCCGGCCCCCTCTGTCCCCGTCAAAGGCGTGGGTCAGTGGGAAGAACGATTCAGTCCACAACTTGTCCGACATCAGCAGAACCACAAATTGAGCATATACATGAAAACAGTGTCGCACACATTATGTAAAACACAGCAGACATAAACAAGTATTTAAATACTGCAGACTTTTGTTTGGGTTTTCAGTATTGAAGTATGCCGCCTCCTCTGGTTCATATTCTTGTTCTTTTTCTATAAAAACAAGAGAAAAAAATACGCTTAGAAACAAATATAAACTTCAAGTACAAAAGACATGTATCACAGGTTGCTAATGACTACTGACATAGTAAGGTATACCATAAGATACTTGCAGTCATAGGCGTGCGCACAGGGTGTGCCGGGTGTGCCCAGGCACACCCTAATCACCGCGGCCGTGGAGCAAAAGGGGCAGCTGCCCCGGGCCCTGTAATTCCTGGGGTCCCAAAAGCAGCTCGCCCCTTTTGCCCCATGGGCCCTGATGAAGCTGATAAAGGCTGGCGGGCCAGGCGTCAGGGGCCCGGCCAAAATGTTAGTGGGAGGGGGCCCAGGGGGAAGGAGAGGACCCGGGGGGGGCGGTTTGCGCCGCACGCTACCTTTTTATGTTCGCCGCCGTCGTCACTCATCCCCAGGCAGCCAGTACCGCAATGGCTGTCTGGGAGATGGTCACGTGACGTACGACGTCACGGGCGGCATCATAGAGAGGAGCGGAGCAGAGAGTCTCCCGCTCCTCTCAGTCCCCACACGGCCGCTTCCAGGATCCAGGCCGCAGCAGGGGACCCACCGCCGGATATGTGAGTATGTATAATGTGTGTGTGTGGGGTTATTTATTATATAGTGTGTGTGTGTGTGTGTGGGGTGGGGGGGATTTATTATATAATGTGAGGGGGGATTTATTATATAGTGTGGGGGGATTTATTATATAGTGTGGGGGGGATTTATTATATAATGTGAGGGGAGATTTATTATATAATGTGGGGGTGGGGGGATTTATTATATAATGTGAGGGGGGATTTATTATATAGTGTGGGGGGATTTATTATATAATGTGAGGGGGGATTTATTATATAGTGTGGGGGGATTTATTATATAATGTGAGGGGGGATTTATTATATAATGTGAGAAGGGAGGAAATTATGCATGTGAGGGTAGGATAATAATGATTATTATAATCCTCCCCTCACATATATGTAACATCTCCCCCTCACATATATAATCTGATAATCCCCTCTTCACATTGATAATCCCTTCACATATAATCTGAGTATGATATTATATATATATATATATATGTGAGGGGATAATCAATGTGAGGAGGGGGTTATCAGATTATACATGTGAGGGGGAGATCTTACATATATGTGAGGGGAGGATTATAATAATCACTATTATCCTCCCCTCACATGTAGAATCTGATAATCCCCTCCCCCGTACGTATCCTGTACTGATCCTGAGTTATATCCTGTATTATACTCCAGAGCTGTACTCACTATTCTGCTGGTGGGGTCACTGTGTACATACATTACATTACTTATCCTGTACTGATCCTGAGTTATATCCTGTATTATACTCCAGAGCTGCACTCACTATTCTGCTGGTGAGGTCGCTGTGTACATACATTACATTACTTATCCTGTACTGATCCTGAGTTATATTCTGTATTATACTCCAGAGCTGTACTCACTATTCTGCTGGTGAGGTCACTGTGTACATACATTACATTACTTATCCTGTACTGATCCTGAGTTATATTCTGTATTATACTCCAGAGCTGTACTCACTATTCTGCTGGTGAGATCACTGTGTACATACATTACATTACTTATCCTGTACTGATCCTGAGTTATATCCTGTATTACACTCCAGAGCTGTACTCACTATTCTGCTGGTGAGGTCACTGTGTACATACATTACATTACTGATCCTGTACTGATCCCGAGTGTGTGTGGGATGGGGGTGGGGGACCGGGGGGAACAAAAAAAATTGCTTGCCCAGGGTCCAATCAAAATTAAAGACGGCCCTGTCCATTATACATACACTGTACAGCAATCATACATCCATTATACATACACTGTACAGCAATCATACATCCATTATACATACACTGTACAGCAATCATACATCCATTATACATACACTGTACAGCAAGCATACCTCCATTATACATACACTGTACAGCAATCATACCTCCATTATACATACACTGTACAGCAATCATACATTCATTATACATACACTGTACAGCAATCATGCCTCCATTATACATACACTGTACAGCAATCATACCTCCATTATACATACACTGTACAGCAATTATACATCCATTATACATACACTGTACAGCAATCATACATCCATTATACATACACTGTACAGCAATCATACATCCATTATACATACACTGTACAGCAAGCATACCTCCATTATACATACACTGTACAGCAATCATACCTCCATTACACATACACTGTACAGCAATCATACATTCATTATACATACACTGTACAGCAATCATACCTCCATTATACATACACTGTACAGCAATCATACCTCCATTATACATACACTGTACAGCAATCATACATCCATTATACATACACTGTACAGCAATCATACCTCCATTATACATACACTGTACAGCAATCATACATCCATTATACATACACTGTACAGCAATCATACCTCCATTATACATATACTGTACAGCAATCATACATCCATTATACATACACTGTACAGCAATCATACATCCATTATACATACACTGTACAGCAATCATACATCCATTATACATACACTGTACAGCAATCATACCGCCATTATACATACACTGTACAGCAATCATACTGCCATTATACATACAATGTACAGCAATCATACCCCCATTATACATACACTGTACAGCAATCATACCGCCATTATACATACACTGTACAGCAATCATACCGCCATTATACATACACTGTACAGCAAGCATACCACCATTATACATACACTGTACAGCAATCATACCGCCATTATACATACACTGTACAGCAAGCATACCACCATTATACATACACTGTACAGCAAGCATACCGCAATTATACATACACTGTACAGCAAGCATACCGCCATTATACATACACTGTACAGCAAGCATACCGCCATTATACATACACTGTACAGCAATCATACATCCATTATACATACACTGTACAGCAAGTATACATCCATTATACATACACTGTACAGCAAGCATACCACCATTATACATACACTGTACAGCAAGCATACCACCATTATACATACACTGTACAGCAAGCATACCGCCATTATACATACACTGTACAGCAATCATACATCCATTATACATACACTGTACAGCAAGCATACATCCATTATACATACACTGTACAGCAAGCATACTACCATTATACATACACTGTACAGCAAGCATACCACCATTATACATACACTGTACAGCAAGCATACCACCATTATACATACACTGTACAGCAATCATACCTCCATTATACATACACTGTCTGTGACTGTACAGCAATCATACATCCAATCCATTATTAATGGATTGGATGTATGATTGCTGTACAGTCACAGTGTATGTATAATGGAGGTATGATTGCTGTACAGTGTATGTATAATGGAGCCTCCAATCCAAAAAAAAAAGCCTCCAATCCAAAAAAAAAGTTTTAATAAAGTTTTTCCTTTTGTTTGTTTTGATATTTATGAGTGTAGGTATGTTTATGTATGTGTGCATGCAAGCAAGAGTGTGTGTGTGTATATATATCACACACACAAGTGCGCTGCATGAGTTTGTGCTTTAGGGTGCACACCCTAATGCAATAGGCTGCGCACGCCTGTGCTTGCAGTATACCAGATGTTACAACAAATTCGACATAAAGTCCATGTGGTCTTAAGGATTTTAATGTATATATCCACTGCAATTCATGCTTTTTGAGAATGCTAGTCCGGTCCCCACCATATTTAAAGGGAGAATGTGATCAATTAATTTGAATCGCAAGTCTTTTTCACAATGTCCAGCTTCCGAAAAGTGTTTGGAAACAGGTAAGTAAAGGCAACATTTTCGGATTGAATATCTATGTTGATTCTTTCGATTTTTTTTATTCCAATGTAGTTTCCCCTACATATATCAAATTACAGGGGCAACTGAGATAACAAGGTCAATTATACAGGTAAAGTATGATCTAATTTTATATTATTTCCCTGTTCCTGGGTGTCTGAATGTTGGTCCCTTTACCATGTACAAACAGTTAACACACTTCCCACATGGATATGAGCCTTTATTTTGTACTGTAAGGAATGTTTGTGGTGGACCCACTTTGCTGGAGACATCAGCCTTTACCAAAGTGTTTCTTAAGCTGGGTGGTCTATGGTATGACATTAGTGGTTGTGACTGGAACTCAATAAAATCAGGGTAACTATCTTTTAGGATATACCAATATTTTCTGATTGTTTGAGCAATTTTGTTGGAATACGGGATGTATATCAGAATGAATGGTATGCATGCCAAACTCTCTTTTTGTCTTGTAGTGCAAGTGAGGGTATTCCTATCCATATTCATGGCTTTGGTTTTACTGAGTTGCAAAAGATGTTGTGGAAAGACTCTCTGGATGAAGTTCTGCACCATACCATCTAGAGCAGGCTCCCCCTTCTTCTCTCTGCTCACAATTCTACGGGCTCTCATCATTTGACTAGTAGGTAATGATTTAACCACATGTTTAGGGTGGTTACTCTCAAACCTCAGAATGGAAGTACAATCATTTTTTTTTTGTTCATAGATCGGTATGTAATTGGTGATCTCAGATTGGCACTACCGTATCTAGGAATTGGACTGATTTGTGGGAACAGTTCAATCTGAACTAAATATTGGTATTTATGCTGTTCAAGAAATGATGAAATTTCTGTAGCTCTGTCAAGGTACCCTTCCAAATGAGGAAGATGTAATCTATGTAACGCCACCATCCCAGCACAAGGCTGAAGTGTCGCGGGACATAGATGAACACCTCCTGAAGTGTGACCATGAAAATGTTGGCGAATGTAGGTGTCACATTAGTGCCCATTGCGGTGCCAGCTATTTGGGCATAGAACTGTTCATTAAAGGCAAAATAATTGCACTCAAAGACAATCTTTAACAAGTGAATAAGAAACATAGTCTGGTCTAAAGAGAAATCAGGAGAAATGCTGTCAAAAAATAGCCTGAACTCCCTCTGTGTGGGGAATTGATGTATACAAACTGGCCACGTCTAAGGTGACCAGAATCAAAAGTCCATCCAATGTAAGATTCTTTGATTTCATCCCAAAAAAATTGTTATGTCTCTTATATAGGACCTGGCCCCTACTGCATACTTCCTCAAGACTTTATCCAAGAAAATGGATATGTGGCTAGAGATGGAATCCCTCCTAGACACAATTGGTCTCCCGGGAGGATCCACCAAATTTTTGTGTATCTTGGGAAGTATATATATTTTTTGGATGTGTAACTAACAGATATTGGTATTTTGTCTCATCAATCATCCCCTGGAGAGGGCATTTTGTAAAGTGGATTTAACTCTGCATTCAATTTCCTTTATAGGATCTTTTTTCAACAGCTTGTATGTACAGATGTCATATTTAGAACGGTCCATAACCACAATTGCACTGCCCTTACCTGTGGGCTTTATGATCAAATTGTGGTTATGGACCAGTTCTTGTAGTGCCATTGTCTATTTTTTTTTTTTTTTTTATGCATGAATATCACACTATTGCCCTTACACAATATGCAATACAGCCCTATGTTTATAAATTGTTTACTGTATTTTGATACGCATAGTACATGCATACTGTTATTAATTGATTGGTAACATTGTAACAATCTGCCGATAACATCCTGTTTGTATCACATTTGCTATGCTTGAGAAAGGCTGCAATTGGGCAGCCAAAAAATCGCAAGACACTGGGTAAATAAACCACAATGAATTTCACAAGTTTTGGTATGCTGCTGGACTTCATGTTGTTGGATATCATCATTTGACTCTTGACCAGAGTTTGTTCCTGCGTGCACCCAGCATCCCTGCACTGAATGGTTGTGCTGCTTCTTTATTGTTATATATATATATGTATATATATATATATATATATATATATATATATATATATATATATCCTCCGCATTGAATTGGGCTAAATTCTGGGCCAAAATATTTTGATCAACAAACTCAATTACCCTAAGGATAACAGTGCAAATGGCTTCATGAGCTAGTAAGGATCAGTGGATTTGCCAACATGTTGTTGGATCAGGGTTTCCCAGTGGGGCAGTTGTTACCAAAGGTTTGCTTGTTGAACCATTAAAACCCCTCATGATCTGGGTTCAGACTGGAGGAATTCAAGTAATTTTGCTATACATAAGGAGATTTTTTTATGCAAACTGAGCCCACCAATTTATGATTTAAACTTTATAAATAATTGACCTTCTATCAGGATCTTAACAAGAGCAGTTAGCACAGCAAATTCTGCCATTGTAAAATACCTAGAGGGAAGGGGTCTGTGAATTAATACCTGTGCAGTGGAAAATGGGTTCAGTTGCCCATAGCAACCAAATTACCTATTTAATTTAAAAAATATGAAGCAATTTGATTGGTTCTATGGGCATCTGCACCACATTTCCTATGCACAGATTTTGATAAATCTCCAACCTAAACCCTTTTCCTAGAGGATCTAATGTTTTTGTTAAATTTCAACCCGATCTACCTCAATCCTTGTACTTATTGCAGGAAAAGTGTTGAGCTACATGTAATATCATAAAGGCCCCAATGTAGTAGGGCCCATAGGTCTCCTTTACCAATTAACAGCAAAGACTATTTGACATAAACCTTTGAGTTCTCTGTATCTTTTAGCCCTTTACATAAATCTTATGGAGTCACCTTTGCCCTTATTCTCCACTGCACAGTTTCCCCCTCCCAATCTGACCAGATGCCATTACAGGGTGTATCTTCTTTCTAATAATATCCTATCATGATCAGGGGATTTTCTCTTCACCTTGCCAGTTTCTGTATCGGGACCATTAACTTTATTAAGGGGTAATAAACACTTCTACATAAGATAGGGGATAAGCGTATAGGGGCAGGAATAGCATAAAGCCGCTGAAGTTAGTTCTTCTCCTACTATCTCTCTCTTTCCAAGATGCAGGTATTATAATGCTGCATTTTCAGAAACTTGTGTAAAAAACCAAATTGGTTGTCTACTCGACATTACTTGAGCTGGTGCTCATGGTTGTGGCAATCAACCTAAATATACCACATATAGCATTGTATCCACATTGGTGCCCATGGCTTCTTCAAAGACATATTTCTAATATACTTCATAAGAACATTTTATTTCCTTTTTATAGAAATCATGGCTAATAAAATCATGGCTTTGTCCAAGCACAGGCATGAATAAAGTCCAGTAAATGAGGGTGGGCTAGCACTCTTCTGTGCTCTCTCGTGTCTGACAGGAGTGAGCACAGAGAAGTACTATTAGACAGGAGAGAGCACCGAGGAGTGCTAGCCCACCCTCATTTACTGGACTTCATCCATGCCTGTGCTTCAGCTTAGACAAAGTCATGATTTTATAAGCCATGATTTCTATAAAAAGGAAATAACATATTCTTATGTATATTAGAAAGGTTAATGTTTTGCAAAGATGTGCAACATATAAATGTTACAGCGAGCACTCCGATCCCCACCTCCGGATCAGAGCGCCCGCTGCCTGCCTCTGTTGCCCCCGGTCCCCAGCGTCTCCCGGTCAGAGACACTGACCGGGAGCGCGGGTCCTATTGTCCCAGGGACATGGCTCGCGTGGCGGCTGGCCACTGCTCACGCGCCGCGTCCCCCTCCTTATTACCTGCGCTCCGGCGCACTGCTGCTCCGTCCTTGGCATCTCGGCTCGCGTGGCCCTGCTCCCCAGGGTGCGCGCGCGCCGTCTATGGTAAATTTAAAGGGCCAGCACACCAATAATTAATGTGCTGGTTCCTGATTCCCCCACTGTGTCCCTGCCTATTTAAGAGCTCTTCCCCTTCCTGCCCTTGCCGGATCTTTGTGCCTAGTGCCATTTTGAAAGCGTTCCTTACTGTTGTGTATTTCCTTGCCCGTTGCCATACCAGTTGCTATTGTCCTCTCGCCTGTGAACCCTTGCCGCCTGCCCTGACCTCTGCTACTTCCGGCCACGCTCCTGCCTTCTCCTTTGTACTTCGCCTGTCTCAGCAGTCAGTGAGGTTGAGCCCCTACCGGAGGAAACAACCTGGTTGCTACCGCCGCAGCAAGACCATCCCGCTTTGCGGCTGGCTCTGGTGAAAACCAGTACCAACTTAGAACCGATCCTCCGGTACGGTCCACGCCACTCCCTCACTGACACAGAGGATCCACCACCAGCCTGCCGAATCCTGACAGTAAGATCCGGCCATGGATCCCGCTGACGTTCCATTGCCTAGCCTGGCGGACCTCAACCCCATTGTGGCCCAGCAAGGTCAACAGCTGGCTCAGCTAACCACTATGATTCAGCAGCTCCTGCCGTCTCAGCAATAGCCAGCACCTCCGTCTACATCTGCCGCTTTTTCTCCTCCTGCAGTTGCTTCTGGATCCAGAATCCGTTTGTCCTTGCCGTACAAATACGACGGAGACCCCAAGCAGTGCCGAGGGTTCCTGTCTCAGTGCTCCCTTCATCTCGAGCTACTCTTAGATCAGTTTCCAACTGAGCGAGCCAAGGTTGCCTTCATCCTTAGTCTGCTTACCGGGAGGGCCCTGGCCTGGGCTACACCACTTTGGAACTGCACTGATCCGGCCACCACCTCTGTACAGAACTTCTGCCGGGAATTCCGTAACGTTTTTGAGGAACCCGCCCGGGTTACCTCCGCAGAAACTGCCATACTGAACTTGACCCAAGGAGGTTCCTAAGTAAGGGACTATGCTATACAGTTCCGCACACTCGCCGCAGAACTTAATTGGAACAACGAAGCCCTCTGCGCTACTTTCAAGAAAGGACTTAATTGTGATATTAAGGATGTCCTTGCAGCTCGAGAGCTGCCCTCTACCCTCTGTGACCTAATCTTGCTGGCCACCGGGATTGATAAACGTTTTTCCGAAAGACAAGAGGAACTCCTCCAGGAGAAAGAAAAGGCACATCCAAGATGCTTTCCTCATCTGGCTCCCGCTTTTTTATGTCCACCTCAACCTGTTCCTGGGCCTCCCGCCGTGGAAGCCATGCAGGTGGACCGGTCTCGCCTGACCCCACAAGAACGAAGCCATCGTAGAGATGAGAATCTATGTCTGTACTGCGCCAGTACCGAGCACTTCCTGAGAGACTGTCCTCTTCGTCCTCCACGTTCAGGAAACACCCGCACCTAGTAAACGTGGGAGAGGCATTGCTGGGTGTGGATTCTTCCTCTCCACGACTCATCTTATCTGTGCAGTTGTTCCAACCGTCCAAGTCCTCCTTTACGGCTGCCGCCTTCTTGGACTCCGGTTCTGCTGGCAATTTTATCCACGCCTCCTTGGTCGAGAAGTACTGAATTCCCATAGTCCGTCTGTCTAAACCCTTCCTCATCTCTACAGTAAATTGTGAGAGACTTTCTGCCATGGTTCAATACCGTACCCAGCCTCTTCGGATGGACATTGGGATATTTCATAAAGAGGCTTTGGAGTTTTTTGTCCTTCCTTTTTGTTCCTCAGAGCTTCTGCTGGGTCTTCCATGGTTGCAACGCCATTGTCCAGTCCTTAATTGGACCACCGGGGAGATTCTACGTTGGGGTCCCTCCTGCTCGAACCAATGTCTCAAGCCTGCTCCTATTAAACGGGTCCCGCCAGTACTTCCGCCACCGGGTCTTCCCAAGTCTTACCACGGTTTTGCGGATGTCTTCTGTAAGAAGCAAGCAGAGACTCTTCCACCTCACAGGCCTTATGATTGTCCTAATGGCCTGCTACCTGGTCCTTCTCCACCTCGGAACAGAATCTACCCTCTCTCTCCTCCTGAGACTCAAGCCATGTCTGACTATGTACGAGAAAACCTTCAAAGAGGGTTTATTAGGAAGTCTTCCTCCCCTGCCGGAGCCGTTTTTTTCTTTGTCTCTAAAAAAGACGGTTCTCTCCGCCCCTGCATAGACTACAGAGGACTTAACAAGATCACTATCAAGAACCGCTATCCTCTGCCCCTGATCTCAGAACTGTTTGATCGTCTCAGAGGGGCTAAGATCTTTACCAAATTGGATCTTCGTGGGGCTTATAACCTGATCAGCATCCGAGAAGGAGATGAATGGAAGACCGCCTTTAACACTAGAGATGGACACTTCAAGTATCTGGTTATGCCCTTCGGCCTATGTAATGCCCCTGCTGTCTTCCAGGAATTTGTTAATGATATCTTCCGGGACTTGCTTTATACCTGTGTGGTAGTATATTTGGATGATATCCTTATATTCTCCTCTAACCTGGACCAGCACCGGGCTCATGTTCGTCAAGTCCTCACTCGTCTTAGAAGAAACCGCCTGTATGCCAAGATCGAAAAATGTCTCTTTGAACGTTCCTCCTTGCCAATTCTCGGGTACATCATCTCTGCTCAGGGACTGCAAATGGATCCTGCCAAGCTTACCTCAGTTCTGGATTGACCACGCCCCACTGGACTCCGGGCCATACAAAGATTCTTAGGTTTTGCCAACTACTACAGGCAATTTATTCAACATTATTCTAGCCTGGTGGCTCCCATAGTGGCATTAACCAGAAAAGGAGCTAATCCCAAGACCTGGCCTCCTAAGGCTGAAGAGGCCTTCCAGTCCCTGAAATCCGCCTTTGCTTCTGCTCCGGTTCTCTCCAGGCCTGACCCCTCCAAACCATTCTTTCTTGAGGTGGACGCATCCTCGGTGGGAGCCGGAGCTGTGCTGACCCAGAAGTCGTCCAGGGGTAAGACCATAACCTGTGGCTTCTTTTCTAAAACTTTTTCCTCCGCTGAAAGGAACTACTCCATAGGGGACAGAGAACTGTTGGCTATTAAATTGGCCCTAGAGGAATGGAGACATCTTCTTGAGGGTGCCCCTCACCCAGTGAACATTTTCACGGACCATAAGAACTTAGCCTACCTCCAGTCTGCCCAGAGACTGAACCCCCGTCAAGCCCGTTGGTCCCTGTTTTTCGCCTGCTTCAACTTTGAGATTCATTTCCGTCCTGCTGCCAAGAACATTAGGGCTGATGCCCTTCCTCACTCTTCTGACGTTGTGGGCGACTTACCTTCTCCCCAACACATTATCCCACCTGGGGTCAAGAAGACTCTTCATCTAATTTCTCAAATGTACTGGTGGCCCTCTCTGGAGAGAGACGTCACCGAATTTGTTCAATCCTGCGTGGTCTGTGCTCGTGACAAGGTTCATCGTCAGAGATCACCGGGCCTTCTTCTGCCCCTTCCTGTGCCTGAGTCCCACATAGCCATGGACTTTATTACTGATCTTCCCTCCTCACGTGGTAAGACAGTCATTTGGGTTGTGGTGGACCGGTTCTCACTTGGCTCACTTTGTGCCCTTGTCTGGTCTTCCGTCCGTGCCTGAACTAGCCAAACAGTTTTTTCTTCACATCTTCCGCCTCCATGGTCTTCCCAGACACATCGTCTCGGACCATGGAGTGCAGTTTGTTTCCAAATTCTGGAGGGCTCTCTGTGGTCAACTCAGAGTCAAATTGGACTTTTCCTCCTCGTACCATCCACAGTCCAATGGTCAAGTGGGGCGAATCAACCAAATCCTGGGAGACTATCTCCGTCATTTTGTGTCTTCCCGCCATGACGATTGGTCGAATCTACTCCCGTTGGCAGAGTTCTCTTATAATTTCAAGCCATCCTCCGCCTCCAACAAATCTCTGCCACCTCTGCCTCTAACCACCGCTTCCTCTTCTGTACCTGCTGTCGAAGATCTTCTTCAAGACTTCTCTTCCATTTGGCAAGAGACCCACTCAGCTCTCCTCAAGGCTTCGACCCGTATGAAGATCCAGGCCGATAAGAGTCGCAGACCTCCTCCAGAATTCCGTCCTGGGGACAAGGTGTGGCTTTCTTCTAAGTATGTCAGATTCAAGGTACCAAGTTACAAGCTGGGCCCTCGTTTCTTTGGTCCCCTCAAGGTCAAAAGCCGCATTAATCAGGTTTCCTACCAGCTCCATCTTCCTCCCTCCCTTAGAATCCATAACTCTTTCCATGTCTCCCTCCTTAAACCTGCTGTCTTTAACCGCTCCTCTCCCAAACTTCTTTCTCCCACCCGTGTCACTGGCACCTCTGACATCTTCACGGTCAAAGAAATTCTAGCTTCTAAGATCTCCCGGGGGAAAATATTTTTTTTTCTTGAGGGGGAGACCTAAGGGGGGGGGGGGGGGGGTACTGTTACAGCGAGCGCTCCGATCCCCGCCTCCAGATCGGAGCGCCTGCTGCCTGCTTCTGTTGCCCCGGTCCCCGGCGTCTCCCGGTCAGAGACACTGACCGGGAGCGCGGGTCCTATTGTCCCGGGGACGCGGCAAACATGGCGGCTGGCCACCGCTCACGCGCCGCGTCCCCCTCCTTTTTACCTGTGCTCCGTCGCAGCAAGACCATCCCGCTTTGCTGCAGGCTCTGATGAAAACCAGTAGCAACTTAGAACCGATCCTCCAGTATGGTCCACGCCAATCCCTCACTGACACAGAGGATCCACCACCAGCCTGCCGAATCCTGACAATAAAACATTTTTGTATCTGACAGTGCTCATTTAAATCCCTGTCTATAAAGTTCAAGGCTTAAAGGGTATCTCTCATCAAAAAAACTTTTGATATATTATAGATTAATGTATGCAGAATAACTTCACAATTGCATGTTATTAAAAAATATGCTTCTTTCTATTTAATTTTCCACTTTGAAGAAATGACCACTAGGGGTTTCCCTACCAGTCTTAGCAGCAAGCATTTCAGACTCATGCTGGAGTCCTAAACACTACGAGCTGCCAGTCTGCTTTGTTCACAAAGGAGAACACACAGAGCTGCCAGCCTGATTTGTTCACAGCCTGTTTGGCTGTGAACAAAGCAGGCTGGCAGCTCTGAGTGTTTAGGACTCCAGCATGAGTCAGAAATGCTTGCTGACAGGACTGATCGGGAAAAATACAATAGAAAGAAGCATATTTTTCATTAACATGCTATTGGAAAGTTATTCAATATTCATTAATCTAAAATATATCAAAAGTTTATTTGATGAGAGGTACCCTTTAAAGGAAATCTGTCATCAGGGTCACCTGCACTGACCTGGCGGTAGAGACAGGTAGTGCAGGTGACACTGATTACAATAATGCTTACCTGGTCCCATTCTGTGCTGACCTGTCGGCACGGAACGGGACCAGGTAAGTATTGTCATCAGTGTCACCTGCACTACCTGTCTGTACCGCCAGGTTAGTGCACGTGACACTAATAACATATTTTCTTTAATGAGCTCACCGAACAAATTGTGTGTTCCAATAATTAGTGCAAGATAGTTACAAGTATTCAGATCAACAAAAGGACAAGTGCCCAAATTTATGCACCTGTCTACTTTTTTGTTTCAATGCATATTGCACATTTTCTGTTTATCCAATAAACCTCATTTCACTACTGAAGTATTACTGTGACTTTCAGACATTTCATAGCTCAAAATTAAATTGCTGATCCAAACACCCAATTATTTATAAATGAAAATCATTGAAATTGTCAGGGGTGCCTAAACTTTTGCATAAGACTGTATGTTTATTATTACTTAATCCTTTTCTAGGAAATGGATCAACTGCACTGCACCTTATTTAAATAACTGGCACTTAGTCACTACCATTTATTACAGCTATTATTTCACCTTGGTATTTACCGCACTTGAAGCTTTTTGGACTGCAAATAGAAACAGCTGTCAGAATTATAGGCGAGAACTTATCATACATTCTTTTTAATCATATCATTTTTCATGTTTTTTATACTTATTGTAAATATTTTTATCTCTAAGATCTTTCATAACTGCGCTAACTGTGATCTTCAGATTGCTAATTGATAAACCGCAAAGGCCCTTTGGTGTAAAAGGATTAATCTGTTTTCTATTTAATCTGTCAGTCTAGCCATTTTGTTCTTATTTCTATTCTTTCTTAAATGAATACTTTTTAAACATTACAGTTATTTCTATTATATTTCCAGGATCTCTTGAGGACAAATGTTCTTTTATATACCCCTACTTCTAGCCAATAGGCTCAGTGGGTATCTATGCCACTTCAGTTAACCTTCATTTCTGACATTTGTGAGCTGCACATTATCTTTTCTTTTTCTCTTATGTACCTCCACCATCTCATTATTCAATATATGTGTGGGGAAAAAAAAAAGAAAGAAAGAAAGAAAGAAAGAAAGAAAAGAAAAAGAAAGCTCATGTGTAAAAATAAGTAAAGTAAAAATAAAAACATATACTATTATGTTGCCCATTTGATAATCTTTATAATGTTCATAGTTATATCATGGAATAATAAATTACATTGTTTTTCTTTTTTTTATGAACTTGCATTTTATACTTCTTTAACATGGCGCAGGGCATATGATAAATATGGTGCTGATCACATTTCTAACTTTTGTACTTCACTTTGTATGGTGATTCCTCTGCGACATTTTTAACCCGTTCAACAAAATGTGGGACTTTTTAATAATGCTGTCCTCAATTTTGTAAGCCAAGTAAGGGCTGGTGTAGATTTTCGTTTCAGTTAATGCAGTTGTGCCAAAAGATGTGACACAAGCTGAAAAGGTACACATCATAAATTCCTGATCCTTGCATGATATCAGCTGAAATCAGGACTTGGTATGTTCTTTTTGAAGAATCTTTTAAAGCAAAAGTCGCAATGAAAAGTCTCTAAACAGCATTTGAGACAAACTGTGAGACAGATGTACACCACAAAACCAGGTTAAAACCATTGGTAATTATCCAACATTATGTGTCAGCTAATATAAAATGCAAACAACCTACACAAACTCACACTACAAAGTATTACCAAAACCGAAAAATCTCTTTATTATTCAGCACAGTATAATACGGACAGGGAGATCCTTCCACATTAACTCCTTAAGGACCTGGCCAATTTTCACACTTTTGTTTTTTCCTCCTCACCTTCCAAAAATCATAACACTTTCTATTTTGCACCTACAGACCCATATAAAGGCTTGTTTTATGCATCACCAATTGTACTTTGTAATGACATCAATCATTTAAAAAAAAATCTACTGAGACCCCCAAAAAAATATTTGTGGGGTGAAATTGTGTAGGGGCTTCAGTTTCCACGCAGTGCACTTTTGGGTAAAAATGACACCATAGTTTTATTTTTGCGATCCATACGGTTAAAAGGATACCCAATTTATGTAGGTTTTATTTTATTTTACTAATTTAAAAAAAATATAGCTACATGCACCAAAATAAGTATGCTTAACTGCTTGTCAACACAGGATGAGCCTGCTTGTCCTAATCAGCGAATACTTGCCGCATATGGACCAGCCGGCTCCTCTGAAGCTAAACTGTCACAGCATGTAAACATCACAGACAAAGTCTGCGGGAATCCCTGTGGCTTACCCCTCCCCCCAATTGCTGTGATTGGTCAATTAATCCAGATTAACCAATCACAGCAAAGGCAGTTCAAAAAACTCCCTTTCAGAACTCCGATCTCCTTAGAGCAGAGAGATCAGTGAGGAGAGCAGAGCTGTGTATCTCTGTACAGAAAAAAAAAAAAAATAACAAAGACCCCTAAACACCCCCTGTTACCCCTCCTGGTGACCCTGTGTAGGTGACATCAACTATCTTGGACAGCTGATTGTCACCATGCACTGATCTAAAAACTGTGGCCCTCTAGATGTTGAAAAACTAAAACTCCCAACCGTTGGCTGTCAGGGCATGCTGGGAAATGTAGTTTTGCAACATCTGGAGGGCTGCAGTTTGGAGATCACTTACTTAGACCCCCACAGCAGTACAAGGTGATGAAAAAAGAATGAAAAAATCACTTAGACCAGTGGTCTCAGATGTTGCAAAACTACAACTCCCAGCATGCCCTGAAAGCCAACATCTGTGACCACTGATCTAAAACTCTTTCTTTTTTTTTTTCCGACGCACCATGTACTGCTGTGTGCTCCTAACTAAGTGGTGATCTCCAAACTTCAGCCCTCCAGATGTTGCAAAACTACAACTCCCAGCATGCTGAGAGTTGTTGTTTTGCAACAGCTGGAGGTCCACCGTTTGAAGACCACTGGCCTGGCCCATCAGTTTGCTGCCCCTAGCTTTTTTGTGTTATATATTTTTTTTTTTTGCACTCTTTTAAGGGGCGTTTGCAGCCCATGCCACCAGCGTCTGTTCTGCTCTGGGTGGACAGACCTTTTGGCTAGACGTCCCATCAATGCAGTAAATCAAGTGGCTTCATGGCCGCCATTGCGCCGGGTGCAGAAATATAAATGTCGCAAGTTGGCCCTAAAGTCACATGTGAGGAGGATGTGCCCCCGGCACACCCCCTCCATGCGAGGCCCTCTCAATCTCTGCAACGGTCAGCCACCCCTGTGCAAATCCCCAATTTAGGCCTCAAATTAGCTCCTGAACTCTTTCGTATTTAAAGCCAACAGTTCATGTCCACATATGGGGTATTTCTGTAGTCAGGAGAAATTGCATTATTTATTTTTGGGGGCTTTTCTCCTTTTACCACTTAGTGAAAATGAAAAATTGTTATTAAAAATATTTACATGCTAGTGTTGTCCTATATTTCTAATTTCTACAAGTGATAAAAAGAGAAAAGACCCTCAAAATGAGTAATGCAATTTCTCTTGAGAACAAAAATATCCCATATGTGGACGTAAAAGGCTCTGGTGCACAACATGGCTCAGGAGTGAGAAACCACCATGTACATTTGACGACTAAATTTGTGATTTGCACAGGGGTCACTGATAGTTACAGCGGTTCTGACATAAATGCAAAAAAAAAACACCCACATGTGACCCCATTTTGGAAACTACACTCCTCATGGAACTTAACAAGGGGTACAGTGAGACAAATTTCCGTTAAAGTTGGACGTAAGAATGAAAAATTAGATTTTTTTTTTTTATCACTAAAATGCTGGTGTTACCCCACATTTTTCATTTTTACAAGGAGTAGTCGGAAAAAAAGCCCCCCAAAATTTGTAACACCATATTTTCTGAGTAAGGAAATATTCAGTAAGGGCTCAGAAAAGAAGGAGCACCATTGGGATTTTGGAAAGGGATTTTGTTACATTCCTTGAGGGGTGTAGCTTCCCAAATAGCGTGCCAGGTGTTTTTTTTTTTTTTCTTTTTGCTGTTCTGGCGGCATGGGGCTTCCTAAAAGCGACATGCCCCCGAAACTATTTCAGCAGAATTTGCTCTCAAAAAGCTCAAAGGCACTCTTCTGAGCCCTGCAGTGAGCCTGCAGAGCACTTTATGTATACATATGGGGTATTTCCTTACTCAAAAGAAATGGTGTTACAAATTTTGGGGGGCTTTTGCTCCTATTACCCCTTGTGAAAATGAAAAATTTGGGTTAACACCAGCATTTTAGCGAAAAAAAATTATTTTTCATTTTCACGTCCAACTGTAGCGGAAATTGGTCAAACACCTGAACGGTGATAAGGCTCACTATACCCCTTGTTACATTCCTAGAGGAATGTAGTTTCCCAAATCGTATGCGATTTTTTTTTTTTTTTTTTTTTAATGCTGTTCTGGCACCATTGGTGCTTCCTAAATGTCACATGCCCCCCCCCCAAACCATTTCAGCAAAATTTGCTCTCCAAAAGCCCATTGTGGCTCCTTCCCTCCAGAGCCCTCTAGTGCGCTCGCAGAGCATTTATATCCACATATGAGGTATTTCCTTACTTGAGAGAAATTAAGTTACACATTTAGGGGGGGATTTTTCTCCTTTTACCTCTTGTAAACATGAAAAAATGGGTCTACAAGAACATGCGAGTGTAAAAAATTAAGATTTAGAATTTTCGGGGGGGCGTGGCCTGGCTGCCGAGGAGAATGGCTGTGCTTTGAGGGAGCTCCTGCCTCACGCCTGACAAAGCAACCTTAAATAGCGACTGCAGTCACTGCTAACTGCCCTAATTTAGCACAATACCTCCCTGAACACCCGTTCATCATGCCGGGCAGGAGGAAGAAAGTGGTACGCCAGGAATCCCTAGCTAAATTCAGCTTTACCCGCAGAGGCTCCCTCCGCCAAGATGGCGCTGGGCGCGCACAAGCAGTGTCTCCCTCACACTTACAGCGCGGGCTGTCTGCTGCCACTGACCCCGCTCCACTCACCAGACGCTCCTCTTCGGTGCCGCTACTACACCCGCTGCCTTCCGACTCCTCTCCGGATACTGCAGCTCCAGCTCACCCTGTAACTCCCGGCAGCATTGATGAGCTGCACGGCAGGGAACCACAGACAAGTTCGCAGCGCAGTGAAGAGACCGCCATAGGAATCGCACCTTCCTGCAGCCCACTCAAGCAGAGACCAAGGTATGCCTCTGCAGATTGGATACGGGGGGACTATGGGTCTGACTCTGCTATTGCAGATACTGAGGAGGACTGTGCTTTGCAAAGCTTAACAGTCTCTGGGGGCTCCCTGACAGACACAGCTATGAAAAACATGCTGCTGGTACTCCACAAGACCTTCTTAAAAGATATGTCCAAAATGGTCTCCCCCTTACAGGCTGCCATTGATGATCTGGGTGAGAGAGTTGACCATATAGAGACTAAGTTTGGGGAATTCTCTGACTCCCACAATCACCTGATTGACTCCCACAACACTCTGGAAGATGACCTTACAGCTTTAAGAGAGAAGGTGGCAGATTTGGAGGACAGAAGCCGCCGCAATAATGTCAAGTTCCGTGGGGTCCCTGAGTCTGTATCCCCTGCGGACATACCACAGTACATACGCTCCATACTTAAAGTGGCCCTGCCTGAGTGTTCCCCCACTGAGTTGGAGGTGGATAGAGCCCACAGATTGCCTCTTCCTAAACATCTCTCTGATGGCACCCCCAGAGATGTGCTGGCGAGAGTGCATTTTTATACCACCAAAGAACGTTTTATGGAATTTACTCGCAGAAATCGGGGTCTCCCTGCTCCTTACCATGGAATATCAGTATACACAGATCTCTCCGCAGCCACTATGCAGGCCCGCAAGGCGTTACAACCAATCACCCAGGCTCTGAGAGATGCCAAAATCGCTTATAGATGGGGTTTCCCCACCCGCCTGCTCATTAAAAGGGGAGAAAAGTTCCACGTGGTCAGATCTGTACCAGATGGACACTCTCTTCTGAAATCCTGGAATGTCAAATTGCCCATGAACGGAGCGACTGACCGCACTTCGGCGTCCCGCCGCATACAGAAGGACTGGTCCACACAATGAAGGGCTCCTGACTGCTCCTCTCCGGTATTTGGGCTGAGGGCTCGGGCTCCATCGGTTTGGTAACCCCTCGGTATCAGGATGGACTCTTACCCCCATCCTTGTTTTTCTGGCTCTACACAGTTGAGCCTACTGTTTTATTTTCTTGTTCGTTATTCTCTTGTATATATTGGTTCTTATGCTTTTTACTCAATGCGAAATCCACTGTACTCCATTGCTGTTCTGTCCGTTCCATTCTATTGCAATGCCTCATCTTTTATTATCAGACCGGGTGTGTGCTGGCTGGGAGGCACATCTGGTCACTTCTACTGTATTACCTCTACAACTTCTTCTACTCACTCCTTATTTTATAAATGGTTATTAAGTTAGCTAGCATTAATGCAAACGGTCTAAATGCTAGGGGTTTACAATGTGATGTTTTGTGCATTCAAGAGACCCATCTGTTACAGAAGGACACATATCGAATCAAACACCAGGCATACAACCACATCTTCCACTCCACATACACCTCTAAATCTAGGGGAGTTACAATTGCAATCCGTAACACGGTTGCTTTTTCCCTGCACAATTGCGTCACAGATCCTGCTGGGAGATACATTATCCTTCAATGCACCATCAACCAACTCCCACTGACTATCACGGCTCTATACGCTCCAAATGTGGGTCAGATGAGGTTTCTTAAGTCGGTGCTACGCAGACTCCGTAAATTACCCTGGGGTTCGAACATTATTTGTGGGGATTTTAACATGATAGCCAGCTCTTCCCTAGACACGTCTTTTAACAATCGCCTCCAGACCCACACCTTGGAGTCATGGCTCCACCATGAAGATTTCTATGACATCTGGAGGGTGCATCATCCATCAGACAGAGAATATACTTTTCTATCTGGGGTCCATAATACTTATTCACGCCTTGATATGTTCCTGGTGGATAGAACGCTACTTCCTAGAATGGACCACTCTTCCATAGAAGCAATTAAGTGGTCGGATCATTCTGCAATCACATTGTCTGTTGGAGATGATGTATCATCTTCTCCGGCCCATATGTGGAGATGTAGCCCTTTTCTTCTATCGGACCAGAAATTTTCTCAATGCCTTAGGGGAGATATCCAGGAATATTTTTCTTTAAATGCCCAGTCCGAGACTAACCCCTTCACACTATGGAATTGTCATAAGGCGGTAGTGAGAGGTCTCTGCATTAAATACGGAGCCACTCTCAAGAAAATTAGGGAACAAAAACTTACAGACATCTTATCCCTCCTGAAACACGCGGAGGATATGAATAAAACAAACCCCTCAGTCGATACTTCCCAAAAAGTGGGCTCTTTAAGGAATGATCTCCGTTGCCATCTCCTACACATTTATGAGAAGGCTCATAGGAGGTTTGGGGCAGTTTACTATGCACAAGACAACAAATCTGGAAGGCTTTTGGCCCATAGGCTAAAATCCCGTCAGCAAAAATCCCGCATTCCTTTCCTAATATACCCTACCACAGGCACTAAACTGTACACGCCTAAAGACATAGCCAATGGTTTCCAGACATACTACTCACACCTCTACAATTTAGCCTCGTCCTCCACATCACCTGCACATATATCTGAAATACAAAATTACCCTACTTCCCTTGATTTGCCGACCCTGTCCCCCCTGCAACTTGTAACTCTCAATGGTGAGATCACACTCCAGGAAGTCCAGGATGTCATATCCTCCCTCCCCCAAAACAAAGCGCCAGGGCCGGATGGTTTTATCTCCCAGTACTTTAAATTATACTCGCCCATCTTATCACCACATTTTCTGGGCTTCTGCAACCATGCCATGAAAGAGGGCACATTGCCTAGGGAAAATCTTGAGGCCCTTGTCACCACACTCCCAAAACCCGGCAAATCAATGGACTCTCCACAAAACTTTCGTCCTATTTCTCTTCTGAACCAGGACCTGAAAATTTATGCTAAAATTCTTGCCAACAGATTGGCCCCCCTACTCCCCTCACTCATCAACCCTGACCAATCCGGTTTTGTTCCTGGTAGACAAACCTCGGACAACACCAGACGATTATTACATATCTTCCACCATATAGAGAGATGCCACATCCCCTCGTTGGTGGTGGCCTTGGATGCTGAGAAGGCGTTTGACCGGCTCCGCTGGCCGTTCGCCTTCTCGGTTCTACGATTCATGGGTTTCACTGGCAACATTCTTTCTGCAATGTCGTCCCTATATTCTTGTCCCTCTGCTAGGGTCCTTACTAACGGCTGCATGTCCGACCCGTTTGTCATTACTAACGAATCTCGTCAGGGCTGCCCATTATCTCCTTTAATATATATACTCTCTATTGAGCCATTAGCGCAGGCCATCCGTCAATGCTCTGAGATATCAGGGATACAGATTGGGAGTCATTCTCACGTAATATCCCTATATGCGGATGATGTCATCCTCACATTGTCCAACCCTGTCCAATCGCTACCGGTAGTTCTGGAAATCATTGACACCTTTGGCCACCTCTCGTATTATTCCCTCAACAAGTCTAAAACCCAAGCCTTACCCCTTAACCTTCCACAGACACAAATCCATTCCCTACAATCCTCCTATAAGTTTGACTGGAGGACTGCTTCCATAGACTATCTAGGTATACACTTATCCTACCCGCACAGCACACTTTTTTCAGTTAATTACCTGCCTCTGTTACGGAACCTCTCCTCTGAGGCTGACACCTACCTGAAACAAGACACTTCATGGGTCGGTAGGGTGGCAGCATTTAAGATGTTCATGCTACCCAAGTTATTATACCATTTCAGGTCATTACCTATAGCATTACCTAATTCCTTTTTCAACAAAGCAGAAAGCATTTTAACCCGTTTCATATGGGCTGGCAGAAAGGCAAGAGTATCTTTCCAAATTCTAGCTAAAAACAGAAATGTTGGAGGCTTAGGCCTGCCTGATGTTAACCCCTTAAGGACTCAGGGTTTTTCCGTTTTTGCACTTTCGTTTTTTCCTCCTTACCTTTTAAAAATCATAACCCTTTCAATTTTCCACCTATAAATCCATATTATGGCTTATTTTTTGCGTCGCCAATTCTACTTTGCAGTGACATTAGTCATTTTACCCAAAAATGCACGGCGAAATGGGAAAAAAAATCATTGTGCGACAAAATCGAAAAAAAAACGCCATTTTGTAACTTTTGGGGGCTTTCGTTTCTACGCAGGGCATATTTCGGTAAAAATTACACCTTATCATTATTCTGTAGGTCCATACGGTTAAAATGATACCCTACTTATATAGGTTTGATTTTGTCGCACTTCTGGAAAAAATCATAACTACATGCAGGAAAATTTATACGTTTAAAAATGTCATCTTCTGACCCCTATAACTTTTTTATTTTTCCACGTATGGGGTGGTATGAGGACTCATTTTTTGCGCCGTGATTTGAAGTTTTTATCGGTATGATTTTTGTTTTGATCGGACTTTTTGATCACTTTTTATTCATTTTTTAATGGTATAAAAAGTGACCAAAATACGCTTTTTGGACTTTGGAATTTTTTTGCGCGTACGCCATTGACCGTACGGCTTAATTAATTATATATTTTTATAGTTCGGACATTTACGCACGCGGCGATACCACATATGTTTATTTTTTATTTTTTTTACACTGTTTTATTTTTTTTATGGGAAAAGGGGGGTGATTCAAACTTTTATTAGGGAAGGGGTTAAATGACCTTTATTAACACTTTTTTTTACTTGTTTTTTGCAGTGTTATAGGTCCCATAGGGACCTATAACACTGCACACACTGATCTCCTATGCTGATCACTGGTGTGCATTAACACGCCTGTGATCAGCATTATCGGCGCTTGACTGCTCCTGCCTGGATCTCAGGCACGGAGCAGTCATTCGTCGATCGGACACCGGGGAGGCAGGTAAGAGTCCTCCCGGTGTCCGATCAGCTGTTCGGGATGCCGCGATTTCACCGCGGCGGTCCCGAACAGCCCGACTGAGCAGCCGGGTCACTTTCACTTTCACTTTAGAAGCGGCGGTCAGCTTTGACCGCCGCTTCTAAAGGGTTAATACCGCACATCGCCGCGATCGGCGATGTGTGGTATTAGCCGCGGGTCCCGGCCGTTGATTAGCGCCGGGACCGACGCGATATGATGCGGGATCGCGGCGCGATCCCGCTTCATATCGCGGGAGCCGGCGCAGGACGTAAATATACGTCCTGCGTCATTAAGGGGTTAAAGCTTATTATGTTGCGACTATAATCTCAACTATCAAATATTGGTGGCATGACTCTCCTAGATCCCATTGGGTTCAGATTGAACGTCACCTTACCTCCCCATACTTACCTACAGATCTCCTACTCCTTCCTATATGGAACCTCACCCCACCTACTATCGATAATCCCATACTACATAACACTTTCCGGGTATGGCGGCTATATCTCACTACTCTGAATTCCTCAGGACAGGCAAACATAGAAAATATACCCCTTTCCTTTATACAAGCCTACATACCCAACCTGTCCCTAACATCGTGGTTTGTGGCCGGCCTATCAGATACTGGCCCCCTATTCCAGGACCATGTGCTGAAGACTTTCCAACAACTCACATCCTCCTATAATATTCCACAAGCGGATTTTTATAAATTTCTTCAGATACGCCATTTTCTTAACTCGCTCCAACCGACTAGTGTTACATTAGACTCGCATACTCTCACTTATTTAAAAAAGGACTCCTCGGGCTTAAAAATCCCTTACACAAATTTTTCAAAATCAGGGAAATTCTCTAAGACATATCCTCTGAGACTTTGGGAGAGGGACTTAGACATACAACGTGACTCATTGGAATGGGAGGCTGCTTTCAGAAATATCAACAAGCACTTTATGTGTGCCACTCACATTGAATCAGCATTCAAAACCATACTCCGCTGGTATTTTACTCCAGACAAAATCGTCCGAGCCTATCCAGGCTCATCTGATAGATGCTGGCGCCACTGTGGCTCCAGTGGCACTTTGCTTCACGTGCTATGGGCATGCCCACTTGTATGACAATTTTGGACGGATTGTCTCACACTACTCACTGATGTCCTACAAGTACAGGTGCCATGGACTCCACAATCGGCCCTATTGTTCCTTGACCTACATCTTATACCACCTCCCTTTAGAGCTCTATTTAGCATAATTTGCATAATAGCAAAAATTCTTATCACGAGCTTATGGAAATCTACAAATATCCCACGTATCTCACAGGTCATACAAAAAGTAAATAACACATATGCTTTTGAAAAAACATTGGCGGCAGGAGCTGGCACCTACCCCTCCTTCCTCCGGAAGTGGCAATTATGGATTGACTCTTCCCATTGTATATCGCTATAACACCTATCTTACTTCTAGGGACTTGACATGTATTATGCTACCAATCCCTCTATCCCCCTGAACATTTACTAGACCGTTTACTAGACCGTTTGCCAGCGTATCAACCTCTTCTCCATTTACATATGCGCTTTTGTATGTTCCCACAAGATGTGGCAATTTTCTGTTTACCTCCGGATTGGTGTTCCTAGTATATGTGACAGACTGGAGGATTATCGCTTTTTGTTCTTTCTGTTTGTTTCTGGTTACATTATGTTTGTTTCCACTACATAATTTGTTCATTGAAAAATCTGTTCAATAAAAACTATTGAAAGTAAGATTTAGAATTTTCTCCTCCATTTTGGGTGCAGTTTTCATAATGGGGTCCATTATGGGGTATTTCTAACATATAGACCCTCAAATTCACTTCAACTTGTACCTGAAAAATTCTGATATTGAAATTTTTGTGAAAAATTTTAAAATTGCGGCTAAACTTTGAAGCCCTCTAATGTCTTCAAAAAGTAAAAACATGTCAACTTTATAATTCAAACATAAAGTAGACATATTGCATATGTGAATCAATATATAATTTATTTGACATGTCTATTTTCCTTACAATCAGAGATTTTCAAAGTTAGAAAAAGGAAATTTTGGAATTTTTCACCAAGAAATGATGCAAGTATTGACAAAAATGTACCACTAACATAAAGTAGAATATGTCACTAAAAAAAAAACAACCTCGAAATCAGAATTAAAGGTAAAAGCATCCCAGAGTTATTAATGCATAAATTGTCAGTGGTCAGATTAGCAAAAAAGGGCTCAGTCCTTAAAGGGGTACTCCATGGGAAAACCTTTTTTTTTTTTTTTAATCAACTGTTGCCAGAAGCTTAAAAGGATTTGTAAATTACTTCTATTAAAAAAAATCTTTAGCCTTCTAGTACTTTTTAACAGCTGTATGCTACAGAGGAAATTATTTGCTTTTTTAATTTCTTTTTTGTCTTGTCCTCAGTGCTCTCTGCTGACACCTGATGCTGTCCAGAGCAGGAGAAAATCCCCATTGCAAATCTATGCTGCTCTGGACCGTTCCTGACACGGACAGAGAGCACTGTGGACAAACTAAAAATACATTTTAAAAGACAATAATTTCCTCTGTAGCATACAGCTGCTAAAAAGTACTGGAAGTGTGAAGATTTTTTAATAGAAGTAATTTACAAATCTGCTTAACTTTCTGGCACCAGTTGATTTAAAAAAAAATGTTTTCCAACGGAGTACCCCTTTAACCCCTTAAGAACTCACAACATGTGTTCTTTATTCTTTGGGTCAATACGATTAAAATGATATCCATGATTACATACTTTTCTATTACTGTTGTACTTAAAAAAAAAAATCACAAATTTTTTAACCAAATTAGTACATTTAAAATCCCTCTATTTAGAAGACCTATAACTTTTTGATTGTTCCGTATAAGTGTTGTTATGAGGGCTAATTTTTTGCGCCATGATCTGTACTTTTTATTGATACCATATTTGCATATATAAAACTTTTAATACAGTTTTAATCAATTTATTTTGGAAAGAAAATGTTATTTAAAAAAAAGCAGCAAATTATGTATATATATGTATATATATATATATATATATATATATATATATATATATATTACACTTTTTGGGGGTGAAATGGAGAAAATGGGACAATTTACATTTTTATTGGGGGGAGGGGATTTTTCACTTTTTTATTTATTTATAATATTTTTTTTACTTTTTTTTTACTTTTATTTTTACACTTTAATAGTCCCCATAGGGGACTATTTATAGCAATCATTTGATTGCTAGTATTGTTCAGTGCTATGCATAGGGCATAGCACTGATCATTGTTATCATCATCTTCTGCTCTGGTCTGCTCGGTCTCAGACCAGAGCAGAAAACCAGTGGAAGGCCGCGGACGCAGGTGAGGAGACCTCCATCTGCCAATCCGGATGATCGGATCGCCACGGCAGAGCTGTGGGCGATTCGATCATCCATTTTAGTGATGGCAGCGCTGCAGATGCCATTATCTGTATTGATCACAGCATCTGAGGGGTTAATGGAGGACATCCGCGCGATCGCGGATGTCACCTTTACCAGCGGGTCCCTGGCTGCTATCAGCAGCCAAGACCTGCTGCGCATGACCCGAGCATCGCTCCGATGCTCGCGGTTATGTATAGGACGTAAATGTACATCCTGGTGCGTTAAGTACCACCTCACCAGGAAGTACATTTACGTCCTGCATCGTTAAGGGGTTAAGGTGACAATGGAGTCCTTAATGGGTTAAAAATGTCCTCTTCTGACCCCTAAAACTTTTTTAGTTTTCCGCATATGGGGCTATATGCACTATTTTGCACCGTTGTATGTAGTTTTTATTGGTACCATTTTTGTTTTGATGGGACTTTTTGACCGCTTTTTATTCATTTTTTATGGTATATTGAGTGCCTAAAAATGCTCAATTTTGTACTTTGGTATTTTTTTATGTGTATGCCATTGACCGTGCAGTTTAAATAACATTGAATTTTAGTAGTCCAGACATTTACGCATGCGGTGGTACCACAAATGATTATGTTTATTTTTATTACATCATTTTGTTTTAAAAAATGGGAAAAGGGGAATGATTCAAACTTTTTTAGTGCTCATAGAGGCTATACCATGCATCTTGCAATTGCATATACTGTTCAATGCTAAGCTTTGGCTCAGCATTGATCAGTGTTATCAGCGCTCTGCTGCTTCAGCCTGTCATGGCTGGCTTGGAGCATCAGATCCTTGATCGGATGATGATGAGGAAGGTTAGCCCCCCTCCCGCCATCCTCTCAGCTGATCGGAACATCACTATATTACTGTGATGGTTCTGATCAGCCCTACTGAGCTGCCGGGTACATTTTTTTTAACATTTCAGACTCCGCAATCAACTTTGATTACGGTGTCTAAAGGGTTAATGGGGTTTGAGGCTCATAGCAACCAGGACCAACCAGGTATGGATCGTGCTCAGCTTATGAGCATGCTTCAAACCCCTGTAACAGGACCAGGGCATACAGGTACTCCCTTGGTCCTTAAGTACCAGGACGCAAGGGCATACCTGTAAGTCCTTCATCCTTAACAGGGTAAAACTACCCACCATTAACCCCTTAAGGACTCAGCCCATTTGGACCTTAAGGACTAAGACAATTTTATTTTTACGTTTTTGTTTTTTCCTCCTCCCCTTCAAAAAATCATAACTCTTTTATATTTTCATCCACAGACTAGTATGAGGGCTTGTTTTTAACGTGACCAGTTGTCCGTTGTAATGCCATCACTCACTTTACCATAAAATGTATGGCCCATAAAAATAAAAAAATACTATTTGTGTGTGGAAATTAAAAAGAAAACCACAATTTTGCTAATTTTGGAAGGTTTTGTTTTCACGCCGTACAATTTATGGTAAAAATGACATGTGTCTTTTATTCTCTGGGTCAATACGATTAAAATGATAGCCATGATTATACACTTTTCTATTACTGTTGCGCTTAAAAAAAATCGCAAACTTTTTAACCAAATTTGTACATTTAAAATCCCCCTATTTTGAAGACCTATAACTTTTTCATTTTTCCATATAAGCGGTGGTATGAGGGCTCATTTTTTGCACCATGATCTGTACTTTTTATTAATACCATATTTGCTTATATAAAACTTTCATTACATTTTTTATTATTTTTTTTTGGAATAAAATGTTATAAAAAAGCAGCTATTTTGGACTTTTTTTTTAACGTTCACGCCGTTCACCGTACAGGATCATTTACATTTTATGTATATAAAATAATTTTTTTACACTTTTTGGGGGTAAATTAGGGAAAATGGGACAATTTACGTTTTTATTGGGGGAGGGGGTTTTTCACATTTTTTAACTATTTTTTTTACTTTTTTTACTTTTATTTTTACACTCTTATAGTCCCCATAGGGGGCTATTTATAGCAACCATTCGATTGCTAATCCTGTTCAGTGCTATGTATAGGACACAGCACTGATCAGCATTATCGTTCATCTTCTGCTCTGGTCTGCGGGAAGGTAGATCAGAGCAGAAAACTCCTGGAAGGCAGCGGAGCCAGGTGAGGGAACCTCGGTCTGCCGTGCAGAATGATCGGATCGCCGCGGCAGCGCTGTGGGCGATCCGATCATCCTGTTAGGTGACTTTGATGCTGCAGATGCCGTGATCTGTATTGATCACAGCATCTGAGGGGTTAATGACGGACATCCGCGGGATCGCCGGTGTCCGCCATTACCGATCCACAGCCCGGACCTGCCGCACATGATGTCGGCATCGCTCCGATGCCCGCTGTTATGCTCAGGACGTACATGTACGTCCTGGTGCGTTAAGCACCACATCACCAGGACGTACATTTACGTCCTGCGTTGTTAAGGGGTTACAAACCCAAACTCAATTTTATGTATATGTGTCATATTGTGTTGAATAATAAAAAGATTATGTAGTTTTGGTAATACAGTATGGTAGTGTCAGTTTTTGAAGGTTTTTTGTTTTTATACTTTATTGTCTAGAGATTGTGGATGCTGCTTGTAAGTCTGTGGAGAGACTAGGGCCTAGATTTATCAAAGTTTGTAGAGCTTATTTTCCCATATATTTGGCTCAACTTTGGCACAACTTTGGCACAACTCCGCTTATTAGCGACTTTTTTTCTGTTTACATCCGTCCGCTCAATTTGACATCTTGCTCACGTAGACATTTTTTCACTTTCCAGTACACCCTGATTTATCAACTGCGACTGTCGCAGATCTAGGTGCATCCGATTAAACAGCTTGAACCTTGCTTATGGTTCTGCTTTTCTGACTACCTGATCACAGATCACACTGATTTACATCCCCACCTTGTCTCCCACCTGCCCGCTCGAGCTGCACATCTCCCATCTGTCTGTTACCTGTTGCAAGACTACAACTCCCAGCATGCCCTTACAGTGAGGGCATGCTGGGAGTTGTAGTCTTGTAGCAGATAGCGAGTGGGAGATGTGCGGCATGGGCGGGTAAGAGACAAGGGGGGGGATGTAAATCAGTGCCCCCGTCATTAAGTGAGGGTAGCGGGGATAGAATCAGATGGGGCCCGGGTGGCTGCAGAGTGATGCCCACTCTGGCTCCTTCAAAAACTCTGCGGCACTGAGGTATGTTAGAGTCCCTAATGTAATTTCACATTCCTAGATGGGTCCCCTGATTGGCCGGGACCGAGCAGCAAATCACGGGACCCCGCGCGAAATTTGATCTTACAAACTATGTGGCTCCGTTATATGTTAAAAGGAGCCCTGGGTGGCATCACTCTGCAGCCTCCCGGGACTCCTGCAGATGGGCTGGGAGATGTGTAGGAGCCGTCCCTGCCATCCCTCAGTGCTGCAGCTCCTGCACATCTCCCGGCTGTGGGAGCCCCAGGCAGCTGCAGTGTTATGTCAGCCCGGGCTCCCTTTGCTACGGTGCCGCAGAGTTTACTGTCATTTCAAATTTCTGAAATTATATGAATTTACAGTGATTTTCTGATCCCCGCCGGCAAGGGAGCAGAGCACATTACTGCTCGCTTCCCGGCTTGCACGACTACAACTCCCAGCGTATCCTTACAGTAAGGACATGCTGGGAGTTGTAGTTGTGCGGCGGGGGCCGGTGACAAGCTTGTCACCTGCCCTCTGCTGCACTATTACAACTCCCAGCAACTCCAGGGCATGCTGGGAGTTGTAGTCATACAGCGGGGGGAAGGGGTAGGTGACAAGCTTGCCACTTGCCCGCACATCTCCCGCGCCCCATGATTACAACTCCCAGCATGTCCTTACTCTAAGGGCATGCTGGGAGTTGTAGTTGTGCGGCAAGGGAGATGCGCGGGCGGGTGACAATAAATGTGTTAGCCTATTTATTTTATTTTTTTTCTCATTTCAGATCTGTGTATCCTGTGGACTTTGAATTCGGCGGACTACGTCGATGATCAGCATTTTTTTTTCTGTTTAATGTTAATAAAATGGTCAACGCAGGCCTGTGGGGAAGTGTTTTTTTGGAATACTTTTTTTTTAAAGGTGTTGTGTTTTTTTTTAATTTACTTGACAGGCTTAGTAGTGGAAGCTGTCTTATAGACAGAATCCATAACTAAGCCAGGGCTTAGCGTTAGCCCCAATTACAGCTAGCGCTAACCCCCAATGATTACCCCGGTACCCACCGCCACAGGGGTGCCAGGAAGAGCCGGAACCAACATTCGCGGAGCGTCAAAAATGGTGCTCCTGGGCCTAGGTGGTAACAAGCTGGCATCATTTAGGCTGCAGAGGACCAGTAACAATGGTCCTCGCCCACCCTGGTAATGTCAGGCTGTTGCTGCTTGGTTAGTATTTGGCTGAAAATAAAAATAGGGGGGACCCTATGATTTATATATATATATATATATATATATATATATATATAATATTTATGCAAAAAAAAAGCATTAGGTTTCCCAAGCAGCAACAGCCTGATGTTACCAGGGTGGGTGAGGACCATTGTTACTGGCCCTTCCCAGCCTAAATAACACCAGCCTGTTACCATCTAGGCAGAAGCACCATTTTTGATGCTCCGGGCCTGTTGATACTGGCTCTTCCTGGCACCCCTGTGGCGGTGGGTACCGTGGTAATAATTGAGGGTTAGCGCTAGCTGTTTTTGTGGCTAACACTAAGCCCGGCTTAGTAATGGACTCCCACTATAAGATGGCTTCTACTACTAAGCCTGTAAAGTAAATTTAAAAAAACACAACACGTTTAAAAAAACTTTATATTCCAAAATAAACACTTCCCCAAAAGCCCTCGTAAACCATTTTATTAACATTAAACAAAAATAAATACTGGTCACCATACTCCTCCGAATCTAAAGTAATCCACAGGATAGACGGATCTGAAATGAGAAGTAAAAAAAAAATTAAAAAAGAGTTAGTACATTTAGGGAAAAAAAGTGTTAAAAAATAATGTAATAAACACACACACACACACACACACACACATATATATATATATATATATATATATATATATATATATATATATGTATACATACAGTACAGACCAAAAGTTTGGACACACCTTCTCATTCTGAGTTTTCTTTATTTTCATGACTATGAAAATTGTAGATTCACACTGAAGGCATCAAAACTATGAATTAACACATGTGGAATTATGTACATAACAAAAAAGTGTGAACATATGTCATATTCTAGGTTCTAGCTACCTTTTGCTTTGATTACTGCTTTGCACACTCTAGGCATTCTCTTGATGAGCTTCAAGAGGTAGTCACCTGAAATGGTCTTCCAACAGTCTTGAAGAAGTTCCCAGAGATGCTTAGCACTTGTTGGCCCTTTTTGCCTTCACTCTGCGGTCCAGCTCACCCCAAACCATCTCGATTGGGTTCAGGTCCAGCGACTGTGGAGGCCAGATCATCTGGCGCAGCACCCCATTACTCCCCTTCTTGGTCAAATAGCCCTTACACAGCCTGGAGGTGTGTTTGGAGTCATTGTCCTGTTGAAAAATAAATGATGGTCAAACTAAATGAAAACCGGGTGGAATAGCCTGCCGCTGGTTCAGTATGCCTTCAATTTTGAATAAATCCCCAACAGTGCCACCAGCAAAGCATCCCCACACTATCACACCTCCTCCTCCACACCAGCACACATGTGAAGTGAAAACCATTGCAGGTGACTACCTCTTGAATCTCAACAAGAGAATGCCAAGAGTGTGCAAAGCAGTAATCAAAGCAAAAGGTGGCTACATATATATTTATATATATATATATATATATATATATATATATATATATATATATATATATATGTATATATATCACTTTTTTTTTTCAAAGCTGCAAATTTGTGTTCTGAAGTTTTTGGCTTATGTAAGCCATATTTATCAACCCGCCTGTGATAGTATGATAAATGTGCCATACATAAGCAAAACTAAAGCAAAAAAAAAAAAAAAAAGCACTTGCTTACCAAAGCAACGATAATAAATGTCCCCCTAGGTGAATTACAGTGATATAAGGAGACTTGTGCTTGTGTGCACTGTGTACATTCATGTTCTGAGCACAGGCACACAAGAAGACAGTTGACCGACAGCAGCAGCTGAGAGTGCGCATATAACACACTAGAACCTACCCACACTTCCAGTAAACTTAAACGTAAATTAATTTGTGATGTAACATCAGATGGGCCAAAGCACAGAGAAGACATGGATGACTGAACAAACTAATGTGAGACACCTATGGGCTGAATAAAAACTTAAATTTTTAAGGCAAACAAAATGTTTTTATTAAATGACATTAAATTGAATTGGTCAGGTTGCCACCATTATTGCTCTAGCCCAGTCAGTCATTTAAAGGGAACCAATCATCAGATTTTACCCTATATAACGCTTGGCAACCTCTCTCGGATTCTAATACCACTATCACTACACGGCCCTGATCCACTACAATGCTAAACCTGACACTTTTTTGATTCCACCATCTATTAGTCCGTTTAGCATCAGACCTACTAATATACTACACTTGGTGATAGACCAGGGTGATGTACAGTCATCAGATCTCTTTGTTTTATCACCTCCCACCACCACCTCCATTTCTCCTCCTTTTTTAGAGAAAGCCCCTCTGGCACCTGTGAAATTGAAAACCATCACCGATTTCTTTCCGAGAACATCTGGAAAAAGAAAACTAGAAGGGGACGAAGAGGAGGAGCCAATAAAAAAACAAGGAAAAACAATAACAAGAGATTAGAATCCCCCCATTTGGAGACTACTGAAGGGTTTTTTTCCACTAGTCCGAATCAATCTACTATAAAAATATTTAATTTATCTCATCATACTTTGAATAACGATGAAACATCATTGTTACAGAAAGGTTTATCCTACTGCCCACATTACAGCTCTAAGAAATTTGATCTTTTACTAGGTCTTCATCAATTTCAACGCCGGCTTACATTACAACGGCATTTTCTGCTCCCTATTAGAAAACCTGATAAGTTTAGTACGGATGATCCCCTGCCGGGGGTTCACCCAGAGGTGAAAATTAAATCACGTTTTTATCCTACTGCTAGTCAAGGACACTATATTAAAACGTTCCACAAACTTGTGGCAAATGAAATTCGTAAATTCCCGACAGTGATTCCACCACACTCCAAAGAAGGGCTCCTAACTAAGAAAGAAAAGATGGCTTTGAAAAGAATCAAAGAAAACACAGATATTATAATTCGATCTGCAGACAAAGGAGGGGGGATTGTCATCCAAGATTTTGTGGATTATGAGAAGGAAGCATTCAAGATTTTGGGAGATCCCATCTATTATGAGAGAACCAGTGGGGATCCATTCCCACAACTCCAGAAAACTATTCTTAATCTGGTAAATGACAGTTTTAGTAGGAATCTGATCACAAAAAAAGAAAATACATTTTTATACATTCAGAATCCCAGTGTTCCTTTCTATTACCATCTTCCCAAAGTTCACAAGAACGCTTCCCACCCCCCAGGTCGACCGATAATCTCTTGGATTAATAGCCCAACGAGTAACATCTCACAATATCTTGACTTGATTCTGCAACCTCATGTACAAAAACTTCCGAGTTATTTGAAAAACTCGGACGATCTCATCCTCCTCCTGAAAAATCATCCATGGGAGGATAACATGATCTTTCTAACTATGGACGTCACCGCTCTCTATAGCAATATAGATCAAGATCTGGGTATATCTAGTACCCGATCATTTTTAGAGAATGATTTTTACATGACACGTGAGCAGATTCCTTTTTTGTTGCAGTGTCTGGAATTAATTTTGAAAAATATTTTTTTTATTTTCAATGGTGGAACCTACCACCAAAAGAAAGGCACGGCGATGGGGACCCGAATGGCCCCCTCGTACGCAAACCTTTTTATGGGGTTTTTTGAGGACACCTGGATTAAATCCAACCCCCTTTTCCAAAAGCATGTAGTGATGTATAAAAGATATATTGACGATTTGTTCGTCCTATGGAGAGGCACCCCGACACAAATAGAGGATTTTGTGAAATACATAAATAGCAACAATTGGGGTATAACTCTGACCCCGAATTATTCCACCATTTCCATCGAGTTTTTAGATCTTTCCATCTCACACACCGGTAGAGAGATAACTACAGAAACGTATTTTAAGCCAGTAGATTCCAATAGTTACGTGCCCTTTTCCAGTGGACATTATCATAAATGGAAAGTTAACATTCCCTATGGACAGTTCCGACGTATAAGGAAGAACTGTACCAATCTTTCAACTTTCAAGAAACAAGCAAAAAGTCTAAGACACCGGTTCCTGGAAAAAGGTTACCCAAATGAACTCATTAAAAATGCATATTTCCGAGCACTAAATCTTACCCAAGATGATTGCCTTCCCTCGTCCGAAATCACATCGGACTCAGTGTCTAAATCAAGTTCTATGAATCCACCGTTGATATCAGGGGACAAAAATACAGGAATAATTTCATTACCACCTATTCAGGAGGACATTTGTTGATTAAGAAGATCCTTCAAAACATTGGGGAATTTTAAGATCAGATCCCTATTTGGGAAAAACACTACCCAATAAACCCGGCATCACTTTCCGTAGGGCCCCTTCCCTGCGCAACATTATTGCCCCGAGTCGCAGAAATAAACTTACATTGACTATAAATCCGATTAGGACCTCCGACTCTTTAGCCAAGAAAGGAGTGTTCAAATGCGGCAAATCTAGATGCCTGTGCTGCCGGTCGATCAACCATGGGAGTACCAGCTTTTCAAGTACCCATACTGGAGAGAAATATTCCATAAAAACCCATATAGATTGTCAAACTTCCTTTACCATCTATTTAATAACCTGCAAATGCGGCAGACAATATGTTGGACGTACAAGCCAACAACTACATCTACGTTTGAATCAACATCGCAACAATATTAAAAAAGGGTTTTTACAACATGGTCTTTCACGTCATATTGCACTAACACACAAATTAGAAGAATCTAATTTAATTACAATTATGCCAATTGAACATATTCCAATATCAGTACCGAATCGATTTGAGGTTCTATGCCGTAAGGAAATGTATTGGATCTATACATTACATTCCCTGCAACCGTTCGGCTTGAATGAGATTACTGAACTTGTTTGTTAAAACTACTATTCACCCCATTGAGCGTCTAGAATCTAATAATCATCAGTTATCATTTTTTGTTTTTGTTTTTATGTCTAAATTGGATATTTTGTGGGAATTTTTGCACTACCTTTTTAATAGCATTATTGGTTTTCTATATGTATGTATGTAGATATGAGCTCGCTGGATGAGAGCAATCAACTTGACACAATATTTATGTCGCCTACCATGGATGTGTGTGTCGGCTGGAGCAGCCGGTGTTTGTTTTTTCCTCGACTTGGCGATGGCCCTCTTGCTGCGGCTGGGCCGTTTTTTTTTTTTTGGCTGCGGGCTGTCTCCCATCCCTGTCTTGGCCACAAGGTGGGCTGTGCCGTCTTTGGTAAGCAGCCTTGTGTTTTTGCCCTTTAGCCATCTATCCTATCAGATGACCTGACGAAGAGGGGGTCCCACCCCTTGAAACGCGTAGTCTTTAGCGCTGATTAAAGTAATGTTGAATATTTTATCCATTGTCCTCCACGGCTAATTCTTCCATCGGGCGAGCGCCAAGGGGGTCCAAGTTTTCATCCTCTGCAATTTGCAGTTTCTAACGCTTGGCAAAGCGTTATATATGGTAAAAACTTTATCCTCACAATCCCAGGGGGATGCTCCTGCACCTGGGGATGGTGAGGATATGAACTTATAAACTAGTTGCCGCCCCACCTTTAAGTAGTCCGCTGGGCGGGGACCTCCTCTCACCTAGTCCCATGTCTTTGGCCAGCAGCAATGTCCCCTCCGCTTGATTGATGAGCCACGTCATCACTCTGCTCACTGAACAGATGGAGCAGAGTGATGACGCGGCCTGTCAATCAAGCGGAAGGGGCGTCACTACCGGCTGAACAATGGGAGTAGGTGAGAGGAGCCCACGGGACTACTTAGTCCCTGCTCTCCCTCACCGCTGATTGTACAGGACAGGACCCCTGCCTTTCACAGAAGCCTCTGCTTTTTATGCTTTTGACACAATCAGTCACAAAAGAATCCCAAAAAATCTGAAACGGGCAAAACCTAATTTTGGACGAAATTCTTTTATTTGTTTACAATCGATTCACTCATCTCTAATAGATACATTATACTGTATAGATATGATGACCCTGTCAAACAGTGTGAGGAGAAATGTTGTCCCCAGCAACCAATCAGAGCTCAGCTTTCACTACCAGAGTGTGTTCAGATAGGAAAACTGAGCTGTGATTGGTTACTGTGGGAAAATCTTTCCAACTTTTCTCTTACACACTTTGATCAAACAGAGCCAATATTTTCTAGTTCATGACATTCATCTTGCTCTCTTACAATTGGTTTTAAATGGTGTAGGTCTGAGACCCTCATTGATTTTGCTCTAGGCTCTGTTCATACACTGCCACTTATAAGCAGCTAATTACTGTATGCTTTTTTGCCAATAATGACCAATCGTGCTAAATATGGAAAGTTTACCCATAGTTATGCAAGTTATGATTACTGGAATTCAAGGCAAAAACTCATGCAGTAATTAGCTATGGTAGCACTAATTAGCGGCAGCGTGTGAACACAGCCATAGCACCTTCTTTTAAGCAGATAGTTGTGCATCTTAGCACCATCCCCCAATCCTACTTAAGGCAGTATTATATATGCATATATGCATATATGCTATACAATATTTTGTTATTACAAGAGAAAAATATTATAAAACAATTTACTCAACTTTCATTAATATAAATCCAGGTCACCAAAGTCTTATATATGTTATAAAGAGAATCATATCTATCTTACTTTAATCATATAACATGATAACTACTCTTGGCCTCATATTGCCTTTTCTTAGCCATCTGCTTAGGGATGACATGATGACGGTGCTGTCACTATGTGCATGAAGCATCTGCTATTGCCTCTTTAGCTAACAATGTAAAATTGGGCATTAAATTATTCAGAACATTCTGGAGATACTAGACATATAAACTTTTAGAGATGGGTTACATTATGTGATTTAATGCCCTACATACCAGGTCATTTTAATTACTAGTGTAAGAGCAGAATGGTAGATGTGCTGGTAGAAAACATTCTCTTATTTTATTCATTTTGTTTTAATGTTGTGGTCACATGCATTTCAAAAATATGTGCATTAGTAAATATAGTCTGTAAAACATAAATAGGAAAAGTACATTAGTCTGTTGCATTCATTTTGGTGTCTACAGATGAAACATTGACTTCTATGGGAAAGTGTTCTAGGCATGCTCTGTAACGTGCAAAAGTCACTAAGACACTGTGCAGGGAGAGAGGAAGCTGTATTCATTTTGTTAATTCCTTTGTAAATGATGTGACCCTGTGTTATCTGTCTCCAGCTTTGTAAATAGAGTTACAGAGTTCCAAATTACATAGTTACATAGATTATAAAGTTGAAAAATAGCAGAGTCCATCAATATCAATCTATATCTCTTTTGTTTCCCTAAAAAATTCCATCCCGACTCCAAATAAATCCCTAGATCAATGATCTGTCCCTAGTAATCTAGTATCCATAGCCTGTAATGTTATTACTCTCAAGAAACGTGTCCAGGCCCCCCGAAAAAAATTTGCAGGCCCCAGAACGTGCGATAAATGGCCCTGCAACGTGCAAGATCATTGCCAGGAAAACAAAAGACACCACTAGCTACACCGATTGGAGACCATAGGCAGTGCTGTAACGTGCCAGGTGAGCTGTACCCCTGATTTTAACCCCTTAACGACCACAGACATATATTTATGTCAGCAACTGGGACCCACGGCTAATACTGGATATCGCCAATAGGGCTGAAGTCCGGTATAAACCCTTAGACACTGCGATCAAAGTTGATTGCGGCATCTAAACAGGAGAATATGCTGCCGGTTAGCTCAGCGGAGCTGTTCGGGACGGCCGTGGGGAAATTGCGGTGTCCCAAACAGCTGAAAGGACAGCAAGAGTCTCCCTACCTTGCGCCATGCTGTCAGATCGGCGTTTGATTGCTTCTAGCCTGAGATCCAGGCTTAAGCAATCAAGCGAAGATAACACTGATCAATGCTGTGCTATTGCATGACATTGAACAGTGCCTGCAATCAGTCTAATGCATGTTATAGCCCCCTTTAGGGGCTATAACATTGCAAAAAAAAAGCATAAAAAAAGAGTTTAACCCCTTCCGTAATAAAAGTTTGAATCACCTCCTTTTCCCATTTAAAAAAAAAAACTGTGTAAAAAAAAGAAAATAAATAAACATATGTGGTATCACCACATGCGTAAATGTCCAAACTATAAAAATATATTGTTAAATAAACCGCATGGTCAATGGCGCAAAAAAATTCTGAAGTCCAAATTAGCATATTTTTTATACCATGAAAAAATTTATACAAAGAGATCAAAAAGTTTGATCAAAACAAAAATGGCAATTATAAAAACTTTCGATCACGGCGCAAAAAATGAGCCATCATACCGCCCTGTAAGCAGAAAAATAAAAAAGTTATAGGGGTCAGAAAAGGACAATTTTAAATGAATTCATTTTTCGTGCATGTAGTTATGATTTTTCCAGAAGTAAGACAAAATCAAACCTATATAAGTAGGGTATAATTTTTATCATATGTATCTACAGGATTAAGATAAGGTGTCATTTTTACCAAAAAAAATTACTGCGTAGAAATGGAAGCCCCCAAAAGTTACAAAGACAATTTTGTCGCACAATGATTTATTTTTCCGTTTTGCTGTAGATTTTTGGTAAAATGACTGATGTCATTACACAGTAGCATTGGTGGCGCAAAAAAAAAAAAAAGCCATCATATGGATTTTTAGGTGCAAATTATTTTTAAAAGGTAAGGAGGAAACAAGGAAAGTGCAAAAACAGAAAAACGATTGGTCTTAAGGGGTTAAGAGCGTTAGGACCTACATACTGAATATAACATGCGATATTGGTTTTAAAATGAATCAGATTCTTACAGTTACAGTTAAAATAACAATGAATGTCATATTCCAAAAAGGTGGCACTAAAAGCACATTTATTTGTGATATCAGTATACCTGCACATTGTGCATCTTTTTTGGCCACATTTATTGTTGCCACATTTATAGGTACATGTGCATATTTAGACTGTTATAAGATAGACCCCAGTGACCCCAGCAAAATAACCAATCCTGAATCCTGTATGAGTATTGGTAAGTTTCACAAAAAGATAGATCTGATTTAATTAAATTATTTTATGGGTTAGTATTTACATAGTACAATCTACCATTCATAAGAACTATGGGGACTTTTATCAATGTTTGCTTATTTATTCCTTTTTCCTATTTCTTTCATGTAAGCAATTTTTCTTTTTTTGCTTTGGAAGTTACTTTTTCTGCTCCATGTCTGAGCTGGAATAAATTTAGTAGGTTTTTTCAAGCGATGCGACTTTTTGCGACTTTCGCACTTGATAAATCTCTGGCCACTGCAAGTCAAAAGTCACTTTTTGCTTTGGTAAGCAAGCTTTTTATTTTTTGCTTAGGACACTGCACAAACAAAAAGTCGCAGAAAAATGAGAGTAGTCGCAAGTGCGACTTTTTTGTGACAATTTTAAGCCAAAAAAACCTAATAAATGCTTTGATAAATGTCCCCCTATGTTATAGCTAAACACCTGTGTGCATAGAGAAGGCATTGTTCTGCATAGAGAGAATGGGGGACATGTATCAATAATGGTGTAACAATGTGTGATTTTATGTATGTTTTTTTGCGTCAAATGGAGCATATTTGCACCAAAATTATCAATTGTCGTATGCAAGTTTGTAATTTTGGGACAAATGTAACTCTACAAAAGGTGCAGACCCCAGAATTCCAGGCAGTAAATCTGACTTTGGGACATTCTATTGTTGTAGCTATTTTCTCTGTCACTTTATTCATGGTGTAGATTTGTGCCTAAATGAAGGTATTTGCGCCTTAACTTGCGCCAAATTGAAAAGTTGCAATTAAAGAATTCCAGACCAAAGAATGGTTGTAACTGAAATCACGACTAACAAAGTGAAATCAGTGATTTTGTTCTAACCCATTTGGCGCAATTGTTTGTCGCATAAAGTGACATAAAAGGAAATTTGAGACAAATCACAGTAAAAAAAAAACAGGGTAAAATCCTTCATACATACCCCCCAATGTATCTGTTAATTAATGAACCTATAAAATGTCTAGGTCGTGTGACTGATTGTTTTTTTTCTAAAAGAGAGTAAGAATGTACTTGAGTATGGTTTATGAATAAGGCTTTGCTGAAATGCATCAAACTCATTTATCAGTCTGTCCTTGTGAATCTAATTTTGTTTTAAATTTCCTTGATAAAGAAGTTTTATGGAATCTTGTTCCGCTGATCCGTCGTTCTCTTGTACTTTCTCACCCAGGCTGTTTCTGAATTACCTGATATTGGTCTACATATCACTGGTTGTTTATTTATAATTATTATTATTTATCATTCAGGATTCCATTTCACTGGTGCTTTTATGTCCTGCTGTTTCAATAGGTTTGTACTTAAACTTAATGTTATGCCGAGCGCTCCGGGGAGGCATTCTCCTCTCTGCAGCGCCCCGGTCAGAACCGCTGACCGGGAGTGCTGCACTGACATTCACGATGGGGATGCGATTCGCATAGCAGGACGCGCCCGCTCGCGAATCGCATCCCAAGCCACTTACCCATCCCGATCTGTTCTGGCGCGCGCGGCTCCGCTCTCTAGGGCGCACGCGCGCCAGCTCTCTAAGATTTAGAGGACCAGTGCCCCAGTGATTGGTGCCTGGCCCAATCAGTCTAATTAGCTTCCACCTGCTCCCTGTCCATATAACCTCACTTCCCCTTTCCTTCCTTGCCGGATCTTGTTGCCTTGCGCCAGAGAAAGCGTTTAGTGTTGTCCAAAGCCTGTGTTCCAGATCTCCTGCTATAGTCATTGACTACGAACCTTGCCGCCTGCCCCGACCTTCTGCTACGTCTGACCTTGCCTCTGTCTAGTCCTTCTGTCCCACGCCTTCTCAGCAGTCAGCGAGGTTGAGCCGTTGCCGGTGGATACGACCTGGTTGCTACCGCCGCAGCAAGACCATCCCACTTTGCGGCGGGCTCTGGTGAACACCAGTAGCAACCCTAGAACCAATCCACCGACACGGTCCACGCCAATCCCTCGCTGACACAGTGGATCCACATCCAGCTAGCCGAATCATAACACTTAACCCCTTAAGGACCAGGGTTTTTTCCATTTTTGCACTTTCATTTTTCTTCCTTACCTTTAAAAAATCATAACTCTTTAAATTTTGCACCTAAAAATCCATATGTGGGCTTATTGTTTGCGCCACCAATTCTAATTTGTATTGACATCAGTCATTTTATCCAAAAATCTATGCCGAAAGGGAAAAAAAATCATTGTACGACAAAAATGGAAGAAAAAACACGATTTTGAAAATTTTGGGGGCTTTCGTTTCTACCCAGTAAATTTTTTGGTAAAAATTACACCTTCTCTTTATTCCATAGGTCCATAGGATTAAAATGATACGCTACTTATATACTTTGATTTTGTCGTACTTCTGGAAAAAATCATAACTTCATTCAGGAAAATGTATTCGATTAAAATAGTCATCTTCTGACCCCTATAATTTTTTATTTTTCCACATATGGGGCAGTATGAGGGCCCATTTTTTGCACCGTGATCTGATGTTTTTAGCAGTACCTTTTTTGTATTGATCGGACTTTTGATCGCTTTTTATTCGTTTTTTCCATGACATAAAAAGTGACAAAAATACACTATTTTGGACTTTGAATTTTTTTGGCGCTTACGCCATTAACCGTACGGTTTAATTAACAATATATTTTTATAACTCAGACATTTCCGCACGCGGTGATGTTTATTTATTTTTTTTTATTTACACAGTTTTTTTTTTAAATGGGAAAAAGGGAGGTGATTCAAACTTTTATTAGGGAAGGGGTTAAATGATTTTTATTCACTTTTTTCCACTTTTTTTTTCTCCAATGCTATAGCTCCTATAAAATTGTCATCTTCAGACCCCTATAAGTTTTTTATTTTTTTCACATATAGGGCAGTATGAGGGCTCATTTTTTGCACCGTGATCTGAATTTTTCGCAGTACCATTTTTGTATTGATCGGACTTGTTGATCGCTTTGTATTCATTTTTTCATGATATAAAAAGTGACCAAAAATAGACAATTTTGGACTTTGGAATTTTTTTGCGCGGCTTGCCATTGACTGCACGGTTTCATTAATGATATATTTTTATAATTTGGACATTTCGGCACGCGGCGATACCATATATGTTTATTTTTATTTTTATTTACACAGTTTTTATTTTTAAATGGTAAAACTTTTATTAGGGGAGGTGTTAAATGATCTTTATTCATTTTTTTTCCACTTTTTTTTTTGGAATGTTCTAGCTCCCATAGGGGGCTATAACACAGCACACACTTTTCTTTTACATTGATCAATGGTTTCTCATAGGAAACCATTGATCAATGATTCTGCCGCTTGATTGCTCATTCCTTGATCTCAGGCACTGAGCAATCATTCGGCGATCGGACAACAGGAGGCAAGGTAAGGGACCCTCCTGCTGTCCTACAGCTGTTTTCACAGCGGCGATCCAGAACAGCCCGCTGAGCTTGTTTAGAAATAGTTTAGTTTCACTCTAGACGTGGCGATCAACTTTGGGTTAATAGCACTGATCGTGGTGCTGCGCACTACTAGCAATGGGTCCCGGCTGTTACTAGGTGCCGGGCCAGACCCACTATGACACGGGGCCATAGAAGTTGGCTATAGGGATTTGATTCTGCTCTGGGCAGTTCATGATTTGGACAGAGGTGGCAGCAGAGAGCACTGTATTCAGACTGGAAAGAAATACACAATTTTCTCTGGAACATACAGCAGCTAATAAGTACTGGAAGGTTTCAACCTCTGCAGCAATGCTGGAAGCACTTATATGTCTATTTATCAAAGTCAACCTCTGGATATGATGCTGAGTACGTGCACTCAACTTCTTTGGTCAATCATGGCGTGACTTGTTCTGAGTGGAACCTGTCCTGTAAAACTGCTGAATGTTCTTGCTCACCATGCTGTAACTCAGACTCAGTTTAGCAACCAATCAGATTGATTCTTTCATGTTTCAGAGGCCTTTGTAATATGAAATAAAAATCTGATTGGTTGCTTTGGGCAACTGTACCAATCTTCCTCTACACAGGTTTAAAAAATTCTCCCCTGTATGTTTCATAAAAATATACTGCACACATGAGGGTAAAAAACTTATTTTTTTTGCCTGTATTGCCTACCGTATATACTCAAGTACAAGCCGAGTTTTTCAGCACGATTTTTCGTGCTGAAAACGCCCCCCTCTTCTTATACTCACCGCCTGTCAATCCCTTCATCAGTGGTCTTCAACCTGTGGACCTCCAGATGTTGCAAAACTACAACTCCCAGCAAGCCCGGACAACCATCGGCTGTCTGGGCCTGCTGGGTGTTGTAGTTTTGAAACCTCTGGAGGTTCGCATGTTGAAGAGCACTGCGGCCTTCGTCATCATCCAGCCCCCCTCATCCAGCCTTTTGTTTTGTACTCACCTCCCCTCGGCAGGAAGTTAGCGTGAGCTGGTCTGGGCCATCTATTTTGCAGGGACCATTCGGTGGGGATGGTTAGTCATTGCGGGCTGTCCATTTTCACTGTGGGGCCTCTTCTCCGCGCTTAGGGCCCTGCCCCGGAGAAGTGGCGTTGCCTTGACGACGACGCACAGGGACATTCATGCGCAACGTCCCTGTGCATCGTCGTCAAGACAACGTCACTAGTCCGGGCCCGAAGCGCGGAGAAGAGCCCCCCCAAGTGAAAATGGACAGCCCGCAATGACTAACCATCCCCACCTGGATGATGACGAAGGCCGCAGTGGTCTTCAACCTGTGGACCTCCAGAGCTTTCAAAACTGCAAAACCTAGCATGCCCGGACAGCCGATGGCTGTCCGGGCATGCTGGGAGTTGTAGTTTTGCAACATCTGGAGGTCTGCAGGTTTTAAGACCACTGATGAAGGGATTGACAGGCGGTGATGATGTAGGGGGGATGATGACGGGGATCTGTATGATGACATGGGGGGGATGATGTATTTCCCACACTAGGCTTATAGTCGAGTCAATAACTTTTCCTGGATTTTTGGGGTAAAATTAGGGGCCTCGGCTTATATTCGGGTCGGCTTATACTCGAGTATATACAGTATATTGTACAATATAATTGCACTTTATAATGTATAATTTCTAACACATATCTGGTGGCTCCTCTACCCAGTGCTGAATCTCTCGGTAACTGGTAGCACTGTGACGTAGTCCAAATGTGTGCGCAAGCGCGTTGATGCCACTGGGAGACAGCATGATCCTTGAAGGGTCCACTACGCATGCACTTAGAAACCAAATCAAGAAAGAAAAGAGTCAGTGTGGTGTTTTGGGAGCCAGCTGCATACAGTGATATAAAAGGTAGTTGAGTAAGAAAAAGAAAAAAAGCATGTTAAAAAAATTGACACAATTTTTTTTTTACATAGTTGGGTTACTGAAACCATCTTATTTATTCTGTACTACTTCCTCTAGTGATCATAATGTCACTGGAGGTGACGTTACAGAAGCAAGAAGACCCTGTACAGGAGCTGGGCAGCTATATACACTGTAAATGGCTGTATACTATATATCCTAAACTGAGTTAAATAGGGATGCTGAACATTTCTTGTTAACTACTTCAGTGCTGGTCTGGCACAGAGTGCTCAACCCAGCATTTAGAACAGAGTCCAGAAATGTAAATACATCACTGGATAGTGTCCTTAAAGAGTTCCCTCAACTCTTTTCAGGCTGGGTATATCATCTATACCTCCTGCTTAGCCAAGCTGTGGCTGCAGCTGTATAGCCACTGGCACAGAATGTACAGAAAGAAGACCCCTGATAGTATAATGATGGAAGTCCTGCTCCTGTACAGTATAGAGCAGTGCACTGTACCCCACCCTGCCCACTCAGAGCTGCACTACCTTATTTAGTGACAGTAGTTCCACTCCGGTGCTGTATACAGCTGTGCGCTATGCATAGCTCTATAGAGAACACGGTCACTTGAAGCAGATGCATAAAAGAAAGAAGATGGTTTTAGATACACGGATGGGAAAGTGATGCATCCTCCTGTGCAGGACTTCTCTGCTGTGCTTTGCCTACCCTGCATACTGTGTGTGGTGGCATCATCTTATCATTTAGCATGCAAAGTGTCACCTGGGTACAGTACTGAAGAGATTCATGTTCCCTGCTCCTGTACTGAGTGGTGAAGTTTATATGGAACATGCATCACCACTGATTATATCTTCTTGGGATGAGGTCACCACCTGCAATCGGAATGCTCTGCCAGCTCCCCTTAGGCAGCTCCCATAATGATAACATACTCAAATACGTTTGGGCATTTAACTACTAGTCTTATCTCAAACTCCCCCTTTTCCCATATCCCTCATACCTCCTCTCCTTTCTCTCCACCCCTTCCTAGCTAAGATAACAGTACAGGTTTTATGATTTCAAAGTATTTGCACACATGGAGACTGTTAATTTCATTTTGACATGATTACATTGATTGTTTTGCATGTTCATGTCTTTATATTCTATCCTTTACACCTTGTTATATTCTGAAAATTCTCTCTCTCTCTCTCTCTCTCTCTCTCTCTCTCTCTCTCTCTCTCTCTCTCTCATCAATCTGTAACATACCATAGTTTTTTTTTAATGGTTAAAGAGTCTGTCTGTTAGAAATATATTTCTACTTTATGTTTTGTTTGATCAATTTTCAGCCTTGACAATTCCTATCATTATTCCTTACTTTTCAAGGTTCATAATAATATATTGGAAGCTTACATGACTAAAAGAAGAAACTATTTCTATTACTTTTTTTTTTCTATCTGCATTTAGCTTGCTTTTGACCTCTCTAAGGTAATAGGGAAACCAATCAATTACTGACAAGATTTGGTTATTATTGGAGTTGTCATTGAAGCTTCTTCAAATTATTACTTTCAGAACACTGGGAAATGCATAAGTATGAGAAACTAAGCCCAGAGAAATTTTGCCATTTTTGTTTTAAGTTTATACACTACTTGCAATATAAATGTACTTCATGCACAAAGAAGTAAAAAGATAAGGGATAATAATACTAATTTATCAAACAGCCCAAAGACCCTTAGCTACAGATGAGTGAACTATTGAAAAGTTTGATTCGCTGGGGTTGCTGAAATTTCAGAAAAAGTTTGGTTCTGGTTGATCTAGTTTTGTCACATAGAGGCAGTGAAATGAGCCCCTAAACATGTTTATAACACTGCAGGGCCATTTTTCATTTTTGCACTTTCATTTTTTCCTTCTCACCTTCTAAAAATCCTAACACTTTAAATTTTCCACCTACAGACCCATATAGGGCATGTTTTTTGCGCCACCAATTTTACTTTATTTCATCAATTAATTCACCACAAAATCTACGGCGAGACCAGAAAAAAAAATATTTGAGGGGCAAAAAATAAATAAATGCCATTTTGTAACTTTTGGGGGTTCCGTTCCTATGCAGTGCACTTTTCAGTAAAAATAACACCTCATCTTTATTCTGTAGGTCCATATGGTTAAAAGGATACCAAATTTATATAGCTGTTATATTTATTTTACTACTTTAAAAAAATAATAACTATGTGGCCATTGATTTTTCCAAGAGGTACAAAAATTATCTCTTTTGCAACAGGATTGGTGTCCCAAAATAGTGAAGAAGAAATATATTTTGTATAAAAAGCTGTAAAAAATTATCCATTTTTTTGGGATCATGAGTGGGCCTTTCTGGAGGTAGCACCAGCAAGGGTGATGGCGAACTGCTAAGAGTTGTAATAGCCAGTGTACAGCAGGAGATGGTGGACTTATAGTAGCCACTGTAAAGCAGGAGAAGGGGGAGTGATGAGGTCTGTAGTATCCAGTGTACAGCAGGAGCTGGCAGACTTGTGGGGTTAATAGTAACCAGCATACAGCAGGAGTGGTGGATAGTAGTGACCAGCGTACAACAGGGGATGATGACTGGTGGGAGTTGTATTAGTGAGTGTACAGCAGAAATAAGCAGACCAATGATCGCCAGCAGACAGCAGGAGGTGACGGACTGATAGTAGTCAGTGTACAGCAGGTGTTCAGAGAACTTGTGGTAGTTGTAGTAGCAAGCATATAGCAGGAGATGGTGGACTGCTAGGGGCTGTAGTGGCAAGTGAACAGCAGAAAAAGGCAGGATTGTGGTAGCCAGTTTATAGCAGGAGGTGACGGACTGGTGGGAGATGTAGTAGTCAGCAAACAGCAGGGGGATAGTCCTGTCTAAAGAGTAGACTTTGGTATAGGAGGCTTAAATTTCACGATGCACAGTGATCCATACCTGATTCATTTAACCAATGTAAGTGTTTCCACATTGCTGGCAGACAATCTTTTTTGCTTAGGGGTGACTACTCTGCCTGCTGTGCTGAACACTCTCTCTGATGCTACACTGGAGGGGGGATAACGTGACCCAGGTTTAAGACCGTCTAAGACCCATAACTTTTTTTGTTTTCACTGATAAAACTGTACAAGGGCTTATTTTTTGTGATCTTTTCATTTGTGTACTATATTTTATATTAAAATGTATGACAAAGCCAGAAAATAAATTGTTTGTCGGCAAAATTAATAAAAAAAAATTAATTGAATTGTGCAATTTTATGGGGCAATCATTTTTTGAAGTTCGCAATACTCTATAACTGGAAGTTAGCCCCGCCCCTTCTTAACATCGCCGATAATACATATTGCCACTATGCTCAAGCAGATAGAATCTTATTATGGGGAGCTGAGGCTTCCCTTGTTTTTCTTCCCATCTACGCTACTCAAATAACCATAGAGAAAAATCTAAGTCATCAACTTCTATGTATATGAATCCTGCCCCTTTCCAACAATGCGCCTGCTCTATATTGCTTCTAAACACCAGCTGAACTACTCCTGCCTGGCATCTTCCAGCTGCGGAGCTTCTGCTCTCTATGGCATTAGCGCAGCCCCTCTTCACAGATAAACTGCACAAATTAGTTACATCACTGTAACACTACAAAATATGGCATAACCAATGTTTTTGCATTACATAAGTATTAATGTCATACCGTTTTTAAACATTATTGTAATTTTATGCATAGTTTCTCTATTTTAAATGCAGCTCCATGCGTAAGATAGTTTGTGAATTACCTAATTGACATAACCTTTACAAATACACCATGAGGATATTTATTGTCAGTCTTGCTGTCTGTATGTATGCACCTCGTCTGATGAAGGATCCATTACTGACCAGAAATGCGTTGCTGTAGTGCTAACAAATCATATTTTAGGACGTGAACCTTGTGTCCTAACTATTTAATACCAATTGGGCCACTGCCTAGAAGCTCGGATTTTTCCTGTTTTCCACCAATACTGTAAAACTGACTTCATGGTTAAAAAAAATGTTGAAGACTTGGGGAAAAAAACTCTACTCATTGCAATGATCTGACCCATAAACTTTTTTAGACTTCTACCTACAGAGCTGAGTCATTGGTAATTATTTGATCAATGATCTGTAGTTTTTTAATGGTACCATACCACATCTGTGTAGTTCTGGATTTTTTCAATTTAAAAAAAATAAATCTTTCAAATAAAAAAATAAAAAAACATTTTTATCACTTTTTATTCAATTTTTTCTAGTCTGTAATGTGACAATTTTGATTTTAGAATGTAGAATTTTTTGGCATTTATGCTGTTGACTGTGCAGGATCAGGAATAAAATAAATAAGTTCAGAAAATCATGCATGCAGCTATACCAAATACTTTTTTTTTTTTTTTTTACAGTGGAAGTGGAAGCCCGAGAAGCAGATGTAAGGCCCTGGGCTTCCACTACAACCCATCAGCACCTCGCAATTACATCTCGGGGATGCCGATGGGACCACTAGACAACAGGGATTTGAATTAACTGTTTAAATCCATGATTGCTATTGATCATGGAATTTAACCGGTTAGATCGCAGATATCAAGGCAATCTCTGATGTTCGTCATTACCAGCAGATAGAAGATGCTGATGCTGTCATGACTAGGACCCAATCTGTGGCTCGCACATATTCCCCTCACGTCATGGATAAGGAAGGGGTTTAAAAAAATATACAACATTTTTGGGAGGTGCAGGGACTTATAATGTAGTGTCAGGTGCAAACACTAATTATAGGCGCACTGGCAACTTAAATTTCAGAGCTTCGGCGCGCGTCCTAGGAGACGGGGTTGCGCACGCCGGAGTTGAAACACAGAGGCAGTGGAGCATGGTGAGTGACATGCTGGGATTCACATGTGGGCGTGTCCCGCAAAGTGAATACCGGCCCCGTCGGCAGGCGGACGGCTCACGGCCGGAACTTGCGGCCGGGGTGCAGAGTGTAACAAGGGGGACAGTGCACTTATGGCCAGGGGAAGTGGCCGGAGCACAAGGTGTAACAGTACCCCCCCTTTGGTCTCCCCCTCCTTTTGCAGTTCAGAAATTTACTAAGTAGGTCATGGTCCAGGATAATTTCTTCAGGCTCCCAAGATCTCTCCTCCGGACCGAATCCTTCCCAATTCACAAGAGAAAAGCATTTTCTTCTGATAAGCTTGGAGTCCAAAATCTGTTTAACAACATAAACATCAAAAGTACCAGGGATGGGAGTAGGTGAAATGTCTTTTTTAGAGAAGCTGATGTGGATGACAGGTTTCAAGAGGGAGACATGGAAGGAATTCGGGATCCGGAGAGAGGAAGGCAGATGGAGAGAATATGCCACAGGATTTAAACGTTTCTTGATTTTATAGGGACTAAGAGAGCGAGGGCCAGTTTACAACTGGGTACTCTGAAGTGGATATACTTGGCAGACAACAAAACTTTGTTACCAGGAGAGATCTTGGGAGGAGAACGTCTTTTCTTGTCCGCTTGAGACTTCATTCAGCAAAAGAGAAGAACGTGTCTTCTGTCAGATGGTAGAAAAGTTCCATACTTGCTCATCAACTGCAGTAACTCAGAAAGAAGAGGATAAGGGAAGAGGAGGACGAGGATGAAGTCCATAAACTATGAAGAAAGGCGAAATTCCAGTAGAATCAGAATTCTTATGATTGTATGAGAACTCTGCCCAAGGAAGTAAATCGACCCAGTCGTCTTGACGAGCAGAAATGAAATGGTGAAGATAGTCTCCTAAGACCTGATTCACCCTCTCAACCTGTCCATTGAATTGAGGGTGGTAGGCTGAGGAAAAGTCCAGCTTGACTTGGAGACGTGAGCAGAGGGCCCGCCAGAACTTAGAGACGAACTGGACTCCACGGTCGGATACAATATGTGAGGGCAAACCATGCAAAATGAGCCATTTTATAAAATCGGTCCACTACCACCCAAACAACAGTATTGCCTCTGGAAGAAGTAAGGTCAGTAATGAAGTCCATAGCAATATCGGTCCAGGGAAGCTCTGGAACAGGCAAATGCTGTAGAAGATCTGCAGGTTTAGAACGAGGGGTCTTATACCGGGCACAGACCGAACAGGAACAGACAAAATCAATGACATCCTGTCTTAAATTAGGCCACCAATAATGTCTGGAGATTATTAAGGACTTATGAGTTCCAGAATGACCAGCCAGAAGAGAGAAATGGCCCCATTTCAAGATTTGGAGTCGTAAACGGGTTGACACGTAAGTCTTTCCAGGAGGCAGGTGCTGAAGATTAGCTGGCGCTGCAAAGATGAGACGCTCAGGAGGAATAATATGCTGAGAGGAAGATTATAGGTCTTGCACATCATAAGACCTGGAAAGAGCATCAGTGCGAAGATTTTCCTCTGCAGGACGGAAGTGGATGTAAAAATCAAATCTAGAGAAGAACAGAGACCAACGGGCCTGCGGGGGGTTGAGAAGAAGGGCTGTCTGAAGGTAAAGCAAGTTCCTGTGATCAGAATATATAGTAACAGGATGTACTGAACCTTCCAAGAGATGACGCCATTCTCCAAAGGCCAGCTTTATAGCCAAGAATTCACGGTCTCCTACAAAAAAGTTTTTCTCTGTGGGAGAGAAGGTTTTAGAGAAAAAAAAACACAGGTTACAATTCTTCCCTTAGAGGACTTTTGTGTTAAAGGGGTATTCCAGGCCAAAACTTTTTATTATATATCAACTGGCTCCGGAAAGTTAAACAGATTTGTAAATTACTTCTATTAAAAAATCTTAATCCTTCCAATAGTTATTAGCTTCTGAAGTTGAGTTGTTGTTTTCTGTCTAACTGCTCTCTGATGACTCACATCCCGGGAGCTGTGCAGTTCCTATGGGGATATTCTCCCATCATGCACAGCTCTCGGGACGTGACATCATGATTGAGCAGTTAGACGGAAAACTTCAGAAGCTAATAACTATTGGCAGGATTAAGATTTTTTAATAGAAGTAATTTACAAATCTGTTTAACTTTCCGGAGCCAGTTGATATATATAAAAAAAAGTTTTGCCTGGAATACCCCTTTAAGACAGCTCCTGCTCCAACCGAAGATTCATCCACCTCCAAAAGAAAAGGCTTGCTAGAGTCGGGTCTAGACAGGACGGAAGCGAAGGCGGACTTTAATTGTTTAAAAGCATCTTCAGCCTCTGGAGTTCAGACCTTGGGATTAAAAGTCTTCTTGGTGAGAGAGATAATGGGCGCTACCAAGGGGGAGTAATGCAGAATAATTTGCCGATAGTAATTGTCAGAAATAAGAAAACGCTGAATAGCTTTTAAGCCGGTAGCCCAGGGCCAGTACAGTAAAGCTGACAACTTGTTAGGATCCATCTGAAGACCTTGACTAGTAGCGATGTAGCCCAGAAAAGGAAGACTGGACTTTTCAAAAACACACTTCTCAGGTTTAACGTACATGGTTGTCACAAAGACGTTGTAAGACCTGGGGGATGTGGGAACGATGAGTCTGAGGATTGGGCGAGTAGATGAGTATATCGTCCAAATAGACCATGACACAGGTGTATAAGAGGTCACGAAATATGTAATTAACTAACTCCTGGAAGACTGCTGGAGCATTACATAGTCTGAACGGCATCACCAAATACTCAAAATGTCCATCCCGAGTATTAAATGCAGTCTTCCATTCGTCACCTTCTCTTATGCGAATCAGTTTATAGGCACCACGAAGGTCTAGTTTGGAGAAGATCCTCGCTCCAGGGAGATGGTCAAATAACTCCGAGATCAAGGTAAGAGGATAGTGGTTCTTGACTATGATTTTATTCAGTCCGCGATATTCAATGCAGGGTCGCAGAGAACCATCTTTTTTCTCTACAAAGAATAATCCGGCTCCTGCAGGGGAAGATGACTTCTTGATAAAACCTTTTTGAAGATTTTCTTGAATAAATTTAGACATTGTCTGAGTTTCAGGAATAAACAGAGGGTAAATTCTTCCCCGAGGGGGAGTGGTCCTGGGCAATAAGTCTATAGGACAATCATAGGGACAATGAGGAGGCAATACTTAAGCTTGTTTTTCATTGAAGACATCAACATAGTCCTGAAGAAACGAGGGCAAACCAGGCAGATGAGTTTTCAGTTTTCCAATCCAGCTGCGGGGCATGGAGTTGCAACCAAGAAAGGCCAATCAGGAGAGGAGAGGTACAGTGAGGAAGTACATAGAAGGACAGGTTCTCCTTATGCAAGACTCCGACCTGCATTGATATCAGTTCTGTTCGGTATAGCACGGTACAGTACAGATTTTCTCTGTTAACCATAGAGATGTACAAGGGCTTCAAAAGGCAAGACACCGGCAGAAGATATCTATGTACTATGGCGGCATCAATAAAATTTCCTGCGGAACCAGAATCCAGGAAGGCAAGAATGGAAATAATCTCTTTGGAGGGTAGAGAAAGCTGGACTGACAAATTCAAGAGTGTAGAGGAGGTATTCAAGCCTAGGAAGGCCTCTCTCACATACGCTAGGTGCGAGTGTTTCCCTGTGACTGTGGACGTACAGGACAATCTTTGAGGCAGTGATACGCACTGGCGCAGTAGAGACATAGATTCTCAGCTCGTCGTCGAGTTCTTTCCTGCAGGGTCAGACGAGACTGATCCACCTGCATAGCCTCACCTACAGGAGGCAATGTAGAGGGTTGCGGTGGTTGCTGGAAGACTGGTGCCAGGCAAGGAAAGAGCTGAGGTCATGCAGACTGCCTTTCTTGACCATGTTTCTCATGTCATTCAGAGAAACGGATATCAATCCGGGAGGCCAGCTGTATAGGATCGTTTAAGGTAAATGGCAATTCCAGAACAGCAAGGACATCCTTAATATGGCTAGAGAGTCCTCTTTTGAAAGTGCTGTAACGTTGCTGGATGTGGATCCACTGACCTGAGTGGATGATGAGACGGACCGTATCGAGGAGCGGAGTCTATGGTCCTCACCAGAGCCTGCCGGCCGGGGTGCAGAGTGTGACAAGGGGGAGGACAGTGCACTCACGGTCAGGTGAAGTGGCCAGAGCGCAAGGCTTAACATATATATATATATATATATATATATATATATATATATATCTATATCTATATATATATATAAAAATATATATATATATATATACATACAGTGGGGCAAAAACAACCTCAAACAGTCACACTCCAAACTCTACTATGGCCAACACCAAAGAGCTGTCAAAGGTCACCAGAAACAAAATTGTAGACCTGCACCAGGCTGGGAAGACTGAATCTGCAATAGACAAGCAGCTTGTAAAGAAATCAACTGAGGGAGCAATGGAAGACATACAAGACCACCAATAATCTCCCTAAATCTGGGGTTCCACGCAAGATCTTACCCCATGGTGTCAAAATGATCACAAGAATAGTGAGTAAAAATCCAAGAACCACACGGGGGGGGGGGATAAAGGGCTCGACCTAGTGACTGACCGGCAGAGAGCTAGGACCACGGTAGCAAAGGCTACCATCAGTAAGACACTATGCCGCCAGGGACTTAAATCATGCAGTGCCAGAAATGTCCCCCTGCTTAAGCCAGTACATGATTCAGAAGAGTATTGGGAGAATTCCAAATGGTCAGATGAAACCAAAGTAGAACTTTTTGGTAAAAACTCAACTTGTCGTGTTTGGAGGAGAAATAATGCTGAGTTGCATCCAAAGAACACCATACCTACTGTGAAGCATGGGGGGTGAAACATTATGCTTTGGGGCTGTTCTGCTAAGGGACTAGGATGACTGATCAGTGTAAAGGAAAGAATGAATGGGGCCATGTATCGTGAGGTTTTAAGTGAAAACCTCCTTCCATCAGCAAGGGCATTGAAGAGGAAATGTGGCTGTGTCTTTCAGCATGACAATGATCCCAAACACACCGCCTGGGCAACAAAGGAGTGACTTTGTAAGTAGCATTTCAAGGTCCTGGAGTGGCCTAGCCAGTCTCCAGACCTCAACCTCATAGAAAACCTTTGGAGGGAGTTGAAAGTCTGTGTTGCCCAGCAGACAAAGTTATTTTATGGACTATGTGAATCACTTAAGGACCAGGCCCATTTTGGCATTAAGAACCAGACCAATTTTATTTTACTATTTTCGTTTTTTCCTCCTCGCCTTCAAAAAATCTTTTATATTTCTATCCACCTCCCCATATGAGGGCTTGTTTTTTGCGTCACCAATTATAATTTATAATCACATCACTTATTTTACCATAAAATGTACAGCACAACCAAACAAATATTATTTATGTGGGAAAATTGAAAATAAAACCGCAATTTAGCAAATTTTGGAAGGTTTTGTTTTCACGCTGTACACTTTTTGGTAAAGATGACATGCTTTCCATATTCAATATGATTAAAATGATACTCATGTTATATGCTTTTCTATAATTGTACCGCTTAAAAAAAAATCTCAAACCATTTTAAAGGGGTTTTCCGGCGCTAAGACATCTTATTCCCTATCCAAAGGATAGGGGATAAGATGCCTGACCGCGGGGGTTCACGCCGCACCCCATTAGCATCAGCCCCCAGAACATGCTTGCTCCGGGTCTGATTACTATTATTACGTCACTATGCTCCGTCCCTGTGATCGCTAGTAATCAGACCTGGAGTGAGCACGCTCTGGGGGCTGATGCTAACGAGGTGCGGTGTGGAGGGTCACGGGGGTCCCCAGCGGCGGGACCCCCACGGTCAGGCTTCTTATCCCCTATCCTTTGGATAGGGGATAAGATGTCTTAGCGCCAGAGAACCCCTTTAACAAAATTAGTATGTTTGAAATTGCCCTATTTTGACCACGTATACCTTTCTAATTTTTCCGTATATGGGGAGGTATCAGGGATCATCTTTTGTGCCATAATCTGTAGTTTTTATCAGTACCACTTTTGCTAGGTTTTACTTTTTATACATTTTTTATAATTTTTTTGGAACAAAATGTGACAAAAAAGCAGCAATTTTTGAAATTTTTTAAAATTGTTTTATGTTACGTCGTTCACCGTACGGGATATTTAACAATATATTTTAATAGTTCAGACTTATACATATGTGGCAATACCAAATATGTATATCAATTATTTTTATTACGCTTTTTGGGGGGTAAAATGGGAAAAACTGATGTTTTACTTTTTTCTTGGGGGAGGGGATTTTTCTAACTTTTTTACTTTTTATTTGACATTTTTTTATTTTATCTTTTTACACTTTAATGGTCCCCAAAGGGGACTATTTATAGCAATCATTTGATTGCTAATACTGTTCAATGCTATGCATAGGGTGTACAGACCAGAGCAGAAGACCCCGGGAGACAGCCAGAGCCAGGTGAGGGGACCTCTGGCTGCCATGCTGGATGCTCGGATCCCCGTAGCAGTGCTTCGGGCAAGCCAATCATCCATTCAAAATACCGCACTGACGTAGATTCCGTGATCTGTATTGATCACAGCATCTGAGGGGTTAATGGCGGACATCCACGCGATCACCCCATCCGGTGCTCGCGGTCCTGGCGGCGCATAAATGTACGTCATGGTGTGTTAAGTACCACAGCACCATGACCTACATTTATGTCCATTGTCGTTAAGGGGTTAACAAGTACAAGATAGTACAGTGCTTAGATATAGGTTTGCGGTATGCACTGATGAGGGCAGAAAAATGCACTACAAAATGCATTAAAATCTCTGTATTTTTGTAAAACACCAGCCGGTGAGTACTAGTGATTGGACTTTAACAGTATGTAGGCCCTTGACAGATTAACAGGTACAAAATAGTACACTACTTAGATGTATGTATGTTGTATGCACTGATGAGAGCAGAAAAATGCGCTACAATATGCATTAAAACCTCTGTATTTTTGCAAAACACCAGCCGTTGATTACTTTTGGCTGTCCTTTCACAGTATGTAGGCCCTTGACAGATTAACAGGTACAAAATAGAACACTACTTAGATGTAAGTATGTGGTATGCACTTAGGAGGGCAGAAAAATGTGCTACAATGAGCCTTAAAACTCTGTAGGTTTTGTAAAACACCAGCCGATGAGTACTAGTGCTTGGACTTTCACAGAATGTAGGAGCTTGACAGATTAACAGGTTCAAAATGGTACACTACTTAGATGTACCTATGTGGTATGCACTTAGGAGGGCATAAAAATGTGCTACAATATGCATTAAAAACTCTGTATTTTTGTAAAACACTAGCCGGTGAGTACTAGTGCTTGGACTTTTACAGTATGTAGGCCCTTGACAGATTTACAGGTACAATATGGTAGACTACTTAGATGTGGTATGCACGTATGAGGGCAAAAAAATGCGCTACAGTACACTTGGAAAACGTATTTTCATAAAACAACAGCCAGTGATTAGTTTTCCCTGGCCTTTCCCTGTATGTAGGCTTGTTACAGATTAACAAGTACAAAAAAGTGCACTACTTAGATGTAGGTATGTGGTTTGCACGTATCAGGGCTAAAAAAAATGCACTACAGTACACTTGGAAAATGTATTTGCATGAAACAACAGCCAGTGATTAGTTTTTCCTGGCCTTTCACTGTATGTAGGCTTGTTACAGATTAACAGGTACAAAAAAGTGCACTACTTAGATTTAGGCATGTGGTATGCATGTATGAGGGCAAAAGAATTTGCTACAGTACACTTGGAAAACGTATTTTTTTAAAACACCAGTCGGTGATTACTTTTGCCTGGACTTTCCCAATATCTAGACTTGTTACAGATTTACAGATACAAAATAGTAGACTGCTTTGATATTGGTATGTGGTATGCATGAAAAACTTATTTTGCACAGCAGCAGGACACAATATTGCAGCACCACAAATAAAAATTTGCTCTCTGTCAGAGAGTATTCATAATGGTGTGAACTGCTGGTTATTATACACTTTTTGGTAAAAATGACAAGTTTTCCATATTCAATACGATTAAAATGATACCCATGTTATATGCTTTTCTATAATTGTACCACTTAAAAAATAATAATAATAAATAAAAAAAAAAACATTTTAACAAAATTAGTATGTTTGAAATTGCCCTATTTTGACCACAAATGAATTTTTCCGTACATGGGGAGGTATCAGGGATCATCTTTTGTGCTATGATCTGCAATTTTTATCAGTACCACTTTTGCTTAGTTTTTACTTTTTATACATTTTTTATACATTTTTTTGGGAATAAAATGTGACAAAAAAGCAGCAATTTTGGACATTTAAAAAAAAAATTTTACGTTATGTCATCGTTCACCGTACGGGATAATTAACAATATATTTTAATAGTTCAGACTTTTACGCATGCGGCAATACCAGATATGTATATTAATTATTTTTATCACGCTTTTTGGGGGGGTAACATTTTTCACATTTTTTTACTTTTTTTTTAAAAATTTTTAATTTGATCTTTTTACACTTTAATGGTCCCCATAGGGGACTATTTATAGCAATCATTTGATTACTAATACTGTTCAGTGCTATGCATAGGGTGTTCAGACCAGAGCAGAAGACCCTGGGAGACAGCCAGAGCCAGGTGAGGGGACCTCTGGCTGCCATGCTGGATGCTTGGATCCCCGCGGCAGTGCTTCGGGCGATCCGATCATCCGTTCAAAATACCGCACTGATGTAGATGCAGTGATCTGTATTGATCACAGCATCTGAGGGGTTAATGTACATCATGGTGCGTTAAGTACCACAGCACCATAACCTACATTTATATCCATTGTTGCTAAGGGGTTAACAAGTACAAGATAGTACACTATCGAACACATGGAGAAGGAGAAATGTCGGCACTGCCGCACTCACGATTCTGCCGGAGTGTACTGGATCACTGCACCTTCAGGTCCAAATGCCACAAATCCGGTGCTCAGTCTGCCATAAGCATAAGCAAAGAAAACTTGAAAGAAGAGATCGCAGACGGCACTCACGGAAACAGCAAGAAGTTTTATTCGGGATCGCTGGTCCACGCAACAACAACGACAGGTAAGTCGACCGGTTTCGCGCTACACAGAGCGCTTACACGTGACCTCTGACATCAATTAACCCTTCCCCCTTAAATACATACACCAGGTAATACAAAAATAGAAAACTAGACATTACAGGGTTAAAAGCACAAATATGGTGTGTGGTATAGAGAGACTACAATTAACCAAACCCCAAGGCCGTGGCCTGGGGTGCAAAACACCTCAAATTTTTCCCCCTAAAACATAACTTTTAATGGTGTATATCTAAAAGGTAACAATTCCAGAAAGTGATAGTTAAAAAATGCAATGTCACATGGGAGAATAATAGTTATTGGAGCAGCATGGCTTCCAGTATACAGGGCTCTGCAGAAGCCCAAACTTCCCAGTTGTGACACTAGTTAAAACACAAAATTGCCGCCTCTACATGTTTCGCCGTCACACGGCGCTCCTGCACTGGGGTAGTTGGCATCCGGGGTCCCTGAAGAGGAGTATTCCGGGTGGCCAATACCTCAGGGCGAGGAGGAATTGTTCAGAGGAGAGGAACTTTCAGAGGGAAAGTCAAAATTTGTATGAGAGATTTAGGCAGAGAGGATACCCTCGTAAACATTTGAAAACGGCGTATAAGAGGGCATGCCAAGCAGATAGGAATGCTCTACTTACCTTTACGCGGTCAACAGACACATCCAAACAAGTGAGATGCATTGGCACTTACGATGGACATACCGATCAGGTGATGGCAATAATGCGCAGACATTGGCATCTACTCACACGTGATGAGGATCTGGCACGGGTGATTGGAAAATTTCCTGGTATCACCTTTAGGAAAGGCCCCAGCATAAAAGACCAGCTGGTCCATAGCCATTTGGGCATAACAAACACAAGGCAGTGTTGGCTGAGGAATACCACAACGGGTTGTTTCCCCTGTGGGCATTGTAGTTTCTGCCAACAGATTAATAAGACCAAAAAAGTGACAAATCCTGTGGACGGCCACCAATATGAAGTCAGACAGTTTATTAACTGTAGTTCACATAACATCATATATATAGCCCAGTGCCCATGTCCCAAGTGGTACGTGGGCAAGACGACACAGGAATTTCGCAAGCGGATATCGCAACATCTTAGCTCGATTAGGACGAGAAAAGACACACCAGTATCCAGACACATGAGAGCTCTACATGGAGGTCGAATCAGCGACTTAAGATTTGTGGGTCTATGTCAATTGAAGTTAGGACCACGGAAAGGAGATATTGACAAGTCCCTCCTACGCGAGGAGGCTAAATGGATATGGAGGCTACATAGTCAGGCGCCAAGTGGTCTTAATGAAGGGTTTTCTTTTTCAGCATTTCTGTAGCATTATTAAATATATCTTTTGTTTTTTATTTATTTTGTTTCAGGATTTATTTATGTTACATCCAGATTGTGTAAATTCACAGTCCTAATGGCAATCTATTTAAATAATGGTTATCTATAGTCTACTAGTTGTAATATTTTTATCATCATCTCAGACTGAGAGCTATATATTCATATGGAGGGTTGGGAATTTGTCGATATGTGGCCAGACACAAATAAAGCTGTTACGCCGAGCGCTCCGGGTCCCCGCTCCTCCCCGGAGCGCTCGCTTCACTCCCTCCGCTGCAGCGCTCCGGTCACGTCCTCTGACCCGGGGCGCTGCGATCCTGCTGCCAGCCGGGATGCGATTCGCGATGCGGGTAGCGCCCGCTCGCGATGCGCACCCCGGCTCCCCTACCTGACTCGCTCCCCGTCTGTTCTGTCCCGGCGCGCGCGGCCCCGCTCCCTAGGGCGCGCGCGCGCCGGGTCTCTGCGATTTAAAGGGCCACTGCGCCGCTGATTGGCGCAGTGGTTCCAATTAGGGTTTTCACCTGTGCACTTCCCTATATTACCTCACTTCCCTTGCACTCCCTTGCCGGATCTTGTTGCCTTAGTGCCAGTGAAAGCGTTCCTTGTGTGTTCCTTGCCTGTGTTTCCAGACCTTCTGCCGTTGCCCCTGACTACGATCCTTGCTGCCTGCCCCGACCTTCTGCTACGTCCGACCTTGCTTCTGCCTACTCCCTTGTACCGCGCCTATCTTCAGCAGCCAGAGAGGTGAGCCGTTGCTAGTGGATACGACCTGGTCACTACCGCCGCAGCAAGACCATCCCGCTTTGCGGCGGGCTCTGGTGAAAACCAGTAGTGGCTTAGAACCGGTCCACTAGCACGGTCCACGCCAATCCCTCTCTGGCACAGAGGGTCCACTACCTGCCAGCCGGCATCGTGACAGTAGATCCGGCCATGGATCCCGCTGAAGTTCCTCTGCCAGTTGTCGCTGACCTCACCACGGTGGTCGCCCAGCAGTCACAACAGATAGCGCAACAAGGCCAACAGCTGTCTCAACTGACCGTTATGCTACAACAGTTGCTACCACAGCTTCAGCAGTCATCTCCTCCGCCAGCTCCTGCACCTCCTCCGCAGCGAGTGGCCGCTCCTGGGATACGCTTATCCTTGCCGGATAAATTTGATGGGGACTCTAAGTTTTGCCGTGGCTTTCTTTCCCAATGTTCCCTGCATCTGGAGATGATGTCGGACCTGTTTCCCACTGAAAGGTCTAAGGTGGCTTTCGTAGTCAGTCTTCTGTCCGGAAAAGCCCTGTCATGGGCCACACCGCTCTGGGACCGCAATGACCCCGTCACTGCCTCTGTACACTCCTTCTTCTCGGAAATCCGAAGTGTCTTTGAGGAACCTGCCCGAGCCTCTTCTGCTGAGACTGCCCTGTTGAACCTGGTCCAGGGTAATTCTTCCGTTGGCGAGTATGCCGTACAATTCCGTACACTTGCTTCAGAATTGTCCTGGAATAATGAGGCCCTCTGCGCGACCTTCAAAAAAGGCCTATCCAGCAACATTAAAGATGTTCTGGCCGCACGAGAAATTCCTGCTAATCTACATGAACTTATTCACCTAGCCACTCGCATTGACATGCGTTTTTCTGAAAGGCGTCAGGAACTCCGCCAAGATATGGACTCTGTTCGCACGAGGCGTTTCGTCTCCTCGGCTCCTCTCTCCTCTGGTCCCCTGCAATCTGTTCCTGTGCCTCCCGCCGTGGAGGCTATGCAGGTCGACCGGTCTCGCCTGACACCTCAAGAGAGGACACGACGCCGTATGGAGAACCTCTGCCTGTACTGTGCTAGTACCGAACACTTCCTGAGGGATTGTCCTATCCGTCCTCCCCGCCTGGAAAGACGTACGCTGACTCCGCACAAAGGTGAGACAGTCCTTGATGTCTACTCTGCTTCTCCACGTCTTACTGTGCCTGTGCGGATGTCTGCCTCTGCCTTCTCCTTCTCTACAGTGGCCTTCTTGGACTCTGGATCTGCAGGAAATTTTATTTTGGCCTCTCTCGTCAACAGGTTCAACATCCCAGTGACCAGTCTCGCCAGACCCCTCTACATCAATTGTGTAAATAATGAAAGATTGGACTGTACCATACGTTTCCGCACGGAGCCCCTTCTTATGAGCATCGGATCTCATCATGAGAGGATTGAACTTTTGGTCCTCCCCAATTGCACCTCGGAGATTCTCCTTGGACTTCCCTGGCTTCAACTTCATTCCCCAACCCTGGATTGGTCCACTGGGGAGATCAAGAGTTGGGGGTCCTCTTGTTCCAAGAACTGTCTAAAACCGGTTCCCAGTAACCCTTGCCGTAACTCTGTGGTTCCTCCAGTAACCGGTCTCCCTAAGGCCTATATGGACTTCGCGGATGTTTTCTGCAAAAAACAAGCTGAGACTCTACCTCCTCACAGGCCTTATGATTGCCCTATCGACCTCCTCCCGGGTACTACTCCACCCCGGGGCAGAATTTATCCTCTCTCTGCCCCAGAGACTCTTGCCATGTCCGAATACGTCCAGGAGAATCTAAAAAAGGGCTTTATCCGTAAATCCTCCTCTCCTGCCGGAGCCGGATTTTTCTTTGTGTCCAAAAAAGATGGCTCCCTACGTCCTTGCATTGACTACCGCGGTCTTAATAAAATCACGGTTAAGAACCGCTACCCCTTACCCCTCATCTCTGAACTCTTTGATCGCCTCCAAGGTGCCCACATCTTCACTAAATTGGACTTAAGAGGCGCCTATAACCTCATCCGCATCAGAGAGGGGGACGAGTGGAAAACGGCATTTAACACCAGAGATGGACACTTTGAGTATCTGGTCATGCCCTTTGGACTGTGCAATGCCCCTGCCGTCTTCCAAGACTTTGTCAATGAAATTTTTCGTGATCTGTTATACTCCTGTGTTGTGGTATATCTGGACGATATCTTAATTTTTTCTGCCAATCTAGAAGAACACCGCCAGCATGTCCGTATGGTTCTTCAGAGACTTCGTGACAACCAACTCTATGCCAAAATTGAGAAATGTCTGTTTGAATGCCAATCTCTTCCTTTTCTAGGATATTTGGTCTCTGGCCAGGGACTACAGATGGATCCAGACAAACTCTCTGCCGTCTTAAATTGGCCACGCCCCTCCGGACTCCGTGCTATCCAACGCTTTTTGGGGTTCGCCAATTATTACAGGCAATTTATTCCACATTTTTCTACCATTGTGGCTCCTATCGTGGCTTTAACCAAGAAAAATGCTGATCCCAAGTCCTGGCCTCCTCAAGCAGAAGACTCCTTTAAACGACTCAAGTCTGCCTTTTCTTCGGCTCCCGTGCTCTCCAGACCTGACCCTTCCAAACCCTTCCTATTGGAGGTTGATGCCTCCTCAGTAGGAGCTGGAGCTGTTCTTCTACAAAAAAATCCTTCCGGGCATGCTGTCACTTGTGGTTTTTTCTCTAGGACCTTCTCTCCAGCGGAGAGGAACTACTCCATCGGGGATCGAGAGCTTCTAGCCATTAAATTAGCACTTGAGGAATGGAGGCATCTGCTGGAGGGATCAAGATTTCCTGTTATTATCTACACCGACCACAAGAACCTCTCCTACCTCCAGTCGGCCCAACGGCTGAATCCTCGCCAGGCCCGGTGGTCTCTGTTCTTTGCCCGATTTAATTTTGAGATTCACTTTCGTCCTGCCGATAAGAACATTAGGGCCGATGCTCTCTCTCGTTCCTCGGATGCCTCAGAAGTTGATCTCCCTCCGCAACACATCATTCCACCTGACTGCCTGATCTCCACTTCTCCTGCCTCCATCAGGCAGACTCCTCCAGGAAAGACCTTTGTTTCTCCACGCCAACGCCTCGGAATCCTCAAATGGGGTCACTCCTCCCATCTCGCAGGTCATGCGGGCATCAAGAAATCTGTGCAACTCATCTCCCGCTTCTATTGGTGGCCGACTCTGGAGACGGATGTTGGGGACTTTGTGCGAGCCTGCACTATCTGTGCCCGGGATAAGACTCCTCGCCAGAAGCCCGCTGGTTTTCTTCATCCTCTGCCTGTCCCCGAACAGCCTTGGTCTCTGATTGGTATGGATTTTATTACTGATTTACCCCCTTCCCGTGGCAACACCGTTATTTGGGTGGTCGTTGATCGATTCTCCAAAATGGCACATTTCATCCCTCTTCCTGGTCTTCCTTCTGCGCCTCAGTTGGCTAAACAATTTTTTGTACACATTTTTCGTCTTCACGGGTTGCCTACGCAGATTGTCTCGGATAGAGGGGTCCAATTCGTGTCTAAATTCTGGAGGGCTCTCTGTAAACAACTCAAGATTAAATTAAATTTTTCCTCTGCATATCATCCCCAGTCCAATGGACAAGTAGAAAGAATTAACCAGATCCTGGGTGATTATTTGCGACATTTTGTTTCCTCCCGCCAGGATGACTGGGCAGATCTCCTTCCATGGGCCGAATTTTCGTATAACTTCAGGGTCTCTGAATCTTCCTCCAAATCCCCATTTTTCGTGGTGTACGGCCGTCACCCTCTTCCCCCCCTCCCTACCCCCTTGCCCTCTGGTCTGCCCGCTGTGGATGAAATTTCTCGTGACCTTTCCATTATATGGAGAGAGACCCAAAATTCTCTCTTACAGGCTTCTTCACGCATGAAGAGGTTCGCGGATAAGAAAAGAAGAGCTCCCCCCGTTTTTTCCCCTGGAGACAAGGTATGGCTCTCCGCTAAATATGTCCGCTTCCGTGTCCCTAGCTACAAGTTGGGACCACGCTATCTTGGTCCTTTCAAAATTTTGTGTCAAATTAATCCTGTCTCTTATAAACTTCTTCTTCCTCCTTCTCTTCGTATCCCTAATGCCTTTCACGTCTCTCTTCTCAAACCACTCATCCTCAACCGTTTTTCTCCCAAATCTGTTCCTCCCACTCCTGTTTCCGGCTCCTCGGACGTCTTCTCGGTCAAGGAAATTTTGGCTGCCAAAAAGGTCAGAGGGAAAAATTTTTTTTTAGTAGACTGGGAGGGTTGTGGTCCTGAAGAGAGATCCTGGGAACCTGAGGACAACATCCTTGACAAAAGTCTGCTCCTCAGGTTCTCAGGCTCCAAGAAGAGGGGGAGACCCAAGGGGGGGGGTACTGTTACGCCGAGCGCTCCGGGTCCCCGCTCCTCCCCGGAGCGCTCGCTTCACTCCCTCCGCTGCAGCGCTCCGGTCACGTCCTCTGACCCGGGGCGCTGCGATCCTGCTGCCAGCCGGGATGCGATTCGCGATGCGGGTAGCGCCCGCTCGCGATGCGCACCCCGGCTCCCCTACCTGACTCGCTCCCCGTCTGTTCTGTCCCGGCGCGCGCGGCCCCGCTCCCTAGGGCGCGCGCGCGCCGGGTCTCTGCGATTTAAAGGGCCACTGCGCCGCTGATTGGCGCAGTGGTTCCAATTAGGGTTTTCACCTGTGCACTTCCCTATATTACCTCACTTCCCTTGCACTCCCTTGCCGGATCTTGTTGCCTTAGTGCCAGTGAAAGCGTTCCTTGTGTGTTCCTTGCCTGTGTTTCCAGACCTTCTGCTGTTGCCCCTGACTACGATCCTTGCTGCCTGCCCCGACCTTCTGCTACGTCCGACCTTGCTTCTGCCTACTCCCTTGTACCGCGCCTATCTTCAGCAGCCAGAGAGGTGAGCCGTTGCTAGTGGATACGACCTGGTCACTACCGCCGCAGCAAGACCATCCCGCTTTGCGGCGGGCTCTGGTGAAAACCAGTAGTGGCTTAGAACCGGTCCACTAGCACGGTCCACGCCAATCCCTCTCTGGCACAGAGGGTCCACTACCTGCCAGCCGGCATCGTGACAAAAGCACTTATCACATTTTAAAAATTGGTGTGTAATTGTGGCTAAACTCATCTTACACTTATGTCTTCACATTTATCTATTTTTGCAATTTCAATTTTCTCACCACTCATCACATATATATATATACATTTTTTATTACTATACTCACCTTTGCACAGTTGGATTGTTTATTCACCTTATATTCATAAATTATTATTGTCTTATTTTTATCTTTACACTTTGGGCATTTATATCACATTTCATTTCATTTTATTTTATTCTATTTTATTCTATTTTATTTTTATTTCACTTGTTGACATATTCCCAACCTACTCTGGAATTTAATATACTAGTGCTCTACTTCTTATATTCCGCAAGATATGACCCATTATGGTTGTTATGTACTATGGTTAGTATAATATTATTTAATATCACTATTAAGGTTTTATCTCTATACATACTCCTATTAGAGATTCCTTTACCTCGCTTCCCCTTTCCATATAAGTGCAGTTGCACTATAGATATTAGGCTGTCATCTAAGTGCAGGAGCATGCGCACTAGCCCTCCTGTAGGCGATACAGTGTCTGAGTGCGGGCGCATGCGCCGACTCATTCGCGGCCGACAGAGGACAAGGCAACATTGGTAAACAGACTGCGCGTGCGCGGCGCACTGTTATGATGCGGAAGAACCCGCTTACGTAGTTCCATCACATGACATATCGGAATGATGAGGGAAGATGAGGTAAGGAGCTCTCTAGGTTTTCCCATTGGCTCCCAAATGGAAGCATTCGGGAAGTGTATCATATCTATTGGATCGTGATTGGAGCAATACTAGAATACTTGTGATAGGCTAGATAGAGATGTCGCTGACTGATGATGATGGGGGAATGGTCTATAAATACCCCCTGCCGCCATTTTGGAGTGATGTTGCCACATATTGCCTCTTGAGAACGCCGTGTGACGGCGAAACATGTAGAGGCGGCAATTTTGTGTTTTAACTAGTGTCACAACTGGGAAGTTTGGGCTTCTGCAGAGCCCTGTATACTGGAAGCCATGCTGCTCCAATAACTATTATCCTCCCATGTGACATTGCATTTTTTAACTATCACTTTCTGGAATTGTTACCTTTTAGATATACACCATTAAAAGTTATGTTTTAGGGGGAAAAATTTGAGGTGTTTTGCACCCCAGGCCACGGCCTTGGGGTTTGGTTAATTGTATTGTTTTGGCCTCATAGCCCCCCCTTTTGGGTCATTTTGTAGTTTTTGGTATAGAGAGACTAGCATTAGTATTTACTAACTAGCTATAACAGCGCCTAAAACTGTGTAACACTAACGGAGGTAATGCATAGTATTTAAAACGCTAGGTGTGAACATAGATCCTATGCTAACAACATCCACCTGCACTATGGAAATACATTAAAATCCTCCCGTAGGTTTAATCCTAGTGGTCCTATGGCGTCTGTAAGTATAATCATTTCAGATTCTTTTTGTAACAATAGTTTATGTCTATCTCCACCAAATTTTAAGGGTGCAACTGTTTTTAATCCTAGGAATTTTAAATCTTCAATTTTATTATTGTGTTTATATTTCATATGTTCTATTACTTTTGGGCAGCCTTTTCCAGTAGTGAGTGAACGAAAGTGTTCCCTAATTCTTTTATGCAGTGGTCTTATGGTCTTCCCAATATAGTATAAACCGCATGTACAAACTAATGCATAAACGATATAGGTAGATTTACATGTCACAAAATCATGGATATCAATATTCTGTGACCCTAAATGTATGCTTTTCGTTTGTAACATGTGAGAACAGGGAACACTTTCGTTCACTCACTACTGGAAAAGGCTGCCCAAAAGTAATAGAACATATGAAATATAAACACAATAATAAAATTGAAGATTTAAAATTCCTAGGATTAAAAACAGTTGCACCCTTAAAATTTGGTGGAGATAGACATAAACTATTGTTACAAAAAGAATCTGAAATGATTATACTTACAGACGCCATAGGACCACTAGGATTAAACCTACGGGAGGATTTTAATGTATTTCCATAGTGCAGGTGGATGTTGTTAGCATAGGATCTATGTTCACACCTAGCGTTTTAAATACTATGCATTACCTCCGTTAGTGTTACACAGTTTTAGGCGCTGTTATAGCTAGTTAGTAAATACTAATGCTAGTCTCTCTATACCACACACCATATTTGTGCTTTTAATCCTGTAATGTCTAGTTTTCTATTTTTGTATTACCTGGTGTATGTATTTAAGGGGGAAGGGTTAATTGATGTCAGAGGTCACGTGTAAGCGCTCTGTGTAGCGCGAAACCGGTCGACTTACCTGTCGTTGTTGTTGCGTGGACCAGCGATCCCGAATAAAACTTCTTGCTGTTTCCGTGAGTGCCGTCTGCAATCTCTTCTTTCAAGTTTTCTATGCTTATGCTTATGGCAGACTGAGCACCGGATTTGTGGCATTTGGACCTGAAGGTGCAGTGATCCAGTACACTCCGGCAGAATCGTGAGTGCGGCAGTGCCGACATTTCTCCTTCTCCATGTGTTCGATAGTGTTGTGTTGAATATCCTAGTCTGAGCACGTCGCAGGTGTATTCCACTCACTGATTATGGAGTCTATGGAACAAGCAGCCTCAGAGGCGAGTGCTGCACTGGATAGCACACTGCACATTGGTCCCGGGACTTTACTGGCTGGTAGAGAAGACGCAACTGAATTTTTTGCACAATGTAACTTAAGGGATGAACTGCAGGTGTTAGGTACCAAATCCTTGGAATATAAAGTCACGACTCTTTCTGAAAAAGAAGTGAAATTGTTCTGGACAGTTAATTCGCTACAGTCCTATTGTGAGAGTGGCCGTGTTCCACGTGGATTACGAGTTTTTAAAGAGTTGTCTCAATTTCAAGATGATAATGAATTTACGGATGAATGGGCATCACTACATCAAGAACACAGCTTAAAACTCACTAAATTGATGTTGAAACGGACAGAAAAAGAATATGCCCTAATTACTGCACAACTGCTTAAAGCTAAGTTAGAGTTGAAAACCCGTGTGAACAAAGAGCAATATGAAGCATTCGAAAAGAAGGTGGAAAAAAAGATATTACCGATCCAGGCTGATATTAAGGAACGTAAAAAGAATAAATATCTGAGAGACAAACAAGACTACTATGTAACTATGTAACTAAGACTATGATGGAGGTCATGTCTTTGATTGGAATCTTAATAAGATGAGAAGAAAAAGACGACTGCGGAGACCACCTCAGGATTACTGGACTACAGATTCAGGGTCCGACTCAAGTGGGACTGGCGATACCACCCTCCCTAAAGACCCCTCTAACCTTGTGGTTTTGGGGGACCAACAACTGCACCTACCCGCAAGAGGAGGATACGGCGGGGCAGGTGCAAAAAGATTTTTAAAAAGAGGTGGGATGAAGAGAAAGCAAGTCACCTGGCAACAATAGGTGATCTTGCCTCTCCAGATCCTACAGGTCAGTCCAACATTATTAATTTGACACAGCATGTTCTTTCTGAAGATTGTCTATCTTTGTTAAGGAAGGGGTTAAACTACTGTATTAATAGCGAATTCAATTTTTACGGATTTTACTATAGATTTGTATAAATCTATTAGGAAAATTAACTTACATAGGTTTTTCCTTAGTGGTTACACCCCTGGTAAAGAGTCTAATCAGTTAGAAGGGGAAGTTCCAACATCTATTAGCCCGTTGGGCTTTATGGTTAACCCATCCTGGTCAGAACAAGATAGAGATGTTGTATCGTTACTAATGGAAATTGCAGATGATGAAATTATTCACGATCCAGATAAAGTTACAACTTACAGACCTTTTACAGGAGGTGTTCCATCCACATTTAATCCGCCCTTGCCCGCAGGCTCCAATATCCAGAATTTTATGGAAAGCGTCATTCAAGACGTTAAAGCACTAATTTACCCTAAATCTACCCCGAACCTTACGGTGGGAGAAAGGAGTGCTTTAAAATGGCTATCTGAAAACACAGAAATAGTTGTGAAGCCTGCGGATAAGGGAGGTAATGTTGTACTTTTGACCAAAGATTATTACCTACAAGAGGCAAATCGTCAGTTAAGTGATCTAAATACTTATACAGCATTATTAAAAGACCCCACCACACATTACCAGGAGAGTGCTAGATCACTACTTAGGAGGGGAGTGGAAAACAATATTTTTTCGGAGAGATTTGCTAACAAACTTTTTATTACTCACCCACAAAAGCCATACTGGTACTGGACACCCAAAATTCACAAAAATGCACAATTGCCGCCAGGTCGGCCTATTGTTGCGGGCAGAGGCTCAGTTACTGAGCCCCTGTCCCAATACCTTGATTGGGTCCTGCGCCCATTATTACTTACTATACCAGCTTATTTAAAAGACACTCAACACTTACTGCAAATTTTGGATAATTTTGGGTGGCAGGAGCATTTTATTTTGGCTAGTATCGACGTGGAGAGCCTCTACACACGCATCCCTCAGGGTGCGGGTGTGGAGGCTGTGCGACGTCGACTAGACCAAACGGAAAATCATAGCCCTGTTTACATTAATTATATTTGTGAGATGTTACAGTTTGTATTATCCCATAATGCTTTCCAGTTCAATAATCGCTGGTTTATCCAGCGATCTGGGACTGCGATGGGGACCCCCGTGGCACCTACTTTCGCAAATATTTTTTTGGGGGTCCTAGAGGAAGATAAGGTCTTCTCTTCTAATAATCCTTTCCTTGAATATCTGGCCCTCTATGTTAGATATGTCGACGACGTGCTGGTTATTTGGTCGGGTAGTACGGCCCAGTTCCACCAGTTCGTCGCCTACATGAACGACAATAATTACAATATGCATTTTACTAGTGTGGTGGGCATTAATAATATAGAATTTCTTGACACTAAACTTGTTGCTAAAAATGATTACTTGGAGATTGAGGGATTTAGAAAAATTACAGCTACTAATTCCTTACTTAGATATGACAGCTTTCATTCTCAACATGTCAAAAAATCCCTTCCTTTCGGACAATTTGTCCGATTAAAACGGATAAATACCACTACGGAAACATTTGAAATACAGGCGAAACAATTGTGGGACAGACTAAAAGAGAGGGGCTACCCTACATCAATCCTGAGTGAGGCACTATTTAAGGTCAGGAAAATACCTCGTAGTCAATTGTTGCATAAAAAGCATGATAATGATCATGCTAAATTAAATATTGAAAATCAAACAAAAAATTTTACGTTTTCCTTCATGTACAGCCCTATGGAAAATAAAATTAGGTCAGCGATATATAAAAATTGGCATATTCTTCAGCAGGATGACATCTTAAGTAAAACACAGTTGAATAAACCATTAATTTCTTTTCGCAGAACTAAGAATATTAGAGATCATATTGTACGAGGTAGATTACAAGATGATACGTCCAAAAATTGGATAGAAAAATCAAAACCACAAGGATGTTTTAAATGTGGACAGTGCAATTTATGTTCTCACATGTTACAAACGAAAAGCATACATTTAGGGTCACAGAATATTGATATCCATGATTTTGTGACATGTAAATCTACCTATATCGTTTATGCATTAGTTTGTACATGCGGTTTATACTATATTGGGAAGACCATAAGACCACTGCATAAAAGAATTAGGGAACACTTTCGTTCACTCACTACTGGAAAAGGCTGCCCAAAAGTAATAGAACATATGAAATATAAACACAATAATAAAATTGAAGATTTAAAATTCCTAGGATTAAAAACAGTTGCACCCTTAAAATTTGGTGGAGATAGACATAAACTATTGTTACAAAAAGAATCTGAAATGATTATACTTACAGACGCCATAGGACCACTAGGATTAAACCTACGGGAGGATTTTAATGTATTTCCATAGTGCAGGTGGATGTTGTTAGCATAGGATCTATGTTCACACCTAGCGTTTTAAATACTATGCATTACCTCCGTTAGTGTTACACAGTTTTAGGCGCTGTTATAGCTAGTTAGTAAATACTAATGCTAGTCTCTCTATACCACACACCATATTTGTGCTTTTAACCCTGTAATGTCTAGTTTTCTATTTTTGTATTACCTGGTGTATGTATTTAAGGGGGAAGGGTTAATTGATGTCAGAGGTCACGTGTAAGCGCTCTGTGTAGCGCGAAACCGGTCAACTTACCTGTCGTTGTTGTTGCGTGGACCAGCGATCCCGAATAAAACTTCTTGCTGTTTCCGTGAGTGCCGTCTGCGATCTCTTCTTTCAAGATAGTACACTACTTAGATATAGGTATGCGGTATGCACTGATGAGGGCAGAAAAATGCGCTACAATACGCATTAAAAACTCTGTATTTTTGTAAAACACCAGCCGGTGAGTACTAGTGCTTGGACTTTCACAGTATGTAGGCCCCTGACAGATTAACAGGTACAAAATAGTACACTACTTAGATGTACGTATGCGGTATGCACTGATGAGGGCAGAAAAATGCGCTACAATATGCATTAAAACCTCTGTATTTTTGTAAAACACCAGCCGATGATTACTTTTGGCTGTCCTTTCACAGTATGTAGGCCCTTGACAGATTCATAGGTACAAAATAGTACACTACTTAGATGTAAGTATGTGGTATGCACTTAGGAGGGCAGAAAAATGTGCTACAATGAGCCTTAAAATTCTGTAGGTTTTGTAAAACACCAGCCGGTGAGTACTATTGCTTGGACTTTCATAGTATGTAGGCCCTTGACAGATTAACAGGTACAAAATGGTACACTCCTTAGATCTACGTATGTGGTATACACTGATGAGGGCAGAAAAATGCGCTACAATACGCATTAAAAACTCTGTATTTTTGTAAAACACCAGCCGGTGAGTACTAGTGCTTGGACTTTCACAGTATGTAGGCCCTTGACAGATTAACACGAACAAAATAGTACACTACTTAGATGTACGTTTGTGGTATGCACTGATGAGGGCAGAAAAATACAATATGCATTAAAAACTCTGTATTTTTGTAAAACACCAGCCGGTGAGTACTAGTGCTTGGACTTTCACAGAATGTAGGAGCTTGACAGATTAACAGGTACAAAATGATACTCTACTTAGATGTACTTATGAGGTACGCACTTAGGGAGGCAGAAAAATGTGCTAGAATACTCAGTAAAAACTTTGTATTTTTGTAAAACACCAGCTTGTGAGTACTAGTGCTTGGACTTTCACAGTATGTAGGCCCTCGACAGATTAATAGGTACAATATGGTAGATTACTTAGATGTGGTATGCACTGATGAGGGCAAAAAAACAACAGCCAGTGATTAGTTTTCCCTGGCCTTTCACTGTATGTAGGCTTGTTACAGATTAACAGGTACAAAAAAGTGCACTACTTAGATATAGGTATGTGGTATGCACGTATGAGGGCAAAAAAAATGCGCTACAGTACACTTTTTTTTAATTAAACACCAGCCGGTGATTACTTTTGCCTGGACTTTCCCAGTATCTAGTCTTGTTACAGATTTACAGACACAAAATAATAGACTGCTTTGATGTAGGTATGTGGTATGCACAGCAGCAGGACACAACATTGCAGCACCATAATAAAAAAAATTTGCACTCTGTCACAGAGTATTAATAATGGTGTGAACTGCTGGTTATTATACCGTCTACAGACTACTATAAGCAGCAGATGATTTCTTGTGGAAAAAATACACAGAATTGAGTTGAAAAATCATTCCTGCCTCCTGTTATACGGTTCATGAAGTTAAGGTAGGTTGTTGATATGTATGAGGCAACAAAAAGCTATCTGCCCCTGTCTGATAAAATGCTGAATAAAGGGACTGGGAGGTTATAGCTAGTGTAAAAATCCTTCTCAGTGAGAACAAGCACTGCACTGCTCTCTGTCCACAACGCTGATGTAACTAGCAGTTGGAAGTGGAACGCTGTGGTATGATCAATTCAGCATGTCTGTGTAACACACAGAGACACGCAGTCTTCCTCTCTCTCTCTCTCTCTCTCTCTGCAGTGAATGGCATGAAATGAGCAGCCGCAAAATGACTGTCGATTATATCCGGCTGTGACATCACAGGGGTCAATGAATGCATCCTGCATGTGATTCAGGGTCATCCCGCCTACCTCCCTTCCCACCTTGCAATCCCAGCATCCCCTGCCCCAAGTACTGACTTGTGGATCCACCATTTTAGGTGTCCGGGAGCCTAGAACACTGTAAAATGGAGTTTAATTAAGTGCTTTGCGCAATAGAACCGCGGCGATATTCGCATTCGTTGCAAATCGAATAAATCCTGAAATTCGTAATGAAATTCGAGTTTGTCTGCTTCGATTTGCTCATCTCTACTTGTTATTGCTGTGGCGTGCACCGGCCGCACCCTAAAATCACTACCCCCATGGTTTCTTCCTCCAGATATCATATGCTTACTCCGTATGAGGGGCAGCCGTGTTACCACCCCAGGAAGTGAAGTTCCTCCCCCAGCAGCCATATTGAGACACCCACTGCTCCAACATCCTCCTCCTCCCCCAACAGCGATATTTGCTCAATTATTCCCACCTCCACCCCTGGCAGCTATTTTAGCACAACTAGTATAGTGAAGTATGTATGATGTAGATCAATGAATTAGGAATACATGGAATATGACCAAGGAATGTTTTCTGGTGAAGTGTTTATGTTGTAATGGATCCTTTTTAAATTGGTAAAGAACAAACGAAAATCCACGTGGTATTAATTGAACCTATTTGATAATATTTTATTAATTTCTTAATAAGCTTTTTTTTTTTTTTTTTTTTTTTTTTTTACAATTGCACAGGAAGGATGCCAATAATGAAATTCATAAGAGAATGCAATAAATTGTCTGGTCACATTATAGGAGTGACAAGAGAAGAAGTTTGGCCAAGAAAAATAAAATAAGATATAAAATAGTTAGAAAAAGTGATCACTATTCAATTGATAAGTATTACTTTAAGCATTTAAACCCAGTTAATGGTTTATTGGATTATAAACAATGCACATTGAAGGTGATTTTTTTCCCAATTTTTGAAAGAGCTCTGTATATTTTTATTCTTTTACATTTTTTGGTGAAAATGTGGGCCCTGTGTGTTGTACATTGAGTATTTGTAAATTAAATTATTGTTACATGTTATATGTGTCTTGTATGTCTTCTTGTAAAGTAACACAGGAATTCAGTCAGATACTAAATGTTCAAATGTTATTGAAGACTGACAAAACCTGAGGGAGAATAAAAAGCCAGACTCAAAGGGCGGTGACCAGTGATGGAGAGGAGTGGGAGGAGAAAGGTGGGGCTTATAGGAAGATTGACAGCCTTGGTCTACTGGTGGGGCTGTATACAAAAATACAAAAACAGAGCTTCCTATTGGGCAGTATGTTTGTACTAGGTGGAAGAAATAGGTGGGTATGAATGATGATCTCACCTTGCAAGGTTGTGTTGGCACACAACAACCTTGTGGACGTCTGGTAGATATGATCCATTTGGATGTTGTTTGCGGTGCAGCCGTCCGGGTTGCTCGAGATTTGCAGCAGCACACTCGATAAGCTGGTTTGCGGGGTCTGGAAAAAAGGTTCCCGGGATGTTAGGCGCCAACCGTAGATGGAATAAAGATGTGGTGAGTCTCAGTTATTTAAAAGTGTTCATCATTGCCGTTTCAATCGCGTTTCGAGGTCTTGCACCTCTTTATCAATGATTATGGCATACATACATAAAAGCATTATCACTGGCTTTTTAAAGTTTCTAAAATGGGCGCCAGAGAGTACAATTGGATGAGTAAAAAGAGTGTCATAAGGCTGCACTCTGGTGTGTTGTAGTGGCGCTGTCTGATGACATAGGAGTGTTTCATTCATAAAGTAAAAAAAAAAAAAAATCACTTTTGTTTAGCAGTAAAATGTGGCCATACATTAAAAGCAAGGATTGCGAAAATGTTCCATGTTGTATTAGGAGGTATAGTGTTATGCGGTGATGCGAGTATGTCAGATGTGTTACTTCTGTTTTTAGCAATGGTTGGATGATGCGTGTCCGATGCCAGGTGGTGGAGATGTCCTATTCACAGAAATGCTGCGTGAGATGTCATTTGTCGGGCCGTTGCACTTTTTTCTGCTAGATGGTGGGTACCATGGCTGGTTATTTCGTATCCATGTTTGTAACAATTTTTATTTATTTTTATTTGTTGAAGAGAGGGTTTCGGTCCTTGATGCAGTTGTCCCTTATTGCCGGATGATCGGACGGGGATTGCTGTGCTGGTTATTACCAGGTGTGTGGTATGGTAGGTGTGTTTTGGTATATATGGATATGGGTATGGCAAAAAGATGATGTGGTGCTATCATGGTTTAGTTTGTGGAGAGGGGTGTTTTGTTAGCGCTGGTGTGTATAGATGTGACAGCAGCGGTTTCATAAGATGGTACTGCAGCGCTTTAGAATGTATGGGCTTGTAGATGGGTGTTATTGATTGTTGGTGGATGGCATGCTGTATGTGACTGCAGCGGTGATCTCTAATGATGGTACTGCAGTGCTTAAAAAAAGGGGGGGGGGAAGGGGCCTGTGGGTAGGTTGCGAGAGACGTGTGTGTAGTTGGTATTATGTTGTGTATGACATGCTGTACGCTATGTATGTGGGATAGGTGGTGTTCAATGGGCTGCCTGTGAAAAATGGGTGATAGGCTGTATTTTGTTGGGAATTGGATTGGAGGACAGTATGTCGTGGGTTGGCCCCTTCCCCCCCCCCCTTTTTTTTTAAGCGCTGCAGTACCATCATTAGAGATCACCGCTGCAGTCACATACAGCATGCCATCCACCAACAATCAATAACACCCATCTACAAGCCCATACATTCTAAAGCGCTGCAGTAACATCTTACGAAACCGCTGCTGTCACATCTATACACACCAGCGCTAACAAAACACCCCTCTCCACAAACTAAACCATGCCAGCACCACAGCATCTTTTTGCCATCCCCATATCCATATATACCAAAACACACCTACCATACCACACACCTGGTAATAACCAGCACAGCAATCCCCGTCCGATCATCCGGCAATAAGGGACAACTGCATCAAGGACCGAAACCCTCTCTTCTACAAATTAAAATAAAAATAAATAAAAATAGTTACAAAAATGTTACAATCAGTAGCATAATTACAATCAGTCTAACTGTACTTGTCACGATGCCGGCTGGCAGGTAGTGGATCCTCTGTGCCAGAGAGGGATGGAGAGGACCGCGCTAGTGGACCGGTTCTAAGCCACTACAGGTTTTCACCAGAGCCCGCCGCAAAGCGGGATGGTCTTGCTGCGGCGGTAGTGACCAGGTCGTATCCACTAGCAACGGCTCACCTCTCTGGCTGCTGAAGATACTGAAGATAGGCGAGGTACAAGGGAGTAGGCAGAAGCAAAGTCGGACGTAGCAAAAGGTCGGGGGCAGGCGGCAAGATTCGTAGTCAGGGGCAACGGCAGGAGGTCAGGAACACGGACTAGGAACAGACAAGGGAACGCTTTCACTAGGCACAAGTGCAACAAGATCCGGCGAGGGAGTGCAGGGGAAGTGAGGTGATATAGGGAAGTGCACAGGTGGGAGCCAATTAAGCTAATTGGGAAGATTGGACCAGGCACCATCATTGGTGCACTGGCCCTTTAAATCGTAGAGACCCGGCGCGCGCGCGCCCTAGGGAGCGGGGCCGCGCGCGCCGGGACAGGACCGAGGGAGAGCGAGTCAGGTACGGGGACCGGGGTGCGCATCGCGAGCGGGCGCTATCCGCATCGCGAATCGCATCCCGGCTGAAGGCGGGACCGCAGCGCACCCGGTCAGTGGATCTGACCGGGGCGCTGCAACAACGAAGATGAGGCGAGCGCTCCGGGGAGGAACGGGGACCCGGAGCGCTCGGCGTAACAGTACCCCCCCCCTTGGGTCTCCCCCTCTTCTTGGGGCCAAAGAACCTGAGGAAAAAAAACTCAATTTTTCCATGATGAGGTCCGATGCAAATTAGGAGGGGTTCTGTGTGGAAACGTACGAGACAGTCCAATCTTTTATTGTAAAAACAATAGATGTAGAGGGGTCTGGCGAGACTGGTCACAGGAACGTAGAACCTGTTGATGAGAGAGGCCAAAAAAAATTTTCCTGCAGATCCGGAATCCAAGAAGAGCATAGTAGAGAAGGAGAAGGTAGAGGCAGATATCCGCACAGGCACAGTAAGGCGTGGAGAAGCAGAGTTGACATCAAGAACTGTGTCACCTTTGTGCGGAGTCAGCGTACGTCTTCCCAGGCGGGGAGGACGGATAGGACAATCCTTCAGGAAGTGTTCGGTACCGGCATAGTACAGGCAAAGATTCTCCATGCGGCGTCGTGTCCTCTCTTGAGGTGTCAAGCAAGACCGGTCAACATGCATAGCCTCCGCGGCGGGAAGCACAGGAACAGATTGCAGAGGACCAGAGGAGAGAGGAGCCGGAGAGAAAAAACGCTTCGTGCGAACAAAGTCCATATCCAGGCGGAGCTCCAGACGCCATCCGGAAGAACGCATGTCAATGCGAGTGGCTAGATGAATGAGTTCATGTAGGTCAGCAGGAGTCTCTCGTGCGGCCAGAACATCTTTAATGTTGCTGGATAGGCCTTTTTTAAAGGTCGCGCAGAGAGTCTCACTATTCCAGGACAACTCATAAGCAAGAGCACGGAACTGAATGGCGTACTCGCCAACGGAAGAAACACCCTGGGCCAGGTTCAGCAGGGCAATCTCGGCTGAAGAAGCTCGGGCAGGTTCCTCAAAGACACTTCGAATTTCCGAGAAGAAGGAGTGTACAGAGGCAGTGACGGGGTCATTGCGGTCCCAGAGCGGTGCGGCCCATGACAGGGCTTTTCCAGACAGAAGGCAGAACACGAAAGCCACCTTAGACCTTTCAGTAGGAAACTGGTCCGACATCATCTCCAAGTGCTGGGAACATTGCGAAAGAAAGCCACGGCAATACTTAGAGTCCCCATTAAATTTGTCCGGCAAGGACAGGCAGAGGCTAGGGGTGGCCACTCGCTGCGGAGGAGGTGCAGGAGCTGGCGGAGGAGATGATTGCTGAAGAAGTTGCGAATGTTGGTGCAAAATGGTGGACACTTCCGACAGCTGGTGGGTTAGATGGGCGATCTGTCGGGCGATATCAGAGACAACTGGCAGGGGAACCTCAGCGGGATCCATGGCCGGATCTACTGTCACGATGCCGGCTGGCAGGTAGTGGATCCTCTGTGCCAGAGAGGGATGGAGAGGACCGCGCTAGTGGACCGGTTCTAAGCCACTACAGGTTTTCACCAGAGCCCGCCGCAAAGCGGGATGGTCTTGCTGCGGCGGTAGTGACCAGGTCGTATCCACTAGCAACGGCTCACCTCTCTGGCTGCTGAAGATACTGAAGATAGGCGAGGTACAAGGGAGTAGGCAGAAGCAAAGTCGGACGTAGCAAAAGGTCGGGGGCAGGCGGCAAGATTCGTAGTCAGGGGCAACGGCAGGAGGTCAGGAACACGGACTAGGAACAGACAAGGGAACGCTTTCACTAGGCACAAGTGCAACAAGATCCGGCGAGGGAGTGCAGGGGAAGTGAGGTGATATAGGGAAGTGCACAGGTGGGAGCCAATTAAGCTAATTGGGAAGATTGGACCAGGCACCATCATTGGTGCACTGGCCCTTTAAATCGCAGAGACCCGGCGCGCGCGCGCCCTAGGGAGCGGGGCCGCGCGCGCCGGGACAGGACCGAGGGAGAGCGAGTCAGGTACGGGGACCGGGGTGCGCATCGCGAGCGGGCGCTATCCGCATCGCGAATCGCATCCCGGCTGAAGGCGGGACCGCAGCGCACCCGGTCAGTGGATCTGACCGGGGCGCTGCAACAACGAAGATGAGGCGAGCGCTCCGGGGAGGAACGGGGACCCGGAGCGCTCGGCGTAACAGTACTGATTCCCTAACCATAGATACAGTAAAGAATACAACTGAAAATAACCTTTTGTAGAGTTGTGCCTAGTTCAGATCCTTAAACCTATGAGTGTGTGCCAGGAAATAAGTGAGGAAAGAGACGCTTACATATAATGATCCTATATAGATGTATCTAAGATATATTCTCTGATAACTCTTAAATCTATGTCTGTACATAACCATAGTTGTTCCAGAGGGAAAGATAATCACAACGGATTGTTAGGATGGGACATTGTATGAGGAGAATCAGTGGGTGAACATGTACAAATAGGGGGGTGAAGTAAGCATTTTAGTGGGTAATAATGTTATAAAGAAATGGAATACTTGGTGTAAGATTATAGAAAAGATAGACCTAGCTAGTGGGATAAGTACATGGTAACTATTGTAAAGTATGGGATACGTGGGGACATGAAGCTTAGAATCCGATTAGAAGGGAAATGAACTGGAGAATACACATTAGCCAAGACACGTCTGCCCATACAGATTTTCACTACCGAATCTACAAAAAACCCAAACTACACTCTAGAAGTAAACGTGCAGCCCCTGCTGGGAGTCTTGATCCCTATGTGTATATTGATGTTATAGGAGTCCCAAGGGGGGTCCCAGATGAGTTTAGTGCTATAGGTCAAGTAAAAGCCAGATTTAAGTCAATAATATCCCAGTTTTCTAAGAAAAGAATTAATTATATCTATTCTAACCAACAGAGATTCATACATTTCTTAGTAATTGCTCTTAAAGGTCAGGCCGAACAACTAAGAGCCACATCTGCTGTAACATTCCAAAATGGTACGGCATTAGATATGATGTATGGTGTAAGAGGAAAAAGGGGGGTATGTAAAATGTTTTGGGGAGACCTGTTGCACATATATATCTCAGCCAAAACAGGACTCAAATGGTAAAATAAACATACTTTTAATTCTGATAATCTTGCTTTGTTGTGTGTTGTGTTTTGCCTTGCCTAAAGAAGTGTGAGACGACCAGCAAGAATGCCACGCCAGTGATAACGAATGTGGACTTCTAGATTGCAGATGAAGCCTATACCCCATTAATGAGCTTCAATGGCATCTATAACACCATGGAACCATAGGGATAGCATCTGACTCCATATGTGTAAAGTCTGAGGCTAAGGGGGTCCATGGATAAGCCATGGGTCATCCAAAGTACAGTGAAGTGTTCGAGAAAACACATTGGGGTAGATGAGGTAGGATGATGGAAATTAGGGAAAGGTAAAATGGTAATTTTAAGGGGGGTTGTAATGTATATAGATCTATATATATATATATATATATATATATATATATAGCAGAAAGGTTCTTGGAGCACACCAGATAAAGTGCAAAAAATGAAGATTTATTGACCCATGGTACAGATACAACATTTCAGCAGCATCACGCCGCCATTCTCAAGCATGATACAAGGTTACAAATGCTGGTTTATATGAGGTGCATAATTAGCATATCAATAAGAGACAATCAGAGTATAACATGACATAAAATAAATTTCAAGTTTACAGACATAATATAGAATACAGTGAAGACATAAAGTGCATGAAATATAAAAACATTGTATGTATCAAAAACATGATCACCAAATGAATGTGCAAATATACAGAAAAGTCCTTAACAAGTGAATAATAAGCAGCTGTGTGGTTAAAAGCAAAACAAATGGATTCCGGGGGTTGTCCGGGGCAACATTCCATATGATGTAGTATACACGTGTAGGTCGGCGTTCCAAAGTCTCGGGGATTGTGTATCATGGTCACATGGCTGGGTCTCGGCCAATAGTGAGTGTTCCGTGTGTTTGTCATCACTGGCAGACTTGCTGTAATGTCAGCATACGCGCAGGAACTCGTCAGCGCATGTGCCGAACATTCAGGGAGGTCGATTCAACCATTGACTATGGGGTCATGTAATGGAACATCAGACTATGGCGGACGTATGCGTAACAGCGCACTTGGTAACTGGCGCATGCGCAGGACGCGTGAGCAGCCCGTTTAGCCATTAAAAGTAAGGGCAGGTCGCTGTATATATGCGATCTGCACTGGTTATATGCACAATAAGATGCATGTAGGAAAAAGGAATTTGTCTGACATGGCTAAAGCCTCTTGGGAGTATAGAGTGATAAAACTAATATATGTAAGTGTGAATACGTGGCTAATGTGGTTGAGGAGAGTAACTAGATGTGTAAAGGAAAGAATAGAATAATAAAGAACTGTGACTGGTATGGATGGAAAGTCTAAAGTATGTCTATGATGGAAAAATTAAGATAAATAGTGAAGTATAGCTACCTCTATATTCAAATCATATAAGTGTGACTAAAAGTTGTAAATAATTAGGGCTGACTCTATATTAGAATCGTGTACATGTGTGAAATATGTGAAATAACATGAGTGTGTGGTCAGACTATACTGTTTAGTTTAATGAGAAATATTAGAGAATACGTATGAAACCCATTAAAATCTGATTTATTAGAAAATACCATATAAAAGTAAAAATGGGATGAAACAAATGGTATAAAAATATTTTTTTTAAAAAGGTGTGTAAAGTAATTAGATAATATCAAAAATAATTTTTTTAATGGTATGGAGAAAATCAAGGACTGTCCCCTGGAATCCAGTAGAATCCAAGAATCTATGAGAAATAGAGAATAAAAATATTAATATTTATAGCAATTGTAGCCAAATCTTATATAGATCTTTACTGAGGTAGATGGATTACGCACAATATATAGCAGGGGTGACTATGAACTCTACATTCATCCCTTTTGGTCGCAAAGTGTCTAGTGTCTGAATCCAATATAGTTCACGCTTTTTAAGTTAACTTTTTCTGTCTCCACCCCATTTAGAGATTGGAATATAGTCAATCAAGGTATACCGTAGATCATTTTCCATATGCTCCGCCTCCACAAAATGTTTCGGCATCGGTAGATCGACACGCGCCTTGTGTATCGAGTACCGGTGCTGATTGAGGCGGGTACGGAAATCAAGCGAGGTTTCCCCAACATATAGAAGGTGGCAAGGGCAGGACAATACATACATGACACGGTTTGATTTAAACGTCAAATAAGACCGTATAGGATATTCCTGGCCTGTTGTTGGATGACGAAAGGAAATTCCCTTGTTCATGCGAGGGCAATTTATGCACAAGCGGCAAGGGAAAGATCCTTTCTGCATGGTAGTGATGTATTTCTGGTGTGCTCCCGAGCCCGAGGAGATGTCAGTTTTTACTAACTTGTTCCTCAGGCTGGGGGGGGGGTCTCCGATATGCCATTAATGGGGGTGATTGAAAGTCACTCACTCCAGTATGACATTCTTTAACCACTGACCAATGTTTACGAATTATTTTGGCAATTGCGTTAGATTTTGGATTATAAGGGCTGACAAAGGCAACTCTTGGAGGTTTCTGTGTCTCATGAGATGTTTATAAAAGTGTGTTACGGTCGAGCTTCAGGGTTTTCTCTTTACTCTGTTGCAACTGAGAAGAGGGGTAGCCCCTATTGGAAAAGTTTGTGATTATACGGTCCAGGACAGGTTCAATCCTCCCCTCCACCCCCACGATACGGCGAGCCCGCATCATCTGGCGCGAGGGGAGTGACCTGATCATGGGTCGGGGATGACAACTGTCAAATCGTAGGGCAGAGTTACTGTATGTTGGCTTGACATAAAGATCTGTACATAATTGGTCACCATCAATAATGACCAAAGTATCAAGAAATTGGATAGATGTAAAAGAAAATGATAAAGTAAACTTAATGTGTGGATTAATCTGGTTCAAAAAAGACAAAAATGTGAGTAATTGAGATTCTGTACCTGTTCTTATGAGGAATATGTCGTCTATGTAACGCCACCACCCCAGCAAAAAGCTGGAGTGGTGGCTGCCATAGATGAACATCTCCTCCAGGGCATAAGCGGGCGCCACATTCGTGCCCATGGCGGTCCCTGTTAACTGTAAATAAAATTCATCATTAAACACAAAATAATTATTAGTAAGGACAATTTCCAACAATGAAAGGATGAGTTGACATTGATCCGGAGTGAAGTCTGGTGAAATAGCTATTTGTATCGCCTTTCGTCATCCAACAACAGGCCACCAATATTCTATATGGTTTTACTTGACGTGTAAATCAAACCATGTCATGTATGTATTGTCCTGATCCTGCCACCTTCTATATGTCGGGGAAACCACGCTTGATTTCCGTACCCGCCTCAATCAGCACCGGTACTCGATACGCAAGGCGGTGCCGAAATATTTTGTGGAGACGGGGCATACGGAAAATGATCTACGGTATACCTTGATTAGCTATGTTCCAATCTCTAAATGGGGTGGAGACAGAAAAAGTAAACTTAAAAAGCATGAACTATATTGGATTTGCACACTAGACACTGTGCGACCAAAAGGGATGAACGTAGAGTTCATAGTCACCCCTGCTATATATTGTGCGTAATCCATCTTCCTCAGTAAAGATCTATATAAGATTTGGCTACAATTGCTATAAATATTAATATTTTTATTCTCTTTTACTCATAGATTCTTAGAGCTCTACTGGATTTCAGGGAACAGTCCTTGATTTTCTCCATACCATGAAAAATATTCTTTTTGATATTATCTAATTACTTTACACACCTTTTTTAAAAAAAAATTTTTATACCATTTGTTTCATCCCATTTTTCCTTTTATATGATATTTTCTAATAAACCAGATTTTAATGGATTTCATACGTAGTCTTTAAATTTTTCTCATTAAACTAAACAGTATAGTCTGACCACACACTCATGTTATTTCACATATTTCACACATTTACACGATTCTAATATAGTCAGCCCAATTATTTACAATTTTTATTCACATTTATATGATATGAATATAGAGGTAGCTATACTTCACTATTAATCTTAATTTTTCCATCATAGACATACTTTAGACTGTCAATCCATACCAGTCACAGTTCTTTATTATTCTCTTCTTTCCTTTACACATTTAGTTACTTTTTATTAGTTTACTCTCCTCAACCACATTAGCCACATATTCACACTTACATATATTAGTTTTATCACTCTATAGTGCCAAAAGGCTTTAGCCATTTCAGACAAATTCCTTTTTCCTACATGCATCTTATTGTGTATATAGCCAGTACAGATCGCATATATACAGCGACCTGCCCTTACTTTTAATGGCTAAACGGGTTGCTCACGTGTCCTGTGCATGCGCCAGGTTACCAAGTTTGCTGTTACGCTCGCGTCACCCATAGTCTGATGTTCCATTACATAACCACATAGTCAATGGCCTCCCTGGATGTTCGGCGCATGGGCTGACGAGTTCCTGCGCGTACGCTGACATGACAGCAGGTCTGCCAGTGATGACAAACACACAGAACACTCACAATTGGCCAAGACCCAGCCATGTGACCATGATACACAATCCCCAAGACTTTGGAATGCCGACTTACACGTGTATACTACATCATATGGTATGTTGCAACGGACAACCCCCGGAATCCATTTGTTTTGCTTTTAACCACACAGCTGCTTATTATTCACTTGTTAAGCACTTTTCTGTATATTTGCACATTCATTTGGTGATCATGTTTTTGATATGTACGATGTTTTTGTACTTGAGTCACTTTATGTCTTCACTGTATTTTATATTATGTATGTACACCTGATATAAACCAGCACTTGTAACCTTGTATCACGCTTGAGAATGGCGGCGTGATGCTGCTGAAACGTTGTATCTGTACCATGGGTCAATAAACCTTATTTTTTTGCACTTTATCTGGTTTGCTGCAAGAACCTTTCTGCTCTCGATCTACCTCCATGGTCTGCGATTGGGACCGTGTACCTAACTTGCCTGCAACCTACAACTATCTGTAACTATGGTTGTGCTGCCTCTACCTTGCTGCCTGGATATATATATATGTTTATTATGTACTGTATACGTAAAATACCCCTAATGTTATTCTGCTCCTTCCTGTTTGGCCCCCACCATCGAATAGAGGAAGTTGCTGGTCAACACCTAAGAGGACTTGAAGCCCCCTGAAGTTCAAGAAAGGACAAAGCCCAATGCCCCATCCCCCATTCTACTCTCTGCTCACCCCCTCCCATCGAGTAGAGTTCCTGGAAAAACCCAAATAAATATTTTTTTAGGGAGGAAATTTTAATGAAAACGTAAATTTTGCACATATTGGAGGGTTTCGTTTTCACACTGTACACTTTAAGGTAAAAATGACATGTGTTCTTTATTCAGTGGTTCAAGGCAATTAAAATGATACCAATGGCTAAATACTTTTATATTTTTGTACCACTTAAAAAAAATGTAAAAACTTTTTGTACAAAATCAGTAATCTAAAATCACCCTATTTTGACCACCTATAATTTTTTCATTTTTCCGTATATAGGGCGGTATGAGGGCTCATTTTTTGCGATGTCATCTGTATGTTTATTGATACAACATTTGCATTTATAAAACTTTTAGATAATTTTTTATTATTGTTTTGGGGAATAAAATGTGACTAAAAAGCAGCATTTTTGGACTTTTCATTTTTTACTTTATTGTTGTTCACAGTACGGGATCCTTAACACTATATTTTGATAGTTTGGACATTTATGCACCAAATATGTTTATAAAAAAAAAAATAATTTTATACTTTTTGGGGGATAAAATTGGAAAAACTTTTTTATTTTTATATTTTTCAACTTTTTTTTAACACTTTTTATGTCCCCATAGGGGACTATCTATAGCAATCATTTGATTGCTACTACTGTTCAGTGCTATGCATAGGGCATAGCAATGATCAGTATTATTGGTGATCTTCTGCTCTGGTCTGCTCGATCTGAGACCAAAGCAGGAGACATCGGGAGAGAGATGGAGGCAGACGAGCTCATCAACAGCAGGCAAACCGGAGGAGACTTGGAGAGGAAGAGGAGGATGGAGATGGAGTCCATAGACAACAAAAAAGGGAGACAACCTTGTGGTCTCGGAATCCTTATGATTATATAAGAATTCAACCCAGGGAAGAAGGTCGACCAAATCATCTTGGCGAGCTGAAACAAAATGCCAAAGATACGTCTCTAGGATTTGATTAACCCTCTCCACCTGACCGTTGGACTGATGGTGGTAGGCCGAGGAGAAGTCCAGATTGATGTCCAGACGGTTATAAAGGGCTCGCCAGAACTTAGAGATAAACTGCACACCTCGATCCCTAACGATATGCTGAAGAAGACCATGTAAACGAAAGACAAGCAACAAGAAGTACTTTGCCAGCTGCGGGGAAGAAGGAAGACCTGGTAGAGGAATGAAATGAGCCATCTTGGAAAACCGATCTACAACGACCCAGATGACAGTGTTATTATGAGATGGTGGCAAATCGGTGATGAAATCCAAGGCGATATGGGGCCAGGGAGTCTCTGGAATGGGTAAAAGCTGTAGGAGTCCTGCTGGTCTCTGTCGAGGAGTTTTGTCACAGTCACATGTTTCACAGGAACAAACAAAATCAAAAACATCCCGTTCAAGATGGGGCCACCAGTAGTGCCGAGAGACAAGAAGTAGGTTCTTGCATATTCTAGGATGTCCTGCTGTCAGGGAAGAATGACTCCATTTCAGGACCTTGCGTCTTAATCTTGCGGGCACAAAGGATTTTCCGGGAGGAACTTGCTGAATCTCAGCAGGAGCTGAAGGAATCAAATGGTCAAGAGGAATAATTTTCCCAGGTGTGGAGTCCAAACCAATGACGTCAGAGGACCTGGAGAGAGCATCAGCCCTGATGTTCTTGTATGCTGGACGGAAGTGAATGAAGAAGTAGAACCTGGAAAAGAACAGTGACCACCTTGCCTGGCGGCGGTTTAAACGCTGAGCAGACTGAAGGTATAGAAGATTCTTATGGTCGGAGTAGATGCTGACCGGATGAGAAGAACCTTCCAATAAATGTTGCCATTCCTCCAAAGCTAGCTTGATAGCGAGGAGTTCACAATCTCCAATGGAGTACTTCCTCTCAGCAAGAGAGAAGGTCTTGGAGAAGAACCAACAAGTAACAATCTTGCCCCTGGTGTTTTTGCTGCGGCAGGCTGCACCCAGGTCACTACCCCTGGCACGGCTCGACCACACAGGCGGCTGAGGAGATGGGAGGCACAGAAGGGATAAGGCAGCTCGTAGTCAGGATAGCAGAAGGTCAAGGCAGGCGTCAAAGTAGCATGGTCAGGACGTAGCAGGAGGTCAGTAGGTAGGCGGCAGTGGAGCAAGGTCAAGTCACAGAGCAAAGGATCAGATACATGGTAAGGCAACTCTCAGGAATGCTTTCTCTCAAGCACCAGGCAATAAAGATCCAGAAGGGAAGTGATGAGGGTGGAGGAATATATCAATGAGCCACAGGTGAATTACATCTTTAAGCTTCGGCGTGTGCACACCCTAGGGGACAGGGACACGCACGCTGGAGCAGAGAGGCAGAGGCTGGGGCAGGAGAAGCATCGGGCTCGCACACCGGCAGCAGCAGGCAACGGGACTATGCGCTCACGGCCAGCGTGTGCGGCCAGAGCACATAACATAACAATGACATTATTGTACTTATTTTAATTATTATTGTTGTATGCATGTTTTCTTCATTTTCTGTATAAGCTTTAAAGCTTTGAGGGGTCCCCCGCCGCTGAGGACCCCTGCAATATTTCATGCGGCACCCACCTGTTACTGCTCCGGAAGTGCTGGAGGGTCTGGCTCCCGACCACAGGAACAGAAGATCGTGACATCACGACTCCGCCCCCGTGTGGTGTCATGCCCCGCCCCACAATTCAAGTCTATGGGAGGAGGCGATATGGCTGATGGCGTGACATCACAGGGGGGCGGAGACGTGACATCACGATCTTACGTTCCCGTGGTCGGAAGCCAGACCCTCCAGCGCTTCCGGAGCAGTAACAGGTGGGTGCCGTATGCTATGTTGCGGGGGGTCCCCAGCGGCGGGACCCCCGCGATCACACATCTTATCCCCTATCATTTGGATAGGGGATAAGATGTCTAGGGGTGGAGTACCCCTTTAAACATGCATAATGTGAAGTCTTCGGTCATGTAATAAAATTGGGGATTTTTCTACCTTTAGTGATGGAAAATATAGATTTTCTTTAAGACAGGAGGCAAACATTATCCCACCCTTGTGAACACATCCCTACAATTTATTCTCTGTTTTATTTCAGTCTTATCAGGACGCTATTGGATTTTTTCTGTGGAAGTCCTCATCTCATCATACCATCTGTTTCTGTTAACATCTGAGTTATTCAAAAGGAAGATTGCTCCTTCTTCAATTTATCTTCAATCAATTACTTATACTCATTAGTTCCAGTTATCATTTTTACCGTTTTATGTTCTACTCCAGCAAAGAAAGAGGAATGCTATATCTACTTGGACTAAGAGGAAAGAGGAATGCTATATCTACTTGGACTGTACTGTACCATTATAGATTATTTGATTAACCTCATTTACAAATCAAAACTTTTTTCTTGTTACTAATATTAACTCTTTGTTACTTCTATCATTTTAACCCCTTAAGTGCCTAGGGCGTATGGATACGCCCTGGCTTTCGGGTACTTAAAGACCCAGGACGTATCCATACGCCCGTGGGAATTTCTGTCCCCACCGCGCGCCGGGCGGGGACCGGACCGGGGTGCCTGCTGATATCGATCAGCAGGCACCCTGCGCAAATGCCCTGGGGGGTCATCAGACCCCCCCATGTCGGCGATCGGCGCAAATCGCAAGTGAATTCACACTTGCGATTTGAGCCGATTCGGGTCTATGGTGACCCGAAGACCCGGAATAGAAGGGGGATCGCAGGTGTCTATGACACCCACCATCCCCCTGAAGCGATAGGAGTGAGGTGGCAGGGGTGCCACCCCTCCTATCCCGGCTATTGGTCATCAAGACGCGATGACCAATAGCAGATCGGGGGCATGGGGGCTTTACTTTCGGTTTCCCCGTCTTGCCCACCCACAATAGGCTGGGCAGAACGGGGAAACGACACAGGACCGGCGCCGAAGATCCACTCACCCATCGGCGACGGCAGCGGGCGGCGATCGACGGCGGCAGCAGGCGACGATCGACGGAAGAAGAGGACGGCGACTTAGCTCCGTGGATCCTACGGAAGCCGGTGAGTTGCTTAGCAACATCTGGAGGGCTACAGTCTGAGACCCCTATAGAGTGGTCTCTAAACTGTAGCCCTCCAGATGTTGAAAAACTACAACTCCCAGCATGCTCAGAGAGCTGGTTAGGCATTCTGAGATTTGTAGTTTTGCAATAGCTGGAGAGCTACAGTTTGAGACCACTGCATAATGATCTCTATACTGTTGCTCTCCAGATCTTGCAAAACTACAACTCCCAGCATGCCCACATCGCAGTTTGCTGTCTGAGCATGCTGGGATTTGTAGTTTTGCAACATCTGGGGGTCCACAGTTTGGAGATCACTGTGCAGTGGTCTCTAAACTATAGCTCTCCAGATGTTGCAAAACTGCAAATCCCAGCATGCTCAGACAGCAAACTGTCATGCTGGGAGTTGTAGTTGTGTACCTCCATCTGTTGCATAACTACATCTCCCAGCATGCCCTTCGGCGATCAGTACATGCTGGGAGTTGTAGTTTTGCAAAAGCTGGAGGCACACTGGTTGGAAAATACTGAGTTAGGTAACTGAAGGTTTTCCAACCAGTGTGCCTCCAGCTGTTGCAAAAGTACAACTCCCAGCATGCACGGTCTGTCAGTACATGCTGGGAGTTGTAGTTTTGAAACAGCTGGAGGTTTGTCCCCCCATGTGAATGTACAGGGTGCATTCACACAGGCAGGTTTACAGTTAGTTTTCTGCTTCAAGTTTGGGCTGCGGCAAATTTTTCGCCGCAGCAAAAACTGCTAGCGGTAAACTCACTGTAAACGCCCGCCAGTGTGAACGTACCCTAAAAACACTACACCCCCTTACACATATACACCCCCTTACACTCCCCCCCCCCCCCAATAAAAATGAAAAACGTATAGTACAGCAGTGTTTCCAAAACGGAGCCTCCCGCTGTTGCAAATCACCAACTCCCAGCATTTCCGGACAGCCACTGACTGTCCAGGCATGCTGGGAGTTTAGCAACAGCTGGAGGCACCCTGTTTGGGAATCACTGGCGTAGAATACCCCTATGTCCACCCCTATGCAATCCCTAATTTAGTCCTCAGATGCGCATGGTGCTCTCTCACTTCAGAGCCCTGTCGTATTTCAAGGAAACAGTTTAGGGTCACATATGGGGTATCGCCGTACTCGGGAGAAATTGCACTACAAATTTGGGGGGCTTTTTTCCTTTTACTCCTTATGAAAAGGAAAAGTTGGGGTCTACACCAGCCTGTTAGTGTAACATTTTTTTTTATTTTTTAAACTAACATGCTGGTGTTACCCCATACTTTTTATTTTCACAAGCGGTAAAAGCAAAAAAAGACCCCCAAAATTTGTAGCACAATTTCTCCTGAGTACGGAAATACCCCAGATGTGGGCGTAAAATTTTCTGCTGACGCAGAACAAGGCTCAGGAGTGAGAGCGCACTATGTACATTTGAGGCCTAAATTGGTGATTTGCACAGGGGTGGCTGATTTTACAGCGGTTCTGACATAAACACACAAAAAGAAATACCGACATGTGACCCCATTTTGGAAACTACACCCCTCACTGAACGTAACAAGGGGTATAGTGCGCCTTAACACCCCACAGGTGTTTGACAAAATAGTTGGATGGGAAAATGAGAAAAACATTTTTCGCTAAAATGCTGGTGTTACCCTAAATTTTTCATTTTCACAAGGGAAAATAGGAAAAAAAAATTGTAACCCTTTTTCTTCTGAGTAAGAACATGCCCCATGTGTGCATGTAAAGTGCTCTACGGGCAAACTACAATGCTCAGAAGAGAGGGAGCGCCATTGGGATTTTGAAGAGAAAATTTGTCCGGAATTGAAGACCACGTGTGTTTACAAAGCCCCCATAGTGCCAGAACAATGGACCCCCCCACATGTGACCCCATTTTGGAAAGTACATCCCTCACGTAATGTAATAAGGGGTACAGTGAGCGTTTACGCCCCACAGGTGTCTGACAGATTTTTGGAACAGTGATCCGTGAAAATGAAAAATTACATTTTTCATTTGCACAGCCCACTGTTTCAAAGATCTGTCAAACGCCAGTGGGGTGTAAATACTCACTGCAACACTTATTAAATTCTATGAGGGGTGTAGTTTCCAAAATGGGGTCACCTGTGCGGGGGTCGACTGTTCTGGCACCACGGGGGGCACATGCCCCCCGACTTCCATTCCAAACAAATTCTCTTTCAAAAAGCTCAATGGCGCTCCTCCTCTTCTGAGCATTGTATTGTGCCAGCAGAGCACTTGACGTCCAAACATGGGGTATTTCCATACTCAGAAGAAATGGGGTTACACATTTTGGTGGTCATTTTCTCCTATTACCCCTTGTAAAAATGTAAAATTTGGGGAAAACACAGCATTTTAGTGAAAAAATTATATTTTTTCATTTACACATCCAACTTTCACAAAAAGTTGTGAAATACCTGTGAGGTATTAAGGCTCACTGTACCCCTTGTTATGTTCCTTGAGGGGTGTAGTTTCCAAAAGGGTATGCCATGTGTTTTTTTTTTTTGCTGTTCTGGCACCCTAGGTGCTTCCTAAATGCGACATGCCCCCCAAACACCATTTCAGCAAAATTTGCTTTCCAAAAGCTAAATGTGACTCTTTCTCTTCTGAGCATTGTAGTTCGCTCGCAGAGCATTTTACGTCCTAACATGGGGTATTTATATACTCAGAAGAGATGAGGTTACAAATTTTGGGGGGCATTTCCTCCCATTATCCTTTGTAAAAATGATAAATTTGGGGAAAAAACTGCACTTTAGTGAATTTTTTTTTTCATTTACACATCCGACTTTAACGAAAAGTCGTCAAACACCTGTGGGGTGTTAAGGCTCACTGGACCCCTTGTTATGTGCCTTGAGGGGTGTAGTTTCCAAAATGGTATGCCATGTTGGGGTTTTCTGCTGTTCTGGCACCATAGGGGCATCCTAAATGTGACATGCCCCCCAAAAACCATTTCAGCAAAATTCACTCTCTAAAATCCTATTGTCGCTCCTTCCCTTCTGAGCCCTCTACTGCGCACGCCGAACACTTGACATCCACATATGAGGTATATCCTTAATCGAGAGAAATTGGGTTACAAATTTTGGGGGGATTTTTCATCTATTACCCCTTGTAAAAATTCAAAAACTGGGTCTACAAGAACATGTGAGTGTAAAAAATGAAGATTTTTAATTTTCTCCTTCACTTTGCTGCTATGCTTGTGAAACACCTAAAGGGTTAAAAAACTTTCTGAATGTCATTTTGAATACTTTGAGGGGTGCAGTTTTTATAATGGGGTCATTTATGGGTTATTTTTTTTATAAGAAAGCCCTTGAAATCTACTTCAAAACTGAAGTGGTCCCTGAAAAATTCCGATATTGAAAATTTTATGAAAAATTGAAAAATTGCTGCTATATTTTGAAGCCCTCTGGTGTCTTCCAAAAGTAAAAACATGTCAACTTTATGATGGAAACAAAGTAGACATATTGTATATGTGAATCAATATATCATTTATTTGAAATATCCATTTTCCTTATAAGCAGAGAGCTTCAAAGTTTAAAAAAATGCAAAATTTTCAATTTTTTCATCAAATTTTTGACCAAGAAATGATGCAAGTATCTACAAAATTTTACCACTAACATAAACTAGAATATGTCACAAAAAAACAATCTCGGAATCAGAATGAGAGGTAAAAGCATCCCAGAGTTATTAATGCTTAAAGTGACAGTGGTCAGATGTTCAAAAAAATGGCCGGGTCCTTAAGGTATATTTAGGCTGGGTCCTTAAGGGGTTAAGTAAAGAATAGCATAATGTTCGCCTCCTGTCTTTAATAAAAATCTATATTTTCCATCACTAAAGGAAGGAAAATCCCCAATTTCTGGTTACACCCCTATCTATGCATGCTTCAATATTGCCTTAGTTTGCAATTCAGATAACAAAGACTGTAATGTAATGTCATATCAAAATTTTTAGAAAAATTCATTTTTGTCAATTTTGTCATTCTGTCTAACTCTTATCCTCTTGGAATCCATTATATTTTATCATATATATATATATATATATATATATATATATATATATATTATAGAAAAGCTGCAAATGCTAAGGAGGTTCAAACACAATGGCCTTCATTTACCAAGAGTGGAGTTTAGTTTTCTTTGTAGGGGCGGGGGGGGGGGGGGGGTGCAGGGGGTTTGGAGTTCTGAAGTAGTATCGTGTTTCAAGCCATGTCACCTTTACTCTTAAAGGGGTATTCCGGGCAAAAAATTTTTAGCCCCTATCCAAAGGATAGAGGACAAGATGTCTGACACTGCTGGGACCCCCCCCCCCCCCCCCCCGCGAGATCCCTGCAGCACCCACATTCTATGCGAGAGCTGCGTCTTTAGTTTCGGAAACCTCTGAGTTTCTGGGACTGGGGACGAGACACCACGCCACGCCCCCTCCATTCATGTTTCCGGGACTGGGAACAGTCATCACGCCTCCTCCCATAGACATGAATGGTGGGGGCGTGGTGTGACGTCACGTCCCCAGTTCTGGAAACACAGAGGTTTCCGAAACTGGAGACGCAGCTCCCGCATAAAATGCGGGTGCTGCAGGGAGATCGTGGGGGGCTCCCGCAGTGAGCCCCCCCGCAATCAGACTTCTTATGCCCTATCCTTTGGATAGGGGATAAAATATTTTTGCCCAGAATACCCCTTTAACCATACCTATAGTATATGGGGGGGGGGGGGGGGCATTTGTTATTGTAGGCACCTTTATTTTTAAATTTTTTTTGGTGTGCTGGTAATGTGTAGGAGCACCAAATATATTAATTGCATCAATTTTGTGAAGGTACACATTTTCTGAAATGTTGTTGGTGAAGTTTATAGACTTTTCGGTGATTTTGCGCCTGTTTTGTGCCCTTTTGATAAAACCCGTCAACATGATGCGTAGACTCGAAATCCATGGATTGTTACAAAAAATCAGCAGAAATGTGTAAACAAAAGGGCACATAAAAGACGCAAAAGAAAAGACTCTAATGCAAAATAGCGCTAAATGTAGACGAAAAAAAAAGCTGTACACACAATAATAAATGACAGCCTATAAGTATATATATGTACTATAAGGCATGCTATTTCACTAAGACATACCTTCCTTTCCATTGCAGGGAATAAAAAAAATGTTAAAATGTATAAATGCATTTATGATTATTTATTTGACAAAATAAACCAGAGTTCTGGTGCATTAGGAATAGTAAATCTGTTATATCTAGTTGGATGCAAATTACTGCACAACTGGGAACTGCAATTGTCACTCATTAATTACAATGTTAAAATACAGCGACAAAACATCTGTATGTAGCTCTAGCCTTAAACCATTTTCTGAAGCATGTTAGCATTTTGAAGTACCCTTTTTGAGGTCTTACTTAGTTTTCTTTACAATGTTCTTTTGTATTAGTCCTATTTTTGCATCTGAATTAAATCTCTGGCTTTTTCCAAAGTCTCCATCTGAACTTTTTCCATTAGCAAATGTTCCTACTTATCTGAACTTCAAAGATAACACCCCCGTTGTCAGATAATAAGCCTCATGTTCTTCACATAATTTATTTTAATAGATTGGAAAAAAAAGATTACACTCATTGATTTTTATAAAGGAAATATTACTTAAATTCTCAACAAAAGCACTTCTTCCTAGTTCACTAAGAGCTGCTGATAAATTGAATAGTAAAGTCAAAGGTTTTTTAAAAAGCTTCCCTGATGGCTTTGTGATTGTAAAGTTCTGTAGACGATAAGACCAACATTTGTGCCAATGAACCCCTGTGGTGATTAAGACTGAAAGCTAAAAAGAATAGTTAGGTTGGAATGTCCCATTCTCATGCTTCAAACCCATGTAGTCACTGCTATTCCATACCTTTTCCACTAATTGGGACAGAACAGAGATATTGGATTATTCTTTGCAATATTATTATTATTATATTATTATGCTGTCATCCTGTTTAAGTTACTGTAAATGTTGGGTGGTGTTTATAACGTAACTCAGCTCATTCATATTTTATGTCTTATAAGTATACAGATTAACATTATGTGCATTCAATGAAATTATTATTTTCCACAATAAATAGTTATTGTCAAACAAATGCAAATGCACAAGAACTAGAGTAGTGCACTGCAAACGCTAAAATATTTGTACAATATAAACAATTTTGAATTTAATTACTGTCAAAGAAAAAGTTGTGGTTCTTAGCATACTGCTTGATCAAATAGTGTGTGCCATATAGGGCCAGACTGGGCATTGGGCACAACAGGCATTTATCTGGTGGGCCATGCCATCTGAGGGCTGGGCGGTCCACCAGTCCTGAACACTGACACCTAAAGATTAAGGAGGAGTTGCGGGCCGTGGCCGCCCCTTTATGAGAAAGCGTCCAGTGACCGGCATATCTAAGGGAAATGGGAGAGCTGATTTGCGCAGCAAAGGCTAGGCCACCAGCCGGCGCTGATGACTCACCACTGGGCCACTTTATATGCATATAGATCACTTGCCCCCCAATAGGGTAAAATGAGTGGCGATGCGTACCACTTAGGCATCGCCACTCAGTACTGTCAAGGAGTCAGGAACCTAAATCCCTGTCCGGCGCTCTTCTTACCCTGCAAGTTGTGCAATGAGATGACGTCATGACGTGCGGCATGCAGGCTAAGTAGACAGCAGAGCCCTGTGCTGTGGAGAGATCCTGATGTCAGCGTGGGAGCATCAGGAAAGGTGAGTGGCAATTTCTATTAAGGGAGGTGAGGGGGGAATTACCAGAAACCCACCTGCCGAAAATCTCTAAATACCTTTGGGGGAGGGGGAATTGCCTAAACACCCACCTGCCTAACATCTTTACCTACCTGGGGGGAGGGATTACCTAAACACCAAACCTGCCTAAAATCTCTACCTACCTGGCAGGAGGGATTACCTAACCTGGGCGGGGGGGGGGGGGGTTACCTAAATACCCACCTTTCTACACTATTTACCTACCTGGGGGGGAGATAATTACCTAAATGCCCATCTGCCTACACTCTCTACCCTCCTGGGGGGAGGAAATTACCTAAATACTCACCTACCTACACTCTCTACCTACCAGGGGGGATTACCTAAATACCCACCTATCTACACTAATTACCTACCTGGGGGGGGAGATAATTACCTAAATACCTACCTGCTTACAGTCTCTATCTACCTGACTACACATTTACTACCATTACTATGTACCTATCTACCTGCACTGTCTACCTACATACCAGCATTATCTACCTACCAAGAGGCATTATCTACCCACCAGGGGGGATTACCTATCAACTACCATGGGAATTTTCTGCATATCGACTGGGGGGATTCCATCTAATGGACTGAGGGATAAATTACTTATCACCCTCCCTACTGAGGGTGGGGGAATTATATATACCTACTGTTATGGACATTGAAATTATGTGTTTTTCAATCCATCATTTAGTATAAATTTTCCTGCCCCCACGGTCCAAAGCTTAGTCACATACAGCCACAGTAGGCGGGGCTAAATAACCTGTTTTTCCAGGTTATGTAAAGAGAGCAGGCGGACATTAGGCCAAAGGGGTGGGGCATTAAGGGATGTCACAGGAAACCATATGGCCCTCGGTCTTTCTCTTGGGATCTTCATTTAAGAGGGGAGCAGTCTCCTGCTCCTTAAGCCTTAGGTCACAGTTTAAGAATACGTCTCTTGTAGACTCACTCAATTACACTGGGAACATATACAAATTTTATCGAAAAGATACACCAAATTAGAAAAGTAATTAAACTATTAATGTCAATATGGTTATTAACTGCCAATACTCAATTTCTGGCAAAATCCTGCCCAATGTTAGTCCCCAAAATGGCCAACAATTATATGAAAACGGAAGCAGGAAGTTCAGGCTAAAACTATAGGTTCTAAATATGTTTGTAAAAAGCACCCAGAAACACTGATTAAGTTTTGTACAACTATGAAATAATTGTACATGGTATTTTGGCAGAATTGTCTTGTACATGCAGTGTATCCCACCAAATTAACAATCACTCGGTAACCAGCAAAGTTGATAACATTTAATAAAACATTAATTAGCTAAAGCAAATAAGACATACATACAAGCATTAATACAGTAGTACATACTCTATCTTTAGCAAACTAGCATGAATCTTCCCGAGTGATATATAAATATTTAGTGTAGAAATGATACAATCAATATACTTATCCATCCCAGGCTTAAGGAGCAGGAGATTGCTCCCCTCTTCAATGAAGATCCCAAGAGAAAGACCGAGGGCCATATGGTTTCCTGTGAAACCCCCTAATGTCTGCCTGCTCTCCTTACATAACCTGGAAAAACAGGTTCTTTAGCCACGCCCACTGTGGCTGTATGTGACTAAGCTTTAGACCGTGGGGGCAGGGAAATTTATAATAAATGATGGATGTAAAAACACATAATTCCAATATTCATAACATTCCACCTCTTGCTTTTACACCATAATTTACCAATGTTAGGTGATTCCCTAAATCCCATGTCTGCTAGTTTACCAAACATACAACATGTATATCTCCATAAAACAAAGAAATACAAAGTAATTATATTCCCCCAGTTTCCCCATCCACCCAAATAATCCGGTGTTTGGTGTTCCATGGAGTTTTGATTGCTATCAGTCTACATTGATCATGGTTAATGCCACCCTCATTGTTCACTATGTAGCTGCAGCAAGAATCTAGGGCTAGGCGATTGTTAGAGCTACAGCCCTTATTTGTAGCTTCTCTTGAGACAGTTTCTTTAAAGCGTCGTTGTGGTGGCCAAAGCATTTTCCAAAATGTGCTGGAGGGTATTCATTGGTTCTGGGTTCTCCAGTCTTGCAATGTCATCCAAACCCAATCTTGACACATGATCCTTGTGATCTTCCAACCACGGGATGCTGAGTAATGAGTTGCCTTTTTCACTCCATTAGAAGCGTTGGTCATCTGGTCATCTCTTTGTGGTGACCTTGGATTCTTCTGATTGGAGGTCCATGGGTTACACTGCCACTAATCTGCTGAATGGAAAATAAACAGGTTTAGAGTCACTTTCCAACAATTTAATTTTAGTATTTCCAGGCCCATCAGAGATTCTCTTCTGCCTGTGCTGATCAGTGGACCTTGGTAAAACCCAACACTAGACACAGTTGAACTCCCCTCTGCATATCCATACTCACTTTCCCAGCATTATTCAAACCATTGCTAACTAATTTATGAGTGTGAGTGTTACCTCAGTCCCTCCAGGCATGTTGCCTTCTAGTGCAAGGAATAGCTTTTGCTAAACCTCCCCAACCTCTTGAAATAAATCAAAGTGGTTAGTTTATTACTAATTTGTTTTCCCCACATATTCTGGGAGGCTCCTGTAAATGTCAACCCTAAACTAACAAATTAATTGTCATTTTTACATGTAAGCCTATGGTATGGCCCTAGTGGCCAGAAAAGAAAGTTTAGCTACACACAGTCCGTATCTTATGTGCCTCCATTGTTTTTCCTGAAAGACAAAACAAGTGAAACATTATTTACATGCAAAAGGAAGGTGGCAATTTTTACTCGTTGGCCTCCCTTCCCCCATTTGCTAAACATGCAGATACCTAAGTATCCACCTTTATTGGAATAGCTTGGGTGACTTTTGCCTGATCAACAGGGGGCATGGAAGTTTCTGCCTGTAAGAGTATAGCTCCTGGTGCACATAACTCCCTAAGCTTACCTTGAACCTGTTGTAGGAACATGTATTTTGTAATGTCATCTTTCATAGGATCAAACAGATGAGGTTTATATTGGAAGCTGAGAGATTTCTCTGGTAACTGTTGTTTGGAGGAAGAATGTATATTTCCCTTCTCAGTCTGTCTGGATTTACCTGGTTCCCGCTGTGTCATGCTTCCAGTAGAATAACAACTTGTGGAGATATGGCCACTATGACCACATGTAGTACATTTAGCTGAACAGTATTTAGTTTTGTTACCATGTGCCTTACAATATCTAGCGATATGGCCTGAAACACCACATGCAAAACAAGACTTTACCGTTTTAGCCGTATTTACTATCTGGGTCTCATTTTTCATAGATGATCTATAGCGCTTCACTGCTAGAGACACACTTCTAACAACTCTTAAACTGCTCCAATTTGCTATGTACTTCCCCTTGTTGCTATTCGATTTCTGTTTCTTACACAATTGAGAACAAACACTGGGAACTTCTACAATCTCACTCTCTAGCTCCCCCTTATTTGCACTTGAAAAACAGACCTTTTCAGAGGGTAAATCTGCTGTGGAATGTGGCTGTGAATTATGGGAAGAGGCCACACCAGACACCATTTTGGGGAACTCTTTTATTTAGCAATCTCATTCCTCAACTCCTGGATATCAGCATAAGACTGAGCCAGTTTGTTATCCATCTCTATAGATTGGTTTTCCCATTCCAGTAAATCTGATTCCAACTTGCAAATCTGCCTATCTTTATCACAAATAATCTGTGTTTTTGTCTGCAACTCTTTCTCAAGTTGCTCATTTCTCTGCACCTCACATTTTAGGGCATGTAAAATAATCCAACCAACTTCAGCCGCAGCTCGGCTCAAGCCTCAGAGCCATACCTCCTATCTCATCCCCCATCTCTGGGTAAACTGGTGCACCATAGCGTACAAGCTCTTCTGCTATAACACTCCATTTTCCCATAGTGGTAGCCCAATGTGGTACAGCCCCAAATTTGGGCCTTCTATCCTCCATCAATGCACAAAACTTCTTCCTAAGGAAACTCATTCTGAACAACAGAATCTCAAGCACAATATCAGATGGCGGGACAATAACACGTGTTTGCAGTAAGCCTTATTACTAGTATATATTGTACCACTAACACATACACAAACAGGCTACACTGGGGTATCTCGCACAAGCGTGTATGCCCTCTCACACTAGTGAAACACGGAAAATATAGTGTAGAGTTACAGCTCACACAACTAAGGGTACAATCACAATCTAGCAACACATGTACAACAGGAAACTTTCAATATGCTTTACAATCTGTGTCTAATAACTATCATGTATGCAATGCAACCAACCATTACCCACAAAATCAATGCTATTGATTACCAGTGACAAATCACTAATGCATTACAAGTTACCCTTAAATAAGGAACACAAAGCAACAGTCTGTGAGGATCCTATATAAGTAGAACAGTGCTACACGTGATAACCACATCTAAACAGATTACCGTATTGAATCATACAACACAATCTGTAAGAGCTTCCTTCTGTCTAAGGCAATAATTCTTAGGTCACAGTTTAACCCCTTCCCGACCTATGACATACATGTACGTCATGGGTGGCAAGGTGTTCGCGACCCATGACATACAGGTACGTCATGAACATTACTGCCGCTACTCGCGGCACCCCGCAGCGCCCGGAAAGATGGTGGCTATCACTGATAGCCAGCCATCTTACCGTGCGACCACGGGGGGTTTCATCCCCCACCCCCCCAGCGATCGCTGCTATCAGCTGGTCAAATCTGACTAGCTGATAGCAGCGTTTTGCTATGAAAATACTTAGCAGCGCGGTGTGTGAGTCCCGATCACAGGGATCGGGACACACACCGCTCTGCTAAGTGTCCCTAACCCGTCCCCCGGCGTCACTTACCCGTCCATGCGGCGTCCCGAGCGGTCCTGGCGTCCTCCATGCGGTCCCGGCTGCGCTGCGTCCCGGAGGTGAGTTTGCAGCAGCAGGGCGGCATCTTCATTGGCAGCAGTGAGATCGCCGTAAAGCGATCTCACTGCTGCCTCTGAGAGTTTCAAAACTGCAACTCCCAGCATGCCCAGACAGCCTTTGGCTTTCTGGGCATGCTGGGAGTTGTAGTTTTGCAACATCTGGAGGCCCACAGTTTGGAGACCACTGTATAATGGTCTCCAATCTGTGCTCTTCCAGATGTTGCAAAACTACAAATCTCAGCATGCTCAGTCTGTCCAGGCATGCTGGGAGTTGTAGTTCTCTAACATCTGGAAGAGCACAGATTGGAGACCATTATACAGTGGTCTGTACTGTTTCCAAAACGGAGCCTCCAGCTGTTGCAAAATAATAACTCCCAGTATTGCCGGACAGCCATTGACTGTCCAGGCATGCTGGGAGTTTTGCAACAGCTGGAGGCACCCTGTTTGGGAATCATTGGCATAGAATACCCCTATGTCCACCCCTATGCAAATCCCTAATTCAGGCCTCAAATGCGCATGGCGCTCTCTCACTTTGGAGCCCTGTCGTATTTCAGGGCAACAGTTTTGGGACACATATGGGGTATCGCCATACTCGGGAGAAATTGCCTTACAAATTTTGGGGGGCTTTTTCTTCTTTAACCCCTTATGAAAAGGTAAAGTTGGGGTCTACACCAGCATGTTAGTGTAAAAAAATAAATTTTGACATGCTGGTGTTGCCCTATACTTTTCATTTTCACAAGAGGTAAAAGGGAAAAAAGACCCTCTAAATTTGTAACGCAATTTCTCCCGAGTACGGAGATACCCCATATGTGGGCGCAAAGTGCTCTGGGGGCGCACAACAAGGCTCAGAAGGGAGAGTGCACCATGTACATTTGAGGCGATTTGCACAGGGGTGGCTGATTGTTACAGCAGTTCTGACATAAACGCAAAACAATAAATATCCATATTTGACCCTATTTTGGAAACTACACCCCTCACGGAATGTAATAAGGGGTGCAGTGAGCATTTACACCCCACTGGTGTATGACAGATTTTTGGAACAGTGGTCTGTGAAAATGAAAAATAAAATTTTTGATTTGCACAGTCCACTGTTTCAAATATCTGTCAAACGCCAGTGGGGTGTAAATGCTCACTGCACCCCTTATTAAATTCCACGAGGGGTATAGTTTCCAAAATGGGGTCACATGTGGGGGGGGGGGTCCACTGTTCTGGCACCATAGGGGCTTCCTAAATGGGACATGCCCCCCAAAAACCCTTTCAGATAAACTCACTCTCCAAAATCCCATTGTCGCTCCTTCCCTTCTGAGCCCTCTACTGCGCCCGCCGAACACTTTACATACACATATGAGGTATTTCCTTACTCGAGAGAAATTGGGTTACAAATTTTAGGGTGATTTCTCTCCTTTTACCCCTTGTAAAAATTCAAAAATTGGGTCTACAAGAAAATGCGAGTGTAAAAAATGAAGATTTAGAATTTTCTCCTTCACTTTGCTGCTATTCCTGTGAAACACCTAAAGGGTTAAAACACTTACTGAATGTCATTTTGAATACTTTGGGGGGTGCAGTTTTTATAATGGGGTCATTTATGGGGTATTTCTAATATGAAGACCCTTAAAATCCACTTCCAACCTGAACTGGGCCCTGAAAAATTACGATTTTGAAAATCTTGAGAAAAATTGGAAAATTGCTGCGGAACTTTGAAGCCCTCTGGTGTCTTCCAAAAGTAAAAACTTGTCAATTTTTTTATGCAAACACAAAGTAGACATATTGTATATGTGAATCAATATGTAATTTATTTGGAATATCCATTTTCCTTTCAAGCAGAGACTTTCAAAGTTAGAAAAATGCTAAATTTTCAAAATTTTCATGAAATTTTTAGATTTTTTACCAAGAAAGGATGCAAATATCAGTGAAATTTTACCAATAACATAAAGTAGAATATGTCACGAAAAAACAATCAGAATGATAAGTAAAAGCATTCCAAAGTTATTAATGTTTAAAGTGACAGTGGTCAGATTTTCAAAAAATGCCCAGGTCATGAAGGTGAAAATGGGCTGGGTCATGAAGGGATTAAAGGGGTATTCCAGGCAAAAACTTTTTTGGCTCCGGAAAGTCAAACAGATTTGTAAATTACTTCTATTAAAAAATCTTAATCCTTCCAATAGTTATTAGCTTCTGAAGTTTTCTGTCTAACTGCTCAATGATGATGTCACGTCCCGGGAGCTGTGCATGATGGGAGAATATCCCCATAGGAGCTGGACAGCTCCCGGGACGTGAGTCATCAGAACTGTGGCTGTATGTGACAAGCTTTAGACCGTGGGGGCAGGGAAATGTATACTAAATGATGGATGTAAAAACACATAATTTCAATGTCCATTACACCTACATGCTAGGGGCATCTAACTAGGGAGGGAAAATTACTTACCCACCACCCCCCAATCCCCCTGCCCTCAACATGCTCACCTACTCCTTCATACTATGCAGCACACTTAGTGTGGCTTTATTTGGGGAACTGAGGGTACGAAAAAGTTGGAAATGTGAGTAGCCTAACATGTTTTTCTGGAAGATACTGTGGTGAGTTATGGTTGTAAGAAATCTTGGCAGTCTCAGCATGATTGCCATGAAGAGAAGGAAAGGAAAGAGATGCTCCTTCACAAACAAAGACACCCCTGTGAGTCACTACATATAACTGCACTTTAATCTGTTACACATTCTACAAAGGAGGTATAGAGGCAGGTCACTGTATGGGGGATATTGATCTTTGTACAGTAGTTTTTATTCATTATCAGCATGGTGGTATTATCCCCTCACTATGTGGGGTAATGTGTAGTAATGTTGCAGTATTATTTGTCCCTTGCATAGTGGTGTTATTGGTAATACTGGTCTGTGTATAGTGGTTTTATTCAGTATCAGTACGGTACTATTATCCACTCACTATAAGGGGATAATGGTAGTGGTCATGGTGTGGTGCAGTTATTTATCACTTGTATAGTGGTGTTATTGGTCTCTGTATAATGGTTTTTATCTAATAACAACATGACAGTATTAGTCACTGCAGTAGTAATATGTCTTCCTGGTGTGGTGTGATTTTATATTTGTAAACCCCAATCCGTGAAAAAATCCTGCATGAGCCCCTGGTGAGCGGTGATGCATACACTATATATGCTGCCATTCTCTTACGTTCACAGGCCGGAGAGATGTACAATATCCTTCCTTGCCTCAGGTGCTGTCAACATACTCTTTGCCTATGTAGACAAAAATCATTGCACTTGCCCTGTGTGTGCCTGTGTGTGTGATGCTTGCCTCAGTCAGTCTCTTGAGCCAGTGGGAGGAAGAAGTGGAGGTGGGACTGACAGAAGTTTTGTTGTCTGCGCCGCCGCTGAGGAAAAGCAGAAGCCTAAGGACTGGAATGTGAGAGCCAGAGGACAACGCAGGACAGCTAGTCACACAGAGAAGGACACAGGACAGCTAGTCACACAGAGGAGGACACAGGACAGCTAGTCACACAGAGCCAGACAGAAGAGGACACAGGACAGCCAAAACTGTTGCTGGCTCCTGCTGAGCACTGAAGATATCTCTTTGTGTGTGGGGAAGAGGGTTTAGAAGCTGT